>NW_027175212.1:325739-651479 GCF_028021215.1 Eschrichtius robustus
GTTCAAGGGCATCTTCCTACATCGAAAACATGCATGAGAAACCCAGAAGATGGTACACCGTGTGATTTTGAAAGGTTTCTAAAACGCACCCCATTTCTCATCTCCTTGTGCTAGGGTTCGCCTTTCCAGCTACTTTACTAGCAATCTCCCTACTTGGAGAATCCGCACCTTTAAGCTCCTGTTCCCTACAGGTTGCAATTTGTCCTGAGGATGAACGGGAAGAGGGGCAACCAATGAGAGACTACATCTAGGTGTTGGGACAGGCACAGGTCACTCTATTTTCCCATCTGGAAGAAGAATGAAACACAGGCTCAGCCTGCCGCCGGGAACCAGAATAGGGCCTGAGGCAATCCCGTGCTTTTGCGGCCAGCTCCCAAAAAAGACAGTTGAAAAATGGAGCTTAGGGGCACTGAAATTCACAAACCTGCTGAGTTATAAATGATAACTCTCGTCCACAAATATATTGAGGGAAGGCAACGAAGAGGATTTGAAAGCAAGGCAGAATTGCAGGAAACATGTTTCAGGAGGTAGATTCGAATCGCCTTTAAAGCACATGAAAAGTGGCAAAACGTCGACAGTGATGCCCTTGGCCAAAAAGGGCGTATGCGTTTTTTTCTGAATATATTCAGGATAAAACGCATACGCCCTTTTTGGCCAACCAAGCAACCTGGAAAGGCAAATCAGCGCTACAAAGAAGTCTCGCTTCCCATCGGTCAAAAGGGCCTTGCTGCAAAAAGTGTCAAAACCAGAAATGCAGGACAGGCCATGGAGAAATGGCAGCCTTGCTACGCTGATGGGCGGGATGTAAATTGCCAACAGCCAATCAGGAGAAGTGTACGGTGTGTCCTGAAACATCGAAAAAACACAGCTTAGGGAGCATAGGGCACGTCCACTCATGGGCGTATAAATTGGGAAAACTAAAAATCAGCAAGACACAGGCACCCCAAAGTTTAGGGCTGCTCTGTTGACAAGAACCTCCACTTCATGACACCTTAAATATCCCAGGAAAGAGAAAAATGGATAAAGAAGTTGTGGTCCTTATGTACAATGGAATATCACTCAGACATGAAATCAATGTCATAAGGCTAGAAGAAACAAGATGAGTGGATTTAGGTACGACGATTCTAAGTGAAATAAGTCACACAGAAAAAGAAACTTATCATAAGCTATCACTTATAGAGGGAATGTAAAAACCGCTACACTTGAACTGAATTACAAAACAGAACAGAGTCACACGTTTAGAAAACACACTATGGCTGCTTAACGGGAAAGGTGAGGTGGGGTGAGGCATAAAACAAGGGTTTCAAATTCGCTCAGATACCGTTCCATACACCCAATATGTAATAGACAAGGCCTACTCCTTGCTCAGTGAACTGGACTCAACACCCCCTATTCACCGCACAAGAATATATCTGACTAGTAAGAATCGTAAAACCTATGTATTGATATCTGTCTGGAAGTGAGCCAAGTGGGTGTAAAGCCGCATAAACACAGCCGTGAAAAGCAGCTAAACCCCATTATAAAAATAAATTACTTTTAAAAACCCGTAAAACAAAGACAGTGAAAGAGAGAGAAATTCTTACAAAATTCGTTCAGGGGCTGTGATGCAACCTGGATTGACCATATCTCGACCCAAACCTGGATGAGACATAAGGGTGGACACTCTTGGGGCTGAGAGGTTGGGTGAGGTTGCGTGAGCAAACGCAGACCCTTTAAAGTAATACTGCGTGGTACCCATCCCATGGGTCCCAAATCTCCAGGTTCAAGGGCATCTTGCTACATCGAAAACATGCATGAGAAACCCAGAAGATGGTACACAGTGTGATTTTGAAAGGTTTCTAAAACGCACCCCATTTCTCATCTCCTTGTGCTCGGGTTCGCCTTTCCAGCTACTTTACTAGCAATCTCCCTACTTGGAGAATCAGCACCTTTAAGCTCCTGTTCCCTACAGGTTGCAATTTGTCCTGAGGATGAACGGGAAGAGGGGCAACCAATGAGAGACTAGATCTAGGTGTTGGGACAGGCACAGGTCACTCTATTTTCCCATCAGGAAGAAGAATTAACCACAGGCTCAGCCTGCTGTAGGAACCAAAATAGGGCCTGAGGCAATCCCTCGCTTTTGCGGCCAGCTCCCAAAAAAGCCAGTTGAAAAATGGAGCTCAGGGACACTGCAATTCACAAACCCGCAGAGTCATAAATGATAACTGTCATCCACAGATATATTGAGGGAAGGCAACGAAGAGGATTTGAAAGCAAGGCAGAATTGCAGGAAACAGATTTCAGGAGGTAGATTCGAATCGCCTTTAAAGCACATGAAAAGCGGCAAAACGGCGACAATGATGCCCTTGGCCAAAAAGGGCGTATGCGTTTTTTCCTGAATATATTCAGGAAAAAACGCATACGCCCTTTTTGGCCAACCAAGCAACCTGGAAAGGCAAATCAGCGCTACAAAGAAGTTTCGCTTCCCATCGGTCAAAAGGGTCATGCTGCAAAAAGTGTCAAAACCAGAAATGCAGGACAGGCCATGGAGAAATGGCAGACTTGCTACGCTGATGGGTGGGATGTAAATTGCCAACAGCCACTCTGGAGAAGTGTACGGTGTGTCCTGAAACATCGAAAAAACACAGCTTATGGAGCATAGGGCACATCCACTCATGGGCGTATAAATTGGGAAAACTAAAAATCAGCAAGACACAGGCACCCCAAAGTTTAGGGCTGCTCTGTTGACAAGAACCTCCACTTCATGACACCTTAAATATCCCAGGAAAGAGAAAAATGGATAAAGAAGTTGTGGTCCTTATGTACAATGGAATATCACTCAGACATGAAATCAATGTCATAAGGCTAGAAGAAGCAAGATGAGTGGATTTAGGTACGACGATTCTAAGTGAAATAAGTCACACAGAAAAAGACACTTATCATAAGCTATCACTTATAGAGGGAATGTAAAAACCGCTACACTTGAACTGAATTACAAAACAGAACAGAGTCACACGTTTAGAAAACACACTATGGCTGCTTAACGGGAAAGGTGAGGTGGGGTGAGGCATAAAACAAGGGTTTCAAATTCGCTCAGATACCGTTCCATACACCCAATATGTAATAGACAAGGCCTACTCCTTGCTCAGTGAACTGGACTCAACACCCCTATTCACCGCACAAGAATATATCTGACTAGTAAGAATCGTAAAACTTATGTATTGATATCTGTCTGGAAGTGAGCCAAGTGGGTGTAAAGCCGCATAAACACAGCCGTGAAAAGCAGCTAAACCCCATTATAAAAATAAATTACTTTTAAAAACCCGTAAAACAAAGACAGTGAAAGAGAGAGAAATTCTTACAAAATTCGTTCAGGGGCTGTGATGCAACCTGGATTGACCATATCTCGACCCAAACCTGGATGAGACATAAGGGTGGACACTCTTGGGGCTGAGAGGTTGGGTGAGGTTGGGTGAGCAAACTCAGACCCTTTAAAGTAATACTGCGTGGTACCCATCCCATGGGTCCCAAATCTCCAGGTTCAAGGGCATCTTGCTACATCGAAAACATGCATGAGAAACCCAGAAGATGGTACACAGTGTGATTTTGAAAGGTTTCTAAAACGCACCCCATTTCTCATCTCCTTGTGCTCGGGTTCGCCTTTCCAGCTACTTTACTAGCAATCTCCCTACTTGGAGAATCAGCACCTTTAAGCTCCTGTTCCCTACAGGTTGCAATTTGTCCTGAGGATGAACGGGAAGAGGGGCAACCAATGAGAGACTAGATCTAGGTGTTGGGACAGGCACAGGTCACTCTATTTTCCCATCAGGAAGAAGAATTAACCACAGGCTCAGCCTGCTGCCAGGAACCAAAATAGGGCCTGAGGCAATCCCTCGCTTTTGCGGCCAGCTCCCAAAAAAGCCAGTTGAAAAATGGAGCTCAGGGACACTGCAATTCACAAACCCGCAGAGTTATAAATGATAACTGTCATCCACAGATATATTGAGGGAAGGCAACGAAGAGGATTTGAAAGCAAGGCAGAATTGCAGGAAACAGATTTCAGGAGGTAGATTCGAATCGCCTTTAAAGCACATGAAAAGCGGCAAAACGGCGACAATGATGCCCTTGGCCAAAAAGGGCGTATGCGTTTTTTCCTGAATATATTCAGGAAAAAACGCATACGCCCTTTTTGGCTAACCAAGCAACCTGAAAGGCAAATCAGCGCTACAAAGAAGTTTCGCTTCCCATCGGTCAAAAGGGTCATGCTGCAAAAAGTGTCAAAACCAGAAATGCAGGACAGGCCATGGAGAAATGGCAGACTTGCTACGCTGGTGGGTGGGATGTAAATTGCCAACAGCCACTCTGGAGAAGTGTACGGTGTGTCCTGAAACATCGAAAAAACACAGCTTATGGAGCATAGGGCACGTCCATTCATGGGCGTATAAATTGGGAAAACTAAAAATCAGCAAGACACAGGCACCCCAAAGTTTAGGGCTGCTCTGTTGACAAGAACCTCCACTTCATGACACCTTAAATATCCCAGGAAAGAGAAAAATGGATAAAGAAGTTGTGGTCCTTATGTACAATGGAATATCACTCAGACATGAAATCAATGTCATAAGGCTAGAAGAAGCAAGATGAGTGGATTTAGGTACGACGATTCTAAGTGAAATAAGTCACACAGAAAAAGACACTTATCATAAGCTATCACTTATAGAGGGAATGTAAAAACCGCTACACTTGAACTGAATTACAAAACAGAACAGAGTCACACGTTTAGAAAACACACTATGGCTACTTAACGGGAAAGGTGAGGTGGGGTGAGGCATAAAACAAGGGTTTCAAATTCGCTCAGATACCGTTCCATACACCCAATATGTAATAGACAAGGCCTACTCCTTGCTCAGTGAACTGGACTCAACACCCCCTATTCACCGCACAAGAATATATGTGACTAGTAAGAATCTTAAAACCTATGTATTGATATCTGTCTGGAAGTGAGCCAAGTGGGTGTAAAGCCGCATAAACACAGCCGTGAAAAGCAGCTAAACCCCATTATAAAAATAAATTACTTTTAAAAACCCGTAAAACAAAGACAGTGAAAGAGAGAGAAATTCTTACAAAATTCGTTCAGGGGCTGTGATGCAACCTGGATTGACCATATCTCGACCCAAACCTGGATGAGACATAAGGGTGGACACTCTTGGGGCTGAGAGGTTGGGTGAGGTTGGGTGAGCAAATGCAGACCCTTTAAAGTAATACTGCGTGGTACCCATCCCATGGGTCCCAAATCTCCAGGTTCAAGGGCATCTTGCTACATCGAAAACATGCATGAGAAACCCAGAAGATGGTACACAGTGTGATTTTGAAAGGTTTCTAAAACGCACCCCATTTCTCATCTCCTTGTGCTCGGGTTCGCCTTGCCAGCTACTTTACTAGCAATCTCCCTACTTGGAGAATCAGCACCTTTAAGCTCCTGTTCCCTACAGGTTGCAAATTGTCCTGAGGATGAAGGGGAAGAGGGGAAACCAATGAGAGACTAGATCTAGGTGTTGGGACAGGCACAGGTCACTCTATTTTCCCATCAGGAAGAAGAATTAACCACAGGCTCAGCCTGCGGCCCAGAAGCAGAATAGGGCCTGAGGCAATCCCACGCTCTTACGGCCAGCTCCCAAAAAAGCCAGTTGAAAAATGGAGCTCAGGGACACTGCAATTCACAAACCCACAGAGCTATAAATGATAACTCTCATCCACAGATATATTGAGGGAAGGCAACGAAGAGGATTTGAAAGCAAGGCAGAATTGCAGGAAACAGGTTTCAGGAGGTAGATTCGAATCGCCTTTAAAGCACATGAAAAGTCGCAAAACGTCGACAATGATGCCCTTGGCCAAACAGGGCGTATGCGTTTTTACCTGAATATATTCAGGAAAAAACGCATACGCCCTGTTTGGCCAACCAAGCAACCTGGAAAGGCTAATCAGCGCTACAAAGAAGTCTCGCTTCCCATCGGTCAAAAGGGCCATGCTGCAAAAAGTGTCAAAACCAGAAATGCAGGACAGGCCATGGAGAAATGGCAGCCTTGCTACGCTGATGGGCGGGATGTAAATTGCCAACAGCCACTCTGGAGAAGTGTACGGTGTGTCCTGAAACATCGAAAAAACACAGCTCTAGGAGCATAGGGCACGTCCTCTCATGGGCGTATAAATTGGGAAAACTAAAAATCAGCAAGACACAGGCACCCCAAAGTTTAGGGCTGCTCTGTTGACAAGAACCTCCACTTCATGACACCTTAAATATCCCAGGAAAGAGAAAAATGGATAAAGAAGTTGTGGTCCTTATGTACAATGGAATATCACTCAGACATGAAATCAATGTCATAAGGCTAGTAGAAGCAAGATGAGTGGATTTAGGTACGACGATTCTAAGTGAAATAAGTCACACAGAAAAAGACACTTATCATAAGCTATCACTTATAGATGGAATGTAAAAACCGCTACACTTGAACTGAATTACAAATCAGAACACAGTCACACGTTTAGAAAACACACTATGGCTGCTGAGCGGGAAAGGTGAGGTGGGGTGATGCATAAAACAAGGGTTTCAAATTCGCTCAGATACCGTTCCATACACCCAATATGTAATAGACAAGACCTACTCCTTGCTCAGTGAACTGGACTCAACACCCCCTATTCACCGCACAAGAATATATGTGACTAGTAAGAATCTTAAAACCTATGTATTGATATCTGTCTGGAAGTGAGTCAAGTGGGTGTAAAGCCGCATAAACACAGCCGTGAAAAGCAGCTAAACCCCATTATAAAAATAAATTACTTTTAAAAACCCGTAAAACAAAGACAGTGAAAGAGAGAGAAATTCTTACACAATTCGTTCAGAGGCTGTGATGCAACCTGGATTGACCATATCTAGACCCACAGCTGGATGAGACATAAGGGTGGACACTCTTGGGGCTGAGAGTTTGGGTGAGGTTGGGTGAGCAAATGCAGACCCTTTAAAGTAATACTGTGTGGTACCCATCCCATGGGTCCCAAATCTCCAGGTTCAAGGGCATCTTCCTACATCTAAAACATGCATGAGAAACCCAGAAGATGGTACACCGTGTGATTTTGAAAGGTTTCTAATACGCACCTCATTTCTCATCTCCTTGTGCTCGGGTTCGCCTTTCCAGCTACTTTACTAGCAATCTCCCTACTTGGAGAATCAGCACCTTTAAGCTCCTGTTCCCTACAGGTGGCAATTTGTCCTGAGGATGAACGAGAAGAGGGGAAACCAATGAGAGACTAGATCTAGGTGTTGGGAGAGGCACAGGTCACTCTATTTTCCCATCGGGAAGAAGAATTAACCACAGGCTCAGCCTGCCGGCCAGAAGAAGAATAGGGCCTGAGGCAATCCCGCGCTTTTGCGGCCAGCTCCCAAAAAAGCCAGTTGAAAAATGGAGCTCAGGGACACTGCAATTCACAAACCCGCAGAGCTATAAATGATAACTCTCATCCACAGATATATTGAGGGAAGGCAACGAAGAGGATTTGAAAGCAAGGCAGAATTGCAGGAAACAGGTTTCAGGAGGTAGATTCGAATCGCCTTTAAAGCACATGAAAAGTCGCAAAACGTCGACAATGATGCCCTTGGCCAAACAGGGCGTATGCGTTTTTACCTGAATATATTCAGGAAAAAACGCATACGCCCTGTTTGGCCAACCAAGCAACCTGGAAAGGCTAATCAGCGCTACAAAGTAGTCTCGCTTCCCATCGGTCAAAAGGGCCATGCTGCAAAAAGTGTCAAAACCAGAAATGCAGGACAGGCCATGGAGAAATGGCAGCCTTGCTACGCTGATGGGCGGGATGTAAATTGCCAACAGCCACTCTGGAGAAGTGTACGGTGTGTCCTGAAACATCGAAAAAACACAGCTCTAGGAGCATAGGGCACGTCCTCTCATGGGCGTATAAATTGGGAAAACTAAAAATCAGCAAGACACAGGCACCCCAAAGTTTAGGGCTGCTCTGTTGACAAGAACCTCCACTTCATGACACCTTAAATATCCCAGGAAAGAGAAAAATGGATAAAGAAGTTGTGGTCCTTATGTACAATGGAATATCACTCAGACATGAAATCAATGTCATAAGGCTAGTAGAAGCAAGATGAGTGGATTTAGGTACGACGATTCTAAGTGAAATAAGTCACACAGAAAAAGACACTTATCATAAGCTATCACTTATAGAGGGAATGTAAAAACCGCTACACTTGAACTGAATTACAAAACAGAACAGAGTCACACGTTTAGAAAACACACTATGGCTGCTTAACGGGAAAGGTGAGGTGGGGTGAGGCATAAAACAAGGGTTTCAAATTCGCTCAGATACCGTTCCATACACCCAATATGTAATAGACAAGACCTACTCCTTGCTCAGTGAACAGGACTCAACACCCCGTATTCACCGCACAAGAATATATGTGACTAGTAAGAATCTTAAAACCTATGTATTGATATCTGTCTGGAAGTGAGTCAAGTGGGTGTAAATCCGCATAAACACAGCCGTGAAAAGCAGCTAAACCCCATTATAAAAATAAATTACTTTTAAAAACCCGTAAAACAAAGACAGTGAAAGAGAGAGAAATTCTTACACAATTCGTTCAGAGGCTGTGACGCAACCTGGATTGACCATATCTAGACCCACACCTGGATGAGACATAAGGGTGGACACTCTTGGGGCTGAGAGGTTGGGTGAGGTTGGGTGAGCAAACTCAGACCCTTTAAAGTAATACTGCGTGGTACCCGTCCCATGGGTCCCAAATCTCCAGGTTCAAGGGCATCTTCCTACATCGAAAACATGCATGAGAAACCCAGAAGATGGTACACCGTGTGATTTTGAAAGGTTTCTAAAACGCACCCCATTTCTCATCTCCTTGTGCTAGGGTTCACCTTTCCAGCTACTTTACTAGCAATCTCCCTACTTGGAGAATCAGCACCTTTAAGCTCCTGTTCCCTACAGGTTGCAATTTGTCCTGAGGATGAACGGGAAGAGGGGCAACCAATGAGAGACTAGATCTAGGTGTTGGGACAGGCACAGGTCACTCTATTTTCCCATCAGGAAGAAGAATTAAACACAGGCTCAGCCTGCCGCAGGGAACCAGAATAGGGCCTGAGGCAATCCCGTGCTTTTGCGGCCAGCTCCCAAAAAAGACAGTTGAAAAATGGAGCTCAGGGGCACTGCAATTTACAAACCTGCTGAGTTATAAATGATAACTCTCGTCCACAAATATATTGAGGGAAGGCAACGAAGAGGATTTGAAAGCAAGGCAGAATTGCAGGAAACAGGTTTCAGGAGGTAGATTCGAATCGCCTTTAAAGCACACGAAAAGTGGCAAAACGTCGACAGTGATGCCCTTGGCCAAAAAGGGCGTATGCGTTTTTTCCTGAATATATTCAGGAAAAAACGCATACGCCCTTTTTGGCCAACCAAGCAACCTGGAAAGGCAAATCAGCGCTACAAAGAAGTCTCGCTTCCCATCGGTCAAAAGGGCCATGCTGCAAAAAGTGTCAAAACCAGAAATGCAGGACAGGCCATGGAGAAATGGCAGCCTTGCTACGCTGATGGGCGGGATGTAAATTGCCAACAGCCACTCTGGAGAAGTGTACGGTGTGTCCTGAAACATCGAAAAAACACAGCTTAGGGAGCATAGGGCACGTCCACTCATGGGCGTATAAATTGGGAAAACTAAAAATCAGCAAGACACAGGCACCCCAATGTTTAGGGCTGCTTTGTTGACAAGAACCTCCACTTCATGACACCTTAAATATCCCAGGAAAGAGAAAAATGGATAAAGAAGTTGTGGTCCTTATGTACAAAGGAATATCACTCAGACATGATATCAATGTCATAAGGCTAGTAGAAGCAAGATGAGTGGATTTAGGTATGACGATTCTAAGTGAAATAAGTCACACAGAAAAAGACACTTATCATAAGCTCTCACTTATAGAGGGAATGTAAAAACCGCTACACTTGAACTGAATTACAAAACAGAACAGACTCACACGTTTAGAAAACACACTATGGCTGCTTAACGGGAAAGGTGAGGTGGGGTGATGCATAAAACAAGGGTTTCAAATTTGCTCAGATACCGTTCCATACACCCAGTATGTAATAGACTAGACCTACTCCTTGCTCAGTGAACTGGACTCAACACCCCCTATTCACCGCACAAGAATATATGTGACTAGTAAGAATCTTAAAACCTATGTATTGATATCTGTCTGGAAGTGAGTCAAGTGGGTGTAAAGCCGCATAAACACAGCCGTGAAAAGCAGCTAAACCCCATTATAAAAATAAATTACTTTTAAAAACCCGTAAAACAAAGACAGTGAAAGAGAGAGAAATTCTTACAAAATTCGTTCAGAGGCTGTGATGCAACCTGGATTGACCATATCTAGACCCACAGCTGGATGAGACATAAGGGTGGACACTCTTGGGGCTTAGAGGTTGGGTGAGGTTGGGTGAGCAAACGCAGACCCTTTAAAGTAATACTGTGTGGTACCCATCCCATGGGTCCCAAATCTCCAGGTTCAAGGGCATCTTCCTACATCGAAAACATGCATGAGAAACCCAGAAGATGGTACACCGTGTGATTTTGAAAGGTTTCTAAAACGCACCCCATTTCTCATCTCCTTGTGCTAGGGTTCGCCTTTCCAGCTACTTTACTAGCAATCTCCCTACTTGGAGAATCAGCACCTTTAAGCTCCTGTTCCCTACAGGTTGCAATTTGTCCTGAGGATGAACGGGAAGAGGGGCAACCAATGAGAGACTAGATCTAGGTGTTGGGACAGGCACAGGTCACTCTATTTTCCCATCAGGAAGAAGAATTAAACACAGGCTCAGCCTCCCGCCGGGAACCAGAATAGGGCCTGAGGCAATCCCGCGCTTTTGCGGCCAGCTCCCAAAAAAGCGAGTTGAAAAATGGAGCTCAGGGACACTGCAATTCACAAACCCGCAGAGTTATAAATGATAACTGTCATCCACAGATATATTGAGGGAAGGCAACGAAGAGGATTTTAAAGCAAGGCAGAATTGCAGGAAACAGATTTCAGGAGGTAGATTCGAATCGCCATTAAAGCACATGAAAAGCGGCAAAACGTCGACAATGATGCCCTTGGCCAAAAAGGGCATATGCGTTTTTTCCTGAATATATTCAGGAAAAAACGCATACGCCCTTTTTGGCCAACCAAGCAACATGGAAAGGCAAATAAGCGCTACAAAGAAGTTTCGCTTCCCATCGGTCAAAAGTGCCATGCTGCAAAAAGTGTCAAAACCAGAAATGCAGGACAGGCCATGGAGAAATGGCAGCCTTGCTACGCTGATGGGCGGGATGTAAATTGCCAACAGCCACTCTGGAAAAGTGTACGGTGTGTCCTGAAACATCGAAAAAACACAGCTTAGGGAGCATAGGGCACGTCCACTCATGGGCGTATAAATTGGGAAAACTAAAAATCAGCAAGACACAGGCACCCCAAAGTTTAGGGCTGCTCTGTTGACAAGAACCTCCACTTCATGACACCTTAAATATCCCAGGAAAGAGAAAAATGGATAAAGAAGTTGTGGTCCTTATGTACAATGGAATATCACTCAGACATGAAATCAATGTCATAAGGCTAGTAGAAGCAAGATGAGTGGATTTAGGTACGATGATCCTAAGTGAAATAAGTCACACAGAAAAAGACACTTATCATAAGCTATCACTTATAGAGGGAATGTAAAAACCGCTACACTTGAACTGAATTACAAAACAGAACAGAGTCACACGTTTAGAAAACACACGATGGCTGCTGAGCGGGAAAGGTGAGGTGGGGTGATGCATAAAACAAGGGTTTCAAATTCGCTCAGATACCGTTCCATACACCCAATATGTAATAGACAAGACCTACTCCTTGCTCAGTGAACTGGACTCAACACCCCCTATTCACCGCACAAGAATATATGTGACTAGTAAGAATCTTAAAACCTATGTATTGATATCTGTCTGGAAGTGAGTCAAGTGGGTGTAAAGCCGCATAAACACAGCCGTGAAAAGCAGCTAAACCCCATTATAAAAATAAATTACTTTTAAAAACCCGTAAAACAAAGACAGTGAAAGAGAGAGAAATTCTTACACAATTCGTTCAGAGGCTGTGATGCAACCTGGATTGACATATCTAGACCCACAGCTGGATGAGACATAAGGGTGGACACTCTTGGGGCTGAAAGGTTGGGTGAGGTTGGGTGAGCAAATGCAGACCCTTTAAAGTAATACTGCCTGGTACCCATCCCATGGGTCCCAATTCTCCAGGTTCAAGGGCATCTGCCTACATCGAAAACATGCATGAGAAACCCAGAAGATGGTACACCGTGTGATTTTGAAAGGTTTCTAATACGCACCTCATTTCTCATCTCCTTGTGCTCGGGTTCGCCTTTCCAGCTACTTTACTAGCAATCTCCCTACTTGGAGAATCAGCACCTTTAAGCTCCTGTTCCCTACAGGTTGCAATTTGTCCTGAGGATGAACGGGAAGAGGGGCAACCAATGAGAGACTAGATCTAGGTGTTGGGACAGGCACAGGTCACTCTATTTCCCATCAGGAAGAAGAATTAACCACAGGCTAAGCCTGCCGCCCAGAAGCAGAATAGGGCCTGAGGCAATCCAGCGCTTTTTCGGCCAGCTCCCAAAAAAGCCAGTTGAAAAATGGAGCTCAGGGACACTGCAATTCAGAAACCCGCAGAGTTATGAATGATAACTCTCATCCACAGATATATTGAGGGAAGGCAACGAAGAGGATTTGAAAGCAAGGCAGAATTGCACGAAACAGGTTTCAGGAGGTAGATTCGAATCGCCTTTAAAGCACATGAAAAGTGGCAAAACGTCGACAATGATGCCCTTGTCCAAACAGGGCGTATGCGTTTTTTCCTGAATATATTCAGGAAAAAACGCATACGCCCTGTTTGGCCAACCAAGCAACCTGGAAAGGCTAATCAGCGCTACAAAGAAATCTCGCTTCCCATCGGTCAAAAGGGCCATGCTGCAAAAAGTGTCAAAACCAGAAATGCAGGACAGGCCATGGAGAAATGGCAGCCTTGCTACGCTGATGGGCGGGATGTAAATTGCCAACAGCCACTCTGGAGAAGTGTACGGTGTGTCCTGAAACATCGAAAAAACACAGCTTAGGGAGCATAGGGCACGTCCTCTCATGGGCGTATATATTGGGAAAATTAAAAATCAGCAAGACACAGGCACCCCAAAGTTTAGGGCTGCTCTGTTGACAAGAACCTCCACTTCATGACACCTTAAATATCCCAGGAAAGACAAAAATGGATAAAGAAGTTGTGGTCCTTATGTACAATGGAATATCACTCAGACATGAAATCAATGTCATAAGGCTAGTAGAAGCAAGATGAGAGGATTTAGGTACGATGATCCTAAGTGAAATAAGTCACACAGAAAAAGACACTTATCATAAGCTATCACTTATAGAGGGAATGTAAAAACCGCTACACTTGAACTGAATTACAAAACAGAACAGAGTCACACGTTTAGAAAACACACTATGGCTGCTTAACGGGAAATGTGAGGTGGGGTGATGCATAAAACAAGGGTTTCAAATTCGCTCACATACCGTTCCATACACCCAATATGTAATAGACAAGACCTACTCCTTGCTCAGTGAACTGGACTCAACACCCCCTATTCACCGCACAAGAATATATGTGACTAGTAAGAATCTTAAAACCTATGTATTGATATCTGTCTGGAAGTGAGTCAAGTGGGTGTAAAGCCGCATAAACACAGCCGTGAAAAGCAGCTAAACCCCATTATAAAAATAAATTACTTTTAAAAACCCGTAAAACAAAGACAGTGAAAGAGAGAGAAATTCTTACACAATTCGTTCAGAGGCTGTGATGCAACCTGGATTGACCATATCTAGACCCACAGCTGGATGAGACATAAGGGTGGACACTCTTGGGGCTGAAAGGTTGGGTGAGGTTGGGTGAGCAAACGCAGACCCTTTAAAGTAATACTGCCTGGTACCCATCCCATGGGTCCCAAACCTCCAGGTTGAAGGGCATCTTCCTACATCGAAAACATGCATGAGAAACCCAGAAGATGGTACACCGTGTGATTTTGAAAGGTTTCTAATACGCACCTCATTTCTCATCTCCTTGTGCTCGGGTTCGCCTTTCCAGCTACTTTACTAGCAATCTCCCTACTTGGAGAATCAGCACCTTTAAGCTCCTGTCCCCTACAGGATGCAATTTGTCCTGAGGATGAACGGGAAGAGGGGCAACCAATGAGAGACTAGATCTATGTGTTGGGACAGGCACAGGTCACTCTATTTTCCCATCAGGAAGAAGAATTAACCACAGGCTCAGCCTGCCGCCCAGAAGCAGAATAGGGCCTGAGGCAATCCCGCGCTTTTGCGGCCAGCTCCCAAAAAAGCCAGTTGAAAAATGGAGATCAGGGACACTGCAATTCACAAACCCGCAGAGCTATAAATGATAACTCTCATCCACAGATATATTGAGGGAAGGCAACGAAGAGGATTTGAAAGCAAGGCAGAATTTCAGGAAACAGGTTTCAGGAGGTAGATTCGAATCGCCTTTAAAGCATATGAAAAGTGGCAAAACGTCGACAATGATGCCCTTGGCCAAACAGGGCGTATGCGTTTTTTCCTGAATATATTCAGGAAAAAACGCATACGCCCTGTTTGGCCAACCAAGCAACCTGGAAAGGCTAATCAGCGCTACAAAGAAGTCTCGCTTCCCATCGGTCAAAAGTGCCATGCTGCAAAAAGTGTCCAAACCAGAAATGCAGGACAGGCCATGGAGAAATGGCAGCCTTGCTACGCTGATGGGCGGGATGTAAATTGCCAACAGCCACTCTGGAAAAGTGTACGGTGTGTCCTGAAACATCGAAAAAACACAGCTTAGGGAGGATAGGGCACGTCCACTCATGGGCGTATAAATTGGGAAAACTAAAAATCAGCAAGACACAGGCACCCCAAAGTTTAGGGCTGCTCTGTTGACAAGAACCTCCACTTCATGACACCTTAAATATCCCAGGAAAGAGAAAAATGGATAAAGAAGTTGTGGTCCTTATGTACAATGGAATATCACTCAGACATGAAATCAATGTCATAAGGCTAGTAGAAGCAAGATGAGTGGATTTAGGTACGATGATCCTAAGTGAAATAAGTCACACAGAAAAAGACACTTATCATAAGCTATCACTTATGGAGGGAATGTAAAAACCGCTACACTTGAACTGAATTACAAAACAGAACAGAGTCACACGTTTAGAAAACACACTATGGCTGCTTAACGGGAAAGGTGAGGTGGGGTGATGCATAAAACAAGGGTTTCAAATTCGCTCAGATACCGTTCCATACACCCAATATGTAATAGACAAGACCTACTCCTTGCTCAGTGAACTGGACTCAACACCCCCTATTCACCGCACAAGAATATATGTGACTAGTAAGAATCTTAAAACCTATGTATTGATATCTGTCTGGAAGTGAGTCAAGTGGGTGTAAAGCCGCATAAACACAGCCGTGAAAAGCAGCTAAACCCCATTATAAAAATAAATTACTTTTAAAAACCCGTAAAACAAAGACAGTGAAAGAGAGAGAAATTCTTACAAAATTCGTTCAGAGGCTGTGATGCAACCTGGATTGACCATATCTAGACCCACAGCTGGATGAGACATAAGGGTGGACACTCTTGGGGCTGAAAGGTTGGGTGAGGTTGGGTGAGCAAACGCAGACCCTTTAAAGTAATACTGCCTGGTACCCATCCCATGGGTCCCAAATCTCCAGGTTCAAGGGCATCTTCCTACATCGAAAACATGCATGAGAAACCCAGAAGATGGTACACCGTGTGATTTTGAAAGGTTTCTAATACGCACCTCATTTCTCATCTCCTTGTGCTCGGGTTCACCTTTCCAGCTACTTTACTAGCAATCTCCCTACTTGGAGAATCAGCACCTTTAAGCTCCTGTTCCCTACAGGTTGCAATTTGTCCTGAGGATGAACGGGAAGAGGGGCAACAAATGAGAGACTAGATCTAGGTGTTGGGACAGGCACAGGTTACTCTATTTCCCATCAGGAAGAAGAATTAACCACAGGCTAAGCCTGCCGCCCAGAAGCAGAATAGGGCCTGAGGCAATCCCGCGCTTTTGCGGCCAGCTCCCAAAAAAGCCAGTTGAAAAATGGAGCTCAGGGACACTGCAATTCAGAAACCCGCAGAGTTATGAATGATAACTCTCATCCACAGATATATTGAGGGAAGGCAACGAAGAGGATTTGAAAGCAAGGCAGAATTGCAGGAAACAGATTTCAGGAGGTAGATTCGAATCGCCTTTAAAGCACATGAAAAGCGGCAAAACGTCGACAATGATGCCCTTGGCCAAAAAGTGCGTATGCGTTTTTTCCTGAATATATTCAGGAAAAAACGCATACGCCCTTTTTGGCCAACCAAGCAACCTGGAAAGGCAAATCAGTGCTACAAAGAAGTCTCGCTTCCCATCGGTCAAAAGTGCCATGCTGCAAAAAGTGTCCAAACCAGAAATGCAGGACAGGCCATGGAGAAATGGCAGCCTTGCTACGCTGATGGGCGGGATGTAAATTGCCAACAGCCACTCTGGAAAAGTGTACGGTGTGTCCTGAAACATCGAAAAAACACAGCTTAGGGAGCATAGGGCACGTCCACTCATGGGCGTATAAATTGGGAAAACTAAAAATCAGCAAGACACAGGCACCCCAAAGTTTAGGGCTGCTCTGTTGACAAGAACCTCCACTTCATGACACCTTAAATATCCCAGGAAAGAGAAAAATGGATAAAGAAGTTGTGGTCCTTATGTACAATGGAATATCACTCAGACATGAAATCAATGTCATAAGGCTAGTAGAAGCAAGATGAGTGGATTTAGGTACGATGATCCTAAGTGAAATAAGTCACACAGAAAAAGACACTTATCATAAGCTATCACTTATAGAGGGAATGTAAAAACCGCTACACTTGAACTGAATTACAAAACAGAACAGAGTCACACGTTTAGAAAACACACGATGGCTGCTGAGCGGGAAAGGTGAGGTGGGGTGATGCATAAAACAAGGGTTTCAAATTCGCTCAGATACCGTTCCATACACCCAATATGTAATAGACAAGACCTACTCCTTGCTCAGTGAACTGGACTCAACACCCCCTATTCACCGCACAAGAATATATGTGACTAGTAAGAATCTTAAAACCTATGTATTGATATCTGTCTGGAAGTGAGTCAAGTGGGTGTAAAGCCGCATAAACACAGCCGTGAAAAGCAGCTAAACCCCATTATAAAAATAAATTACTTTTAAAAACCCGTAAAACAAAGACAGTGAAAGAGAGAGAAATTCTTACATAATTCGTTCAGAGGCTGTGATGCAACCTGGATTGACATATCTAGACACACAGCTGGATGAGACATAAGGGTGGACACTCTTGGGGCTGAAAGGTTGGGTGAGGTTGGGTGAGCAAACGCAGACCCTTTAAAGTAATACTGCCTGGTACCCATCCCATGGGTCCCAAATCTCCAGGTTCAAGGGCATCTGCCTACATCGAAAACATGCATGAGAAACCCAGAAGATGGTACACCGTGTGATTTTGAAAGCTTTCTAATACGCACCTCATTTCTCATCTCCTTGTGCTCGGGTTCGCCTTTCCAGCTACTTTACTAGCAATCTCCCTACTTGGAGAATCAGCACCTTTAAGCTCCTGTTCCCTACAGGTTGCAATTTGTCCTGAGGATGAACGGGAAGAGGGGCAACCAATGAGAGACTAGATCTAGGTGTTGGGACAGGCACAGGTCACTCTATTTCCCATCAGGAAGAAGAATTAACCACAGGCTAAGCCTGCCGCCCAGAAGCAGAATAGGGCCTGAGGCAATCCCGCGCTTTTGCGGCCAGCTCCCAAAAAAGCCAGTTGAAAAATGGAGCTCAGGGACACTGCAATTCAGAAACCCGCAGAGTTATGAATGATAACTCTCATCCACAGATATATTGAGGGAAGGCAACGAAGAGGATTTGAAAGCAAGGCAGAATTGCAGGAAACAGATTTCAGGAGGTAGATTCGAATCGCCTTTAAAGCACATGAAAAGCGGCAAAACGTCGACAATGATGCCCTTCGCCAAAAAGGGCGTATGCGTTTTTTCCTGAATATATTCAGGAAAAAACGCATACGCCCTTTTTGGCCAAACAAGCAACCTGGAAAGGCAAATCAGTGCTACAAAGAAGTCTCGCTTCCCATCGGTCAAAAGTGCCATGCTGCAAAAAGTGTCAAAACCAGAAATGCAGGACAGGCCATGGAGAAATGGCAGCCTTGCTACGCTGATGGGCGGGATGTAAATTGCCAACAGCCACTCTGGAAAAGTGTACGGTGTGTCCTGAAACATCGAAAAAACACAGCTTAGGGAGCATAGGGCACGTCCACTCATGGGCGTATAAATTGGGAAAACTAAAAATCAGCAAGACACAGGCACCCCAAAGTTTAGGGCTGCTCTGTTGACAAGAACCTCCACTTCATGACACCTTAAATATCCCAGGAAAGAGAAAAATGGATAAAGAAGTTGTGGTCCTTATGTACAATGGAATATCACTCAGACATGAAATCAATGTCATAAGGCTAGTAGAAGCAAGATGAGTGGATTTAGGTACGATGATCCTAAGTGAAATAAGTCACACAGAAAAAGACACTTATCATAAGCTATCACTTATAGAGGGAATGTAAAAACCGCTACACTTGAACTGAATTACAAAACAGAACAGAGTCACACGTTTAGAAAACACACTATGGCTGCTTAACGGGAAAGGTGAGGTGGGGTGATGCATAAAACAAGGGTTTCAAATTCGCTCAGATACCGTTCCATACACCCAATATGTAATAGACAAGACCTACTCCTTGCTCAGTGAACTGGACTCAACACCCCCTATTCACCGCACAAGAATATATGTGACTAGTAAGAATCTTAAAACCTATGTATTGATATCTGTCTGGAAGTGAGTCAAGTGGGTGTAAATCCGCATAAACACAGCCGTGAAAAGCAGCTAAACCCCATTATAAAAATAAATTACTTTTAAAAACCCGTAAAACAAAGACAGTGAAAGAGAGAGAAATTCTTACAAAATTCGTTCAGAGGCTGTGATGCAACCTGGATTGACCATATCTAGACCCACAGCTGGATGAGACATAAGGGTGGACACTCTTGGGGCTGAAAGGTTGGGTGAGGTTGGGTGAGCAAACGCAGACCCTTTAAAGTAATACTGCCTTGTACCCATCCCATGGGTCCCAAATCTCCAGGTTCAAGGGCATCTTCCTACATCGAAAACATGCATGGTGAAACCCAGAAGATGGTACACCGTGTGATTTTGAAAGGTTTCTAATACGCACCTCATTTCTCATCACCTTGTGCTCGGGTTCGCCTTTCCAGCTACTTTACTAGCAACCTCCCTACTTGGAGAATCAGCACCTTTAAGCTCCTGTTCCCTACAGGTTGCAATTTGTCCTGAGGATGAACGGGAAGAGGGGCAACCAATGAGAGACTAGATCTAGGTGTTGGGACAGGCACATGTCACTCTATTTCCCATCAGGAAGAAGAATTAACCACAGGCTAAGCCTGCCGCCCAGAAGCAGAATAGGGCCTGAGGCAATCTCGCGCTTTTGCGGCCAGCTCCCAAAAAAGCCAGTTGAAAAATGGAGCTCAGGGACACTGCAATTCAGAAACCCGCAGAGTTATGAATGATAACTCTCATCCACAGATATATTGAGGGAAGGCAACGAAGAGGATTTAAAAGCAAGGCAGAATTGCAGGAAACAGATTTCAGGAGGTAGATTCGAATCGCCTTTAAAGCACATGAAAAGCGGCAAAACGTCGACAATGATGCCCTTGGCCAAAAAGGGCGTATGCGTTTTTTCCTGAATATATTCAGGAAAAAACGCATACGCCCTTTTTGGCCAACCAAGCAACCTGGAAAGGCAAATCAGTGCTACAAAGAAGTCTCGCTTCCCATCGGTCAAAAGTGCCATGCTGCAAAAAGTGTCCAAACCAGAAATGCAGGACAGGCCATGGAGAAATGGCAGCCTTGCTACGCTGATGGGCGGGATGTAAATTGCCAACAGCCACTCTGGAAAAGTGTACGGTGTGTCCTGAAACATCGAAAAAACACAGCTTAGGGAGCATAGGGCACGTCCACTCATGGGCGTATAAATTGGGAAAACTAAAAATCAGCAAGACACAGGCACCCCAAAGTTTAGGGCTGCTCTGTTGACAAGAACCTCCACTTCATGACACCTTAAATATCCCAGGAAAGAGAAAAATGGATAAAGAAGTTGTGGTCCTTATGTACAATGGAATATCACTCAGACATGAAATCAATGTCATAAGGCTAGTAGAAGCAAGATGAGTGGATTTAGGTACGATGATCCTAAGTGAAATAAGTCACACAGAAAAAGACACTTATCATAAGCTATCACTTATAGAGGGAATGTAAAAACCGCTACACTTGAACTGAATTACAAAACAGAACAGAGTCACACGTTTAGAAAACACACGATGGCTGCTGAGCGGGAAAGGTGAGGTGGGGTAATGCATAAAACAAGGGTTTCAAATTCGCTCAGATACCGTTCCATACACCCAATATGTAATAGACAAGACCTACTCCTTGCTCAGTGAACTGGACTCAACACCCCCTATTCACCGCACAAGAATATATGTGACTAGTAAGAATCTTAAAACCTATGTATTGATATCTGTCTGGAAGTGAGTCAAGTGGGTGTAAAGCCGCATAAACACAGCCGTGAAAAGCAGCTAAACCCCATTATAAAAATAAATTACTTTTAAAAACCCGTAAAACAAAGACAGTGAAAGAGAGAGAAATTCTTACACAATTCGTTCAGAGGCTGTGATGCAACCTGGATTGACATATCTAGACCCACAGCTGGATGAGACATAAGGGTGGACACTCTTGGGGCTGAAAGGTTGGGTGAGGTTGGGTGAGCAAACGCAGAACCTTTAAAGTAATACTGCCTGGTACCCATCCCTTGGGTCCCAAATCTCCAGGTTCAAGGGCATCTTCCTACATCGAAAACATGCATGAGAAACCCAGAAGATGGTACACCGTGTGTTTTTGAAAGGTTTCTAATACGCACCTCATTTCTCATCTCCTTGTGCTCGGGTTCGCCTTTCCAGCTACTTTACTAGCAATCTCCCTACTTGGAGAATCAGCACCTTTAAGCTCCTGTTCCCTACAGGTTGCAATTTGTCCTGAGGATGAACGGGAAGAGGGGCAACCAATGAGAGACTAGATCTAGGTGTTGGGACAGGCACAGGTCACTCTATTTCCCATCAGGAAGAAGAATTAACCACAGGCTAAGCCTGCCGCCCAGAAGCAGAATAGGGCCTGAGGCAATCCCGCGCTTTTGCGGCCAGCTCCCAAAAAAGCCAGTTGAAAAATGGAGCTCAGGGACTCTGCAATTCAGAAACCCGCAGAGTTATGAATGATAACTCTCATCCACAGATATATTGAGGGAAGGCAACGAAGAGGATTTGAAAGCAAGGCAGAATTGCAGGAAACAGATTTCAGGAGGTAGATTCGAATCTCCTTTAAAGCACATGAAAAGCGGCAAAACGTCGACAATGATGCCCTTGGCCAAAAAGGGCGTATGCGTTTTTTCCTGAATATATTCAGGAAAAAACGCATACGCCCTTTTTGGCCAACCAAGCAACCTGGAAAGGCAAATCAGTGCTACAAAGAAGTCTTGCTTCCCATCGGTCAAAAGGGCCATGCTGCAAAAAGTGTCAAAACCAGAAATACAGGACAGGCCATGGAGAAATGGCAGCCTTGCTACGCTGATGGGCGGGATGTAAATTGCCAACAGCCACTCTGGAAAAGTGTACGGTGTGTCCTGAAACATCGAAAAAACACAGCTTAGGGAGCATAGGGCACGTCCACTCATGGGCGTATAAATTGGGAAAACTAAAAATCAGCAAGACACAGGCACCCCAAAGTTTAGGGCTGCTCTGTTGACAAGAACCTCCACTTCATGACACCTTAAATATCCCAGGAAAGAGAAAAATGGATAAAGAAGTTGTGGTCCTTATGTACAATGGAATATCACTCAGACATGAAATCAATGTCATAAGGCTAGTAGAGGCAAGATGAGTGGATTTAGGTACGATGATCCTAAGTGAAATAAGTCACACAGAAAAAGACACTTATCATAAGCTATCACTTATAGAGGGAATGTAAAAACCGCTACACTTGAACTGAATTACAAAACAGAACAGAGTCACACGTTTAGAAAACACACTTGGGCTGCTTAACGGGAAAGGTGAGGTGGGGTGATGCATAAAACAAGGGTTTCAAATTCGCTCAGATACCGTTCCATACACCCAATATGTAATAGACAAGACCTACTCCTTGCTCAGTGAACTGGACTCAACACCCCCTATTCACCGCACAAGAATATATGTGACTAGTAAGAATCTTAAAACCTATGTATTGATATCTGTCTGGAAGTGAGTCAATTGGGTGTAAAGCCGCATAAACACAGCCGTGAAAAGCAGCTAAACCCCATTATAAAAATAAATTACTTTTAAAAACCCGTAAAACAAAGACAGTGAAAGAGAGAGAAATTCTTACAAAATTCGTTCAGAGGCTGTGATGCAACCTGGATTAACCATATCTAGACCCACAGCTGGATGAGACATAAGGGTGGACACTCTTGGGGCTGAAAGGTTGGGTGAGGTTGGGTGAGCAAACGCAGACCCTTTAAAGTAATACTGCCTGGTACCCATCCCATGGGTCCCAAATCTCCAGGTTCAAGGGCATCTTCCTATATGGAAAACATGCATGAGAAACCCAGAAGATGGTACACCGTGTGATTTTGAAAGGTTTCTAATACGCACCTCATTTCTCATCTCCTTGTCCTCGGGTTCGCCTTTCCAGCTACTTTACTAGCAATCTCCCTACTTGGAGAATCAGCACCTTTAAGCTCCTGTCCCCTACAGGATGCAATTTGTCCTGAGGATGAACGGGAAGAGGGGCAACCAATGAGAGACTAGATCTATGTGTTGGGACAGGCACAGGTCACTCTATTTTCCCATCAGGAAGAAGAATTAGCCACAGGCTCAGCCTGCCGCCCAGAAGCAGAATAGGGCCTGAGGCAATCCCGCGCTTTTACGGCCAGCTCCCAAAAAAGCCAGTTGAAAAATGGAGCTCAGGGACACTGCAATTCACAAACCCTCAGAGCTATAAATGATAACTCTCATCCACAGATATATTGAGGGAAGGCAACGAAGAGGATTTGAAAGCAAGGCAGAATTTCAGGAAACAGGTTTCAGGAGGTAGATTCGAATCGCCTTTAAAGCATATGAAAAGTGGCAAAACGTCGACAATGATGCCCTTGGCCAAACAGGGCGTATGCGTTTTTTCCTGAATATATTCAGGAAAAAACGCATATGCCCTGTTTGGCCAACCAAGCAACCTGGAAAGGCTAATCAGCGCTACAAAGAAGTCTCGCTTCCCATCGGTCAAAAGTGCCATGCTGCAAAAAGTGTCCAAACCAGAAATGCAGGACAGGCCATGGAGAAATGGCAGCCTTGCTACGCTGATGGGCGGGATGTAAATTGCCAACAGCCACTCTGGAAAAGTGTACGGTGTGTCCTGAAACATCGAAAAAACACAGCTTAGGGAGCATAGGGCACGTCCACTCATGGGCGTATAAATTGGGAAAACTAAAAATCAGCAAGGCACAGGCACCCCAAAGTTTAGGGCTGCTCTGTTGACAAGAACCTCCACTTCATGACACCTTAAATATCCCAGGAAAGAGAAAAATGGAAAAAGAAGTTGTGGTCCTTATGTACAATGGAATATCACTCAGACATGAAATCAATGTCATAAGGCTAGTAGAAGCAAGATGAGTGGATTTAGGTACGATGATCCTAAGTGAAATAAGTCACACAGAAAAAGACACTTATCATAAGCTATCACTTATAGAGGGAATGTAAAAACCGCTACACTTGAACTGAATTACAAAACAGAACAGAGTCACACGTTTAGAAAACACACGATGGCTGCTGAGCGGGAAAGGTGAGGTGGGGTGATGCATAAAACAAGGGTTTCAAATTCGCTCAGATACCGTTCCATACACCCAATATGTAATAGACAAGACCTACTCCTTGCTCAGTGAACTGGACTCAACACCCCCTATTCACCGCACAAGAATATATGTGACTAGTAAGAATCTTAAAACCTATGTATTGATATCTGTCTGGAAGTGAGTCAAGTGGGTGTAAAGCCGCATAAACACAGCCGTGAAAAGCAGCTAAACCCCATTATAAAAATAAATTACTTTTAAAAACCCGTAAAACAAAGACAGTGAAAGAGAGAGAAATTCTTACACAATTCGTTCAGAGGCTGTGATGCAACCTGGATTGACCATATCTAGACCCACAGCTGGATGAGACATAAGGGTGGACACTCTTGGGGCTGAAAGGTTGGGTGAGGTTGGGTGAGCAAACGCAGACCCTTTAAAGTAATACTGCCTGGTACCCATCCCATGGGTCCCAAACCTCCAGGTTGAAGGGCATCTTCCTACATCGAAAACATGCATGAGAAACCCAGAAGATGGTACACCGTGTGATTTTGAAAGGTTTCTAATACACACCTCATTTCTCATCTCCTTGTGCTCGGGTTCGCCTTTCCAGCTACTTTACTAGCAATCTCCCTACTTGGAGAATCAGCACCTTTAAGCTCCTGTCCCCTACAGGATGCAATTTGTCCTGAGGATGAACGGGAAGAGGGGCAACCAATGAGAGACTAGATCTATGTGTTGGGACAGGCACAGGTCACTCTATTTTCCCATCAGGAAGAAGAATTAACCACAGGCTCAGCCTGCCGCCCAGAAGCAGAATAGGGCCTGAGGCAATCCCGCGCTTTTGCGGCCAGCTCCCAAAAAAGCCAGTTGAAAAATGGAGCTCAGGGACACTGCAATTCACAAACCCGCAGAGCTATAACTGATAACTCTCATCCACAGATATATTGAGGGAAGGCAACGAAGAGGATTTGAAAGCAAGGCAGAATTTCAGGAAACAGGTTTCAGGAGGTAGATTCGAATCGCCTTTAAAGCATATGAAAAGTGGCAAAACGTCGACAATGATGCCCTTGGCCAAACAGGGCGTATGCGTTTTTTCCTGAATATATTCAGGAAAAAACGCATACGCCCTGTTTGGCCAACCAAGCAACCTGGAAAGGCAAATCAGTGCTACAAAGAAGTCTCGCTTCCCATCGGTCAAAAGTGCCATGCTGCAAAAAGTGTCAAAACCAGAAATGCAGGACAGGCCATGGAGAAATGGCAGCCTTGCTACGTTGATGGGCGGGATGTAAATTGCCAACAGCCACTCTGGAAAAGTGTATGGTGTGTCCTGAAACATCGAAAAAACACAGCTTAGGGAGCATAGGGCACATCCTCTCATGGGCGTATAAATTGGGAAAACTAAAAATCAGCAAGACACAGGCACCCCAAAGTTTAGGGCTGCTCTGTTGACAAGAACCTCCACTTCATGACACCTTAAATATCCCAGGAAAGAGAAAAATGGATAAAGAAGTTGTGGTCCTTATGTACAATGGAATATCACTCAGACATGAAATCAATGTCATAAGGCTAGTAGAGGCAAGATGAGTGGATTTAGGTACGATGATCCTAAGTGAAATAAGTCACACAGAAAAAGACACTTATCATAAGCTATCACTTATAGAGGGAATGTAAAAACCGCTACACTTGAACTGAATTACAAAACAGAACAGAGTCACACGTTTAGAAAACACACTTGGGCTGCTTAACGGGAAAGGTGAGGTGGGGTGATGCATAAAACAAGGGTTTCAAATTCGCTCAGATACCGTTCCATACACCCAATATGTAATAGACAAGACCTACTCCTTGCTCAGTGAACTGGACTCAACACCCCCTATTCACCGCACAAGAATATATGTGACTAGTAAGAATCTTAAAACCTATGTATTGATATCTGTCTGGAAGTGAGTCAATTGGGTGTAAAGCCGCATAAACACAGCCGTGAAAAGCAGCTAAACCCCATTATAAAAATAAATTACTTTTAAAAACCCGTAAAACAAAGACAGTGAAAGAGAGAGAAATTCTTACAAAATTCGTTCAGAGGCTGTGATGCAACCTGGATTAACCATATCTAGACCCACAGCTGGATGAGACATAAGGGTGGACACTCTTGGGGCTGAAAGGTTGGGTGAGGTTGGGTGAGCAAACGCAGACCCTTTAAAGTAATACTGCCTGGTACCCATCCCATGGGTCCCAAATCTCCAGGTTCAAGGGCATCTTCCTATATGGAAAACATGCATGAGAAACCCAGAAGATGGTACACCGTGTGATTTTGAAAGGTTTCTAATACGCACCTCATTTCTCATCTCCTTGTCCTCGGGTTCGCCTTTCCAGCTACTTTACTAGCAATCTCCCTACTTGGAGAATCAGCACCTTTAAGCTCCTGTCCCCTACAGGATGCAATTTGTCCTGAGGATGAACGGGAAGAGGGGCAACCAATGAGAGACTAGATCTATGTGTTGGGACAGGCACAGGTCACTCTATTTTCCCATCAGGAAGAAGAATTAGCCACAGGCTCAGCCTGCCGCCCAGAAGCAGAATAGGGCCTGAGGCAATCCCGCGCTTTTACGGCCAGCTCCCAAAAAAGCCAGTTGAAAAATGGAGCTCAGGGACACTGCAATTCACAAACCCGCAGAGCTATAAATGATAACTCTCATCCACAGATATATTGAGGGAAGGCAACGAAGAGGATTTGAAAGCAAGGCAGAATTTCAGGAAACAGGTTTCAGGAGGTAGATTCGAATCGCCTTTAAAGCATATGAAAAGTGGCAAAACGTCGACAATGATGCCCTTGGCCAAACAGGGCGTATGCGTTTTTTCCTGAATATATTCAGGAAAAAACGCATACTCCCTGTTTGGCCAACCAAGCAACCTGGAAAGGCTAATCAGCGCTACAAAGAAGTCTCGCTTCCCATCGGTCAAAAGTGCCATGCTGCAAAAAGTGTCCAAACCAGAAATGCAGGACAGGCCATGGAGAAATGGCAGCCTTGCTACGCTGATGGGCGGGATGTAAATTGCCAACAGCCACTCTGGAAAAGTGTACGGTGTGTCCTGAAACATCGAAAAAACACAGCTTAGGGAGCATAGGGCACGTCCACTCATGGGCGTATAAATTGGGAAAACTAAAAATCAGCAAGGCACAGGCACCCCAAAGTTTAGGGCTGCTCTGTTGACAAGAACCTCCACTTCATGACACCTTAAATATCCCAGGAAAGAGAAAAATGGAAAAAGAAGTTGTGGTCCTTATGTACAATGGAATATCACTCAGACATGAAATCAATGTCATAAGGCTAGTAGAAGCAAGATGAGTGGATTTAGGTACGATGATCCTAAGTGAAATAAGTCACACAGAAAAAGACACTTATCATAAGCTATCACTTATAGAGGGAATGTAAAAACCGCTACACTTGAACTGAATTACAAAACAGAACAGAGTCACACGTTTAGAAAACACACGATGGCTGCTGAGCGGGAAAGGTGAGGTGGGGTGATGCATAAAACAAGGGTTTCAAATTCGCTCAGATACCGTTCCATACACCCAATATGTAATAGACAAGACCTACTCCTTGCTCAGTGAACTGGACTCAACACCCCCTATTCACCGCACAAGAATATATGTGACTAGTAAGAATCTTAAAACCTATGTATTGATATCTGTCTGGAAGTGAGTCAAGTGGGTGTAAAGCCGCATAAACACAGCCGTGAAAAGCAGCTAAACCCCATTATAAAAATAAATTACTTTTAAAAACCCGTAAAACAAAGACAGTGAAAGAGAGAGAAATTCTTACACAATTCGTTCAGAGGCTGTGATGCAACCTGGATTGACCATATCTAGACCCACAGCTGGATGAGACATAAGGGTGGACACTCTTGGGGCTGATAGGTTGGGTGAGGTTGGGTGAACAAACGCAGACCCTTTAAAGTAATACTGCCTTGTACCCATCCCATGGGTCCCAAATCTCCAGGTTCAAGGGCATCTTCCTACATCGAAAACATGCATGAGAAACCCAGAAGATGGTACACCGTGTGATTTTGAAAGGTTTCTAATACACACCTCATTTCTCATCTCCTTGTGCTCGGGTTCGCCTTTCCAGCTACTTTACTAGCAATCTCCCTACTTGGAGAATCAGCACCTTTAAGCTCCTGTCCCCTACAGGATGCAATTTGTCCTGAGGATGAACGGGAAGAGGGGCAACCAATGAGAGACTAGATCTATGTGTTGGGACAGGCACAGGTCACTCTATTTTCCCATCAGGAAGAAGAATTAACCACAGGCTCAGCCTGCCGCCCAGAAGCAGAATAGGGCCTGAGGCAATCCCGCGCTTTTGCGGCCAGCTCCCAAAAAAGCCAGTTGAAAAATGGAGCTCAGGGACACTGCAATTCACAAACCCGCAGAGCTATAACTGATAACTCTCATCCACAGATATATTGAGGGAAGGCAACGAAGAGGATTTGAAAGCAAGGCAGAATTTCAGGAAACAGGTTTCAGGAGGTAGATTCGAATCGCCTTTAAAGCATATGAAAAGTGGCAAAACGTCGACAATGATGCCCTTGGCCAAACAGGGCGTATGCGTTTTTTCCTGAATATATTCAGGAAAAAACGCATACGCCCTGTTTGGCCAACCAAGCAACCTGGAAAGGCAAATCAGTGCTACAAAGAAGTCTCGCTTCCCATCGGTCAAAAGTGCCATGCTGCAAAAAGTGTCAAAACCAGAAATGCAGGACAGGCCATGGAGAAATGGCAGCCTTGCTACGTTGATGGGCGGGATGTAAATTGCCAACAGCCACTCTGGAAAAGTGTATGGTGTGTCCTGAAACATCGAAAAAACACAGCTTAGGGAGCATAGGGCACATCCTCTCATGGGCGTATAAATTGGGAAAACTAAAAATCAGCAAGACACAGGCACCCCAAAGTTTAGGGCTGCTCTGTTGACAAGAACCTCCACTTCATGACACCTTAAATATCCCAGGAAAGAGAAAAATGGATAAAGAAGTTGTGGTCCTTATGTACAATGGAATATCACTCAGACATGAAATCAATGTCATAAGGCTAGTAGAAGCAAGATGAGTGGATTTAGGTACGATGATCCTAAGTGAAATAAGTCACACAGAAAAAGACACTTATCATAAGCTATCACTTATAGAGGGAATGTAAAAACCGCTACACTTGAACTGAATTACAAAACAGAACAGAGTCACACGTTTAGAAAACACACGATGGCTGCTGAGCGGGAAAGGTGAGGTGGGGTGATGCATAAAACAAGGGTTTCAAATTCGCTCAGATACCGTTCCATACACCCAATATGTAATAGACAAGACCTACTCCTTGCTCAGTGAACTGGACTCAACACCCCCTATTCACCGCACAAGAATATATGTGACTAGTAAGAATCTTAAAACCTATGTATTGATATCTGTCTGGAAGTGAGTCAATTGGGTGTAAAGCCGCATAAACACAGCCGTGAAAAGCAGCTAAACCCCATTATAAAAATAAATTACTTTTAAAAACCCGTAAAACAAAGACAGTGAAAGAGAGAGAAATTCTTACAAAATTCGTTCAGAGGCTGTGATGCAACCTGGATTAACCATATCTAGACCCACAGCTGGATGAGACATAAGGGTGGACACTCTTGGGGCTGAAAGGTTGGGTGAGGTTGGGTGAGCAAACGCAGACCCTTTAAAGTAATACTGCCTGGTACCCATCCCATGGGTCCCAAATCTCCAGGTTCAAGGGCATCTTCCTATATGGAAAACATGCATGAGAAACCCAGAAGATGGTACACCGTGTGATTTTGAAAGGTTTCTAATACGCACCTCATTTCTCATCTCCTTGTCCTCGGGTTCGCCTTTCCAGCTACTTTACTAGCAATCTCCCTACTTGGAGAATCAGCACCTTTAAGCTCCTGTCCCCTACAGGATGCAATTTGTCCTGAGGATGAACGGGAAGAGGGGCAACCAATGAGAGACTAGATCTATGTGTTGGGACAGGCACAGGTCACTCTATTTTCCCATCAGGAAGAAGAATTAGCCACAGGCTCAGCCTGCCGCCCAGAAGCAGAATAGGGCCTGAGGCAATCCCGCGCTTTTACGGCCAGCTCCCAAAAAAGCCAGTTGAAAAATGGAGCTCAGGGACACTGCAATTCACAAACCCGCAGAGCTATAAATGATAACTCTCATCCACAGATATATTGAGGGAAGGCAACGAAGAGGATTTGAAAGCAAGGCAGAATTTCAGGAAACAGGTTTCAGGAGGTAGATTCGAATCGCCTTTAAAGCATATGAAAAGTGGCAAAACGTCGACAATGATGCCCTTGGCCAAACAGGGCGTATGCGTTTTTTCCTGAATATATTCAGGAAAAAACGCATACTCCCTGTTTGGCCAACCAAGCAACCTGGAAAGGCTAATCAGCGCTACAAAGAAGTCTCGCTTCCCATCGGTCAAAAGTGCCATGCTGCAAAAAGTGTCCAAACCAGAAATGCAGGACAGGCCATGGAGAAATGGCAGCCTTGCTACGCTGATGGGCGGGATGTAAATTGCCAACAGCCACTCTGGAAAAGTGTACGGTGTGTCCTGAAACATCGAAAAAACACAGCTTAGGGAGCATAGGGCACGTCCACTCATGGGCGTATAAATTGGGAAAACTAAAAATCAGCAAGGCACAGGCACCCCAAAGTTTAGGGCTGCTCTGTTGACAAGAACCTCCACTTCATGACACCTTAAATATCCCAGGAAAGAGAAAAATGGAAAAAGAAGTTGTGGTCCTTATGTACAATGGAATATCACTCAGACATGAAATCAATGTCATAAGGCTAGTAGAAGCAACATGAGTGGATTTAGGTACGATGATCCTAAGTGAAATAAGTCACACAGAAAAAGACACTTATCATAAGCTATCACTTATAGAGGGAATGTAAAAACCGCTACACTTGAACTGAATTACAAAACAGAACAGAGTCACACGTTTAGAAAACACACGATGGCTGCTGAGCGGGAAAGGTGAGGTGGGGTGATGCATAAAACAAGGGTTTCAAATTCGCTCAGATACCGTTCCATACACCCAATATGTAATAGACAAGACCTACTCCTTGCTCAGTGAACTGGACTCAACACCCCCTATTCACCGCACAAGAATATATGTGACTAGTAAGAATCTTAAAACCTATGTATTGATATCTGTCTGGAAGTGAGTCAAGTGGGTGTAAAGCCGCATAAACACAGCCGTGAAAAGCAGCTAAACCCCATTATAAAAATAAATTACTTTTAAAAACCCGTAAAACAAAGACAGTGAAAGAGAGAGAAATTCTTACACAATTCGTTCAGAGGCTGTGATGCAACCTGGATTGACCATATCTAGACCCACAGCTGGATGAGACATAAGGGTGGACACTCTTGGGGCTGAAAGGTTGGGTGAGGTTGGGTGAGCAAACGCAGACCCTTTAAAGTAATACTGCCTGGTACCCATCCCATGGGTCCCAAACCTCCAGGTTGAAGGGCATCTTCCTACATCGAAAACATGCATGAGAAACCCAGAAGATGGTACACCGTGTGATTTTGAAAGGTTTCTAATACACACCTCATTTCTCATCTCCTTGTGCTCGGGTTCGCCTTTCCAGCTACTTTACTAGCAATCTCCCTACTTGGAGAATCAGCACCTTTAAGCTCCTGTCCCCTACAGGATGCAATTTGTCCTGAGGATGAACGGGAAGAGGGGCAACCAATGAGAGACTAGATCTATGTGTTGGGACAGGCACAGGTCACTCTATTTTCCCATCAGGAAGAAGAATTAACCACAGGCTCAGCCTGCCGCCCAGAAGCAGAATAGGGCCTGAGGCAATCCCGCGCTTTTGCGGCCAGCTCCCAAAAAAGCCAGTTGAAAAATGGAGCTCAGGGACACTGCAATTCACAAACCCGCAGAGCTATAACTGATAACTCTCATCCACAGATATATTGAGGGAAGGCAACGAAGAGGATTTGAAAGCAAGGCAGAATTTCAGGAAACAGGTTTCAGGAGGTAGATTCGAATCGCCTTTAAAGCATATGAAAAGTGGCAAAACGTCGACAATGATGCCCTTGGCCAAACAGGGCGTATGCGTTTTTTCCTGAATATATTCAGGAAAAAACGCATACGCCCTGTTTGGCCAACCAAGCAACCTGGAAAGGCAAATCAGTGCTACAAAGAAGTCTCGCTTCCCATCGGTCAAAAGTGCCATGCTGCAAAAAGTGTCAAAACCAGAAATGCAGGACAGGCCATGGAGAAATGGCAGCCTTGCTACGTTGATGGGCGGGATGTAAATTGCCAACAGCCACTCTGGAAAAGTGTATGGTGTGTCCTGAAACATCGAAAAAACACAGCTTAGGGAGCATAGGGCACATCCTCTCATGGGCGTATAAATTGGGAAAACTAAAAATCAGCAAGACACAGGCACCCCAAAGTTTAGGGCTGCTCTGTTGACAAGAACCTCCACTTCATGACACCTTAAATATCCCAGGAAAGAGAAAAATGGATAAAGAAGTTGTGGTCCTTATGTACAATGGAATATCACTCAGACATGAAATCAATGTCATAAGGCTAGTAGAAGCAAGATGAGTGGATTTAGGTACGATGATCCTAAGTGAAATAAGTCACACAGAAAAAGACACTTATCATAAGCTATCACTTATAGAGGGAATGTAAAAACCGCTACACTTGAACTGAATTACAAAACAGAACAGAGTCACACGTTTAGAAAACACACGATGGCTGCTGAGCGGGAAAGGTGAGGTGGGGTGATGCATAAAACAAGGGTTTCAAATTCGCTCAGATACCGTTCCATACACCCAATATGTAATAGACAAGACCTACTCCTTGCTCAGTGAACTGGACTCAACACCCCCTATTCACCGCACAAGAATATATGTGACTAGTAAGAATCTTAAAACCTATTTATTGATATCTGTCTGGAAGTGAGTCAAGTGGGTGTAAAGCCGCATAAACACAGCCGTGAAAAGCAGCTAAACCCCATTATAAAAATAAATTACTTTTAAAAACCCGTAAAACAAAGACAGTGAAAGAGAGAGAAATTCTTACACAATTCGTTCAGAGGCTGTGATGCAACCTGGATTGACATATCTAGACCCATAGCTGGATGAGACATAAGGGTGGACACTCTTGGGGCTGAAAGGTTGGGTGAGGTTGGGTGAGCAAACGCAGACCCTTTAAAGTAATACTGCCTGGTACCCATCCCATGGGTCCCAAATCTCCAGGTTCAAGGGCATCTGCCTACATCGAAAACATGCATGAGAAACCCAGAAGATGGTACACCGTGTGATTTTGAAAGGTTTCTAATACGCACCTCATTTCTCATCTCCTTGTGCTCGGGTTCGCCTTTCCAGCTACTTTACTAGCAATCTCCCTACTTGGAGAATCAGCACCTTTAAGCTCCTGTTCCCTACAGGTTGCAATTTGTCCTGAGGATGAACGGGAAGAGGGGCAACCAATGAGAGACTAGATCTAGGTGTTGGGACAGGCACAGGTCACTCTATTTCCCATCAGGAAGAAGAATTAACCACAGGCTAAGCCTGCCGCCCAGAAGCAGAATAGGGCCTGAGGCAATCCCGCGCTTTTGCGGCCAGCTCCCAAAAAAGCCAGTTGAAAAATGGAGCTCAGGGACACTGCAATTCACAAACCCGCAGAGCTATAACTGATAACTCTCATCCACAGATATATTGAGGGAAGGCAACGAAGAGGATTTGAAAGCAAGGCAGAATTTCAGGAAACAGGTTTCAGGAGGTAGATTCGAATCGCCTTTAAAGCATATGAAAAGTGGCAAAACGTCGACAATGATGCCCTTGGCCAAACAGGGCGTATGCGTTTTTTCCTGAATATATTCAGGAAAAAACGCATACGCCCTGTTTGGCCAACCAAGCAACCTGGAAAGGCTAATCAGCGTTACAAAGAAGTCTCGCTTCCCATTGGTCAAAAGTGCCATGCTGCAAAAAGTGTCCAAACCAGAAATGCAGGACAGGCCATGGAGAAATGGCAGCCTTGCTACGCTGATGGGCGGGATGTAAATTGCCAACAGCCACTCTGGAAAAGTGTACGGTGTGTCCTGAAACATCGAAAAAACACAGCTTAGGGAGCATAGGGCACGTCCACTCATGGGCGTATAAATTGGGAAAACTAAAAATCAGCAAGACACAGGCACCCCAAAGTTTAGGGCTGCTCTGTTGACAAGAAGAACCTCCACTTCATGACACCTTAAATATCCCAGGAAAGAGAAAAATGGATAAAGAAGTTGTGGTCCTTATGTACAATGGAATATCACTCAGACATGAAATCAATGTCATAAGGCTAGTAGAAGCAAGATGAGTGGATTTAGGTACGATGATCCTAAGTGAAATAAGTCACACAGAAAAAGACACTTATCATAAGCTATCACTTATAGAAGGAATGTAAAAACCGCTACACTTGAACTGAATTACAAAACAGAACAGAGTCACACATTTAGAAAACACACTGTGGCTGCTTAACGGGAAAGGTGAGGTGGGGTGATGCATAAAACAAGGGTTTCAAATTCGCTCAGATACCGTTCCATACACCCAATATGTAATAGACAATACCTACTCCTTGCTCAGTGAACTGGACTCAACACCCCCTATTCACCGCACAAGAATATATGTGACTAGTAAGAATCTTAAAACCTATGTATTGATATCTGTCTGGAAGTGAGTCAAGTGGGTGTAAAGCCGCATAAACACAGCCGTGAAAAGCAGCTAAACCCCATTATAAAAATAAATTACTTTTAAAATCCCGTAAAACAAAGACAGTGAAAGAGAGAGAAATTCTTACAAAATTCGTTCAGAGGCTGTGATGCACCCTGGATTGACATATCTAGACCCACAGCTGGATGAGACATAAGGGTGGACACTCTTGGGGCTGAAAGGTTGGGTGAGGTTGGGTGAGCAAACGCAGACCCTTTAAAGTAATACTGCCTGGTACCCATCCCATGGGTCCCAAATCTCCAGGTTGAAGGGCATCTTCCTACATCGAAAACATGCATGAGAAACCCAGAAGATGGTACACCGTGTGATTTTGAAAGGTTTCTAATACGCACCTCATTTCTCATCTCCTTGTGCTCGGGTTCGCCTTTCCAGCTACTTTACTAGCAATCTCCCTACTTGGAGAATCAGCACCTTTAAGCTCCTGTTCCCTACAGGTTGCAATTTGTCCTGAGGATGAACGGGAAGAGGGGCAACCAATGAGAGACTAGATCTAGGTGTTGGGACAGGCACAGGTCACTCTATTTCCCATCAGGAAGAAGAATTAACCACAGGCTAAGCCTGCCGCCCAGAAGCAGAATAGGGCCTGAGGCAATCCCGCGCTTTTGCGGCCAGCTCCCAAAAAAGCCAGTTGAAAAATGGAGCTCAGGGACACTGCAATTCAGAAACCCGCAGAGTTATGAATGATAACTCTCATCCACAGATATATTGAGGGAAGGCAACGAAGAGGATTTGAAAGCAAGGCAGAATTGCAGGAAACAGATTTCAGGAGGTAGATTCGAATCTCCTTTAAAGCACATGAAAAGCGGCAAAACGTCGACAATGATGCCCTTGGCCAAAAAGGGCGTATGCGTTTTTTCCTGTATATATTCAGGAAAAAACGCATACGCCCTTTTTGGCCAACCAAGCAACCTGGAAAGGCAAATCAGTGCTACAAAGAAGTCTCGCTTCCCATCGGTCAAAAGGGCCATGCTGCAAAAAGTGTCAAAACCAGAAATACAGGACAGGCCATGGAGAAATGGCAGCCTTGCTACGCTGATGGGCGGGATGTAAATTGCCAACAGCCACTCTGGAAAAGTGTACGGTGTGTCCTGAAACATCGAAAAAACACAGCTTAGGGAGCATAGGGCACGTCCACTCATGGGCGTATAAATTGGGAAAACTAAAAATCAGCAAGACACAGGCACCCCAATGTTTAGGGCTGCTCTGTTGACAAGAACCTCCACTTCATGACACCTTAAATATCCCAGGAAAGAGAAAAATGGATAAAGAAGTTGTGGTCCTTATGTACAATGGAATATCACTCAGACATGAAATCAATGTCATAAGGCTAGTAGAGGCAAGATGAGTGGATTTAGGTACGATGATCCTAAGTGAAATAAGTCACACAGAAAAAGACACTTATCATAAGCTATCACTTATAGAGGGAATGTAAAAACCGCTACACTTGAACTGAATTACAAAACAGAACAGAGTCACACGTTTAGAAAACACACGATGGCTGCTGAGCGGGAAAGGTGAGGTGGGGTGATGCATAAAACAAGGGTTTCAAATTCGCTCAGATACCGTTCCATACACCCAATATGTAATAGACAAGACCTACTCCTTGCTCAGTGAACTGGACTCAACACCCCCTATTCACCGCACAAGAATATATGTGACTAGTAAGAATCTTAAAACCTATGTATTGATATCTGTCTGGAAGTGAGTCAAGTGGGTGTAAAGCCGCATAAACACAGCCGTGAAAAGCAGCTAAACCCCATTATAAAAATAAATTACTTTTAAAAACCCGTAAAACAAAGACAGTGAAAGAGAGAGAAATTCTTACAAAATTCGTTCAGAGGCTGTGATGCAACCTGGATTGACATATCTAGACCCACAGCTGGATGAGACATAAGGGTGGACACTCTTGGGGCTGAAAGGTTGGGTGAGGTTGGGTGAGCAAACGCAGACCCTTTAAAGTAATACTGCCTGGTACCCATCCCATGGGTCCCAAATCTCCAGGTTCAAGGGCATCTGCCTACATCGAAAACATGCATGAGAAACCCAGAAGATGGTACACCGTGTGATTTTGAAAGGTTTCTTATACGCACCTCATTTCTCATCTCCTTGTGCTTGGGTTCGCATTTCCAGCTACTTTACTAGCAATCTCCCTACTTGGAGAATCAGCACCTTTAAGCTCCTGTTCCCTACAGGTTGCAATTTGTCCTGAGGATGAACGGGAAGAGGGGCAACCAATGAGAGACTAGATCTAGGTGTTGGGACAGGCACAGGTTACTCTATTTCCCATCAGGAAGAAGAATTAACCACAGGCTAAGCCTGCCGCCCAGAAGCAGAATAGGGCCTGAGGCAATCCCGCGCTTTTGCGGCCAGCTCCCAAAAAAGCCAGTTGAAAAATGGAGCTCAGGGACACTGCAATTCAGAAACCCGCAGAGTTATGAATGATAACTCTCATCCACAGATATATTGAGGGAAGGCAACGAAGAGGATTTGAAAGCAAGGCAGAATTGCAGGAAACAGATTTCAGGAGGTAGATTCGAATCGCCTTTAAAGCACATGAAAAGAGGCAAAACGTCGACAATGATGCCCTTGGCCAAAAAGGGCGTATGCGTTTTTTCCTGAATATATTCAGGAAAAAACGCATACGCCCTTTTTGGCCAACCAAGCAACCTGGAAAGGCAAATCAGCGCTACAAAGAAGTCTCGCTTCCCATCGGTCAAAAGGGCCTTGCTGCAAAAAGTGTCAAAACCAGAAATGCAGGACAGGCCATGGAGAAATGGCAGCCTTGCTACGCTGATGGGCGGGATGTAAATTGCCAACAGCCACTCTGGAAAAGTGTATGGTGTGTGCTGAAACATCGAAAAAACACAGCTTAGGGAGCATAGGGCACGTCCTCTCATGGGTGTATAAATTGGGAAAACTAAAAATCAGCAAGACACAGGCACCCCAAAGTTTAGGGCTGCTCTGTTGACAAGAACCTCCACTTCATGACACCTTAAATATCCCAGGAAAGAGAAAAATGGATAAAGAAGTTGTGGTCCTTATGTACAATGGAATATCACTCAGACATGAAATCAATGTCATAAGGCTAGTAGAAGCAAGATGAGTGGATTTAGGTACGATGATCCTAAGTGAAATAAGTCACACAGAAAAAGACACTTATCATAAGCTATCACTTATAGAAGGAATGTAAAAACCGCTACACTTGAACTGAATTACAAAACAGAACAGAGTCACACATTTAGAAAACACACTGTGGCTGCTTAACGGGAAAGGTGAGGTGGGGTGATGCATAAAACAAGGGTTTCAAATTCGCTCAGATACCGTTCCATACACCCAATATGTAATAGACAAGACCTACTCCTTGCTCAGTGAACTGGACTCAACACCCCCTATTCACCGCACAAGAATATATGTGACTAGTAAGAATCTTAAAACCTATGTATTGATATCTGTCTGGAAGTGAGTCAAGTGGGTGTAAAGCCGCATAAACACAGCCGTGAAAAGCAGCTAAACCCCATTATAAAAATAAATTACTTTTAAAAACCCGTAAAACAAAGACAGTGAAAGAGAGAGAAATTCTTACAAAATTCGTTCAGAGGCTGTGATGCAACCTGGATTGACATATCTAGACCCACAGCTGGATGAGACATAAGGGTGGACACTCTTGGGGCTGAAAGGTTGGGTGAGGTTGGGTGAGCAAACGCAGACCCTTTAAAGTAATACTGCCTGGTACCCATCCCATGGGTCCCAAATCTCCAGGTTGAAGGGCATCTTCCTACATCGAAAACATGCATGAGAAACCCAGAAGATGGTACACCGTGTGATTTTGAAAGGTTTCTAATACGCACCTCATTTCTCATCTCCTTGTGCTCGGGTTCGCCTTTCCAGCTACTTTACTAGCAACCTCCCTACTTGGAGAATCAGCACCTTTAAGCTCCTGTTCCCTACAGGTTGCAATTTGTCCTGAGGATGAACGGGAAGAGGGGCAACCAATGAGAGACTAGATCTAGGTGTTGGGACAGGCACAGGTCACTCTATTTCCCATCAGGAAGAAGAATTAACCACAGGCTAAGCCTGCCGCCCAGAAGCAGAATAGGGCCTGAGGCAATCCCGCGCTTTTGCGGCCAGCTCCCAAAAAAGCCAGTTGAAAAATGGAGCTCAGGGACACTGCAATTCAGAAACCCGCAGAGTTATGAATGATAACTCTCATCCACAGATATATTGAGGGAAGGCAACGAAGAGGATTTGAAAGCAAGGCAGAATTGCAGGAAACAGATTTCAGGAGGTAGATTCGAATCGCCTTTAAAGCACATGAAAAGCGGCAAAACGTCGACAATGATGCCCTTGGCCAAAAAGGGCGTATGCGTTTTTTCCTGAATATATTCAGGAAAAAACGCATACGCCCTTTTTGGCCAACCAAGCAACCTGGAAAGGCAAATCAGTGCTACAAAGAAGTCTCGCTTCCCATCGGTCAAAAGGGCCATGCTGCAAAAAGTGTCAAAACCAGAAATACAGGACAGGCCATGGAGAAATGGCAGCCTTGCTACGCTGATGGGCGGGATGTAAATTGCCAACAGCCACTCTGGAAAAGTGTACGGTGTGTCCTGAAACATCGAAAAAACACAGCTTAGGGAGCATAGGGCACGTCCACTCATGGGCGTATAAATTGGGAAAACTAAAAATCAGCAAGACACAGGCACCCCAAAGTTTAGGGCTGCTCTGTTGACAAGAACCTCCACTTCATGACACCTTAAATATCCCAGGAAAGAGAAAAATGGATAAAGAAGTTGTGGTCCTTATGTACAATGGAATATCACTCAGACATGAAATCAATGTCATAAGGCTAGTAGAGGCAAGATGAGTGGATTTAGGTACGATGATCCTAAGTGAAATAAGTCACACAGAAAAAGACACTTATCATAAGCTATCACTTATAGAGGGAATGTAAAAACCGCTACACTTGAACTGAATTACAAAACAGAACAGAGTCACACGTTTAGAAAACACACTATGGCTGCTTAACGGGAAAGGTGAGGTGGGGTGATGCATAAAACAAGGGTTTCAAATTCGCTCAGATACCGTTCCATACACCCAATATGTAATAGACAAGACCTACTCCTTGCTCAGTGAACTGGACTCAACACCCCCTATTCACCGCACAAGAATATATGTGACTAGTAAGAATCTTAAAACCTATGTATTGATATCTGTCTGGAAGTGAGTCAAGTGGGTGTAAAGCCGCATAAACACAGCCGTGAAAAGCAGCTAAACCCCATTATAAAAATAAATTACTTTTAAAAACCCGTAAAACAAAGACAGTGAAAGAGAGAGAAATTCTTACAAAATTCGTTCAGAGGCTGTGATGCAACCTGGATTGACATATCTAGACCCACAGCTGGATGAGACATAAGGGTGGACACTCTTGGGGCTGAAAGGTTGGGTGAGGTTGGGTGAGCAAACGCAGACCCTTTAAAGTAATACTGCCTGGTACCCATCCCATGGGTCCCAAATCTCCAGGTTCAAGGGCATCTGCCTACATCGAAAACATGCATGAGAAACCCAGAAGATGGTACACCGTGTGATTTTGAAAGGTTTCTAATACGCACCTCATTTCTCATCTCCTTGTGCTCGGGTTCGCCTTTCCAGCTACTTTACTAGCAATCTCCCTACTTGGAGAATCAGCACCTTTAAGCTCCTGTTCCCTACAGGTTGCAATTTGTCCTGAGGATGAACGGGAAGAGGGGCAACCAATGAGAGACTAGATCTAGGTGTTGGGACAGGCACAGGTCACTCTATTTCCCATCAGGAAGAAGAATTAACCACAGGCTAAGCCTGCCGCCCAGAAGCAGAATAGGGCCTGAGGCAATCCCGCGCTTTTGCGGCCAGCTCCCAAAAAAGCCAGTTGAAAAATGGAGCTCAGGGACACTGCAATTCAGAAACCCGCAGAGTTATGAATGATAACTCTCATCCACAGATATATTGAGGGAAGGCAACGAAGAGGATTTGAAAGCAAGGCAGAATTGCAGGAAACAGATTTCAGGAGGTAGATTCGAATCGCCTTTAAAGCACATGAAAAGCGGCAAAACGTCGACAATGATGCCCTTGGCCAAAAAGGGCGTATGCGTTTTTTCCTGAATATATTCAGGAAAAAACGCATACGCCCTTTTTGGCCAACCAAGCAACCTGGAAAGGCAAATCAGTGCTACAAAGAAGTCTCGCTTCCCATCGGTCAAAAGTGCCATGCTGCAAAAAGTGTCAAAACCAGAAATGCAGGACAGGCCATGGAGAAATGGCAGCCTTGCTACGCTGATGGGCGGGATGTAAATTGCCAACAGCCACTCTGGAAAAGTGTACGGTGTGTCCTGAAACATCGAAAAAACACAGCTTAGGGAGCATAGGGCACGTCCACTCATGGGCGTATAAATTGGGAAAACTAAAAATCAGCAAGACACAGGCACCCCAAAGTTTAGGGCTGCTCTGTTGACAAGAACCTCCACTTCATGACACCTTAAATATCCCAGGAAAGAGAAAAATGGATAAAGAAGTTGTGGTCCTTATGTACAATGGAATATCACTCAGACATGAAATCAATGTCATAAGGCTAGTAGAAGCAAGATGAGTGGATTTAGGTACGATGATCCTAAGTGAAATAAGTCACACAGAAAAAGACACTTATCATAAGCTATCACTTATAGAGGGAATGTAAAAACCGCTACACTTGAACTGAATTACAAAACAGAACAGAGTCACACGTTTAGAAAACACACGATGGCTGCTGAGCGGGAAAGGTGAGGTGGGGTGATGCATAAAACAAGGGTTTCAAATTCGCTCAGATACCGTTCCATACACCCAATATGTAATAGACAAGACCTACTCCTTGCTCAGTGAACTGGACTCAACACCCCCTATTCACCGCACAAGAATATATGTGACTAGTAAGAATCTTAAAACCTATGTATTGATATCTGTCTGGAAGTGAGTCAAGTGGGTGTAAAGCCGCATAAACACAGCCGTGAAAAGCAGCTAAACCCCATTATAAAAATAAATTACTTTTAAAAACCCGTAAAACAAAGACAGTGAAAGAGAGAGAAATTCTTACAAAATTCGTTCAGAGGCTGTGATGCAACCTGGATTGACCATATCTAGACCCACAGCTGGATGAGACATAAGGGTGGACACTCTTGGGGCTGAAAGGTTGGGTGAGGTTGGGTGAGCAAACGCAGACCCTTTAAAGTAATACTGCCTGGTACCCATCCCATGGGTCCCAAATCTCCAGGTTCAAGGGCATCTGCCTACATCGAAAACATGCATGAGAAACCCAGAAGATGGTACACCGTGTGATTTTGAAAGGTTTCTAATACGCACCTCATTTCTCATCTCCTTGTGCTCGGGTTCGCCTTTCCAGCTACTTTACTAGCAATCTCCCTACTTGGAGAATCAGCACCTTTAAGCTCCTGTTCCCTACAGGTTGCAATTTGTCCTGAGGATGAACGGGAAGAGGGGCAACCAATGAGAGACTAGATCTAGGTGTTGGGACAGGCACAGGTCACTCTATTTCCCATCAGGAAGAAGAATTAACCACAGGCTAAGCCTGCCGCCCAGAAGCAGAATAGGGCCTGAGGCAATCCCGCGCTTTTGCGGCCAGCTCCCAAAAAAGCCAGTTGAAAAATGGAGCTCAGGGACACTGCAATTCAGAAACCCGCAGAGTTATGAATGATAACTCTCATCCACAGATATATTGAGGGAAGGCAACGAAGAGGATTTGAAAGCAAGGCAGAATTGCAGGAAACAGATTTCAGGAGGTAGATTCGAATCGCCTTTAAAGCACATGAAAAGAGGCAAAACGTCGACAATGATGCCCTTGGCCAAAAAGGGCGTATGCGTTTTTTCCTGAATATATTCAGGAAAAAAAGCATACGCCCTTTTTGGCCAACCAAGCAACCTGGAAAGGCAAATCAGTGCTACAAAGAAGTCTCGCTTCCCATCGGTCAAAAGTGCCATGCTGCAAAAAGTGTCAAAACCAGAAATGCAGGACAGGCCATGGAGAAATGGCAGCCTTGCTACGCTGATGGGCGGGATGTAAATTGCCAACAGCCACTCTGGAAAAGTGTATGGTGTGTCCTGAAACATCGAAAAAACACAGCTTAGGGAGCATAGGGCACGTCCTCTCATGGGCGTATAAATTGGGAAAACTAAAAATCAGCAAGACACAGGCACCCCAAAGTTTAGGGCTGCTCTGTTGACAAGAACCTCCACTTCATGACACCTTAAATATCCCAGGAAAGAGAAAAATGGATAAAGAAGTTGTGGTCCTTATGTACAATGGAATATCACTCAGACATGAAATCAATGTCATAAGGCTAGTAGAAGCAAGATGAGTGGATTTAGGTACGATGATCCTAAGTGAAATAAGTCACACAGAAAAAGACACTTATCATAAGCTATCACTTATAGAAGGAATGTAAAAACCGCTACACTTGAACTGAATTACAAAACAGAACAGAGTCACACATTTAGAAAACACACTGTGGCTGCTTAACGGGAAAGGTGAGGTGGGGTGATGCATAAAACAAGGGTTTCAAATTCGCTCAGATACCGTTCCATACACCCAATATGTAATAGACAATACCTACTCCTTGCTCAGTGAACTGGACTCAACACCCCCTATTCACCGCACAAGAATATATGTGACTAGTAAGAATCTTAAAACCTATGTATTGATATCTGTCTGGAAGTGAGTCAAGTGGGTGTAAAGCCGCATAAACACAGCCGTGAAAAGCAGCTAAACCCCATTATAAAAATAAATTACTTTTAAAAACCCGTAAAACAAAGACAGTGAAAGAGAGAGAAATTCTTACAAAATTCGTTCAGAGGCTGTGATGCACCCTGGATTGACATATCTAGACCCACAGCTGGATGAGACATAAGGGTGGACACTCTTGGGGCTGAAAGGTTGGGTGAGGTTGGGTGAGCAAACGCAGACCCTTTAAAGTAATACTGCCTGGTACCCATCCCATGGGTCCCAAATCTCCAGGTTGAAGGGCATCTTCCTACATCGAAAACATGCATGAGAAACCCAGAAGATGGTACACCGTGTGATTTTGAAAGGTTTCTAATACGCACCTCATTTCTCATCTCCTTGTGCTCGGGTTCGCCTTTCCAGCTACTTTACTAGCAATCTCCCTACTTGGAGAATCAGCACCTTTAAGCTCCTGTTCCCTACAGGTTGCAATTTGTCCTGAGGATGAACGGGAAGAGGGGCAACCAATGAGAGACTAGATCTAGGTGTTGGGACAGGCACAGGTCACTCTATTTCCCATCAGGAAGAAGAATTAACCACAGGCTAAGCCTGCCGCCCAGAAGCAGAATAGGGCCTGAGGCAATCCCGCGCTTTTGCGGCCAGCTCCCAAAAAAGCCAGTTGAAAAATGGAGCTCAGGGACACTGCAATTCAGAAACCCGCAGAGTTATGAATGATAACTCTCATCCACAGATATATTGAGGGAAGGCAACGAAGAGGATTTGAAAGCAAGGCAGAATTGCAGGAAACAGATTTCAGGAGGTAGATTCGAATCTCCTTTAAAGCACATGAAAAGCGGCAAAACGTCGACAATGATGCCCTTGGCCAAAAAGGGCGTATGCGTTTTTTCCTGTATATATTCAGGAAAAAACGCATACGCCCTTTTTGGCCAACCAAGCAACCTGGAAAGGCAAATCAGTGCTACAAAGAAGTCTCGCTTCCCATCGGTCAAAAGGGCCATGCTGCAAAAAGTGTCAAAACCAGAAATACAGGACAGGCCATGGAGAAATGGCAGCCTTGCTACGCTGATGGGCGGGATGTAAATTGCCAACAGCCACTCTGGAAAAGTGTACGGTGTGTCCTGAAACATCGAAAAAACACAGCTTAGGGAGCATAGGGCACGTCCACTCATGGGCGTATAAATTGGGAAAACTAAAAATCAGCAAGACACAGGCACCCCAATGTTTAGGGCTGCTCTGTTGACAAGAACCTCCACTTCATGACACCTTAAATATCCCAGGAAAGAGAAAAATGGATAAAGAAGTTGTGGTCCTTATGTACAATGGAATATCACTCAGACATGAAATCAATGTCATAAGGCTAGTAGAGGCAAGATGAGTGGATTTAGGTACGATGATCCTAAGTGAAATAAGTCACACAGAAAAAGACACTTATCATAAGCTATCACTTATAGAGGGAATGTAAAAACCGCTACACTTGAACTGAATTACAAAACAGAACAGAGTCACACGTTTAGAAAACACACGATGGCTGCTGAGCGGGAAAGGTGAGGTGGGGTGATGCATAAAACAAGGGTTTCAAATTCGCTCAGATACCGTTCCATACACCCAATATGTAATAGACAAGACCTACTCCTTGCTCAGTGAACTGGACTCAACACCCCCTATTCACCGCACAAGAATATATGTGACTAGTAAGAATCTTAAAACCTATGTATTGATATCTGTCTGGAAGTGAGTCAAGTGGGTGTAAAGCCGCATAAACACAGCCGTGAAAAGCAGCTAAACCCCATTATAAAAATAAATTACTTTTAAAAACCCGTAAAACAAAGACAGTGAAAGAGAGAGAAATTCTTACAAAATTCGTTCAGAGGCTGTGATGCAACCTGGATTGACATATCTAGACCCACAGCTGGATGAGACATAAGGGTGGACACTCTTGGGGCTGAAAGGTTGGGTGAGGTTGGGTGAGCAAACGCAGACCCTTTAAAGTAATACTGCCTGGTACCCATCCCATGGGTCCCAAATCTCCAGGTTCAAGGGCATCTGCCTACATCGAAAACATGCATGAGAAACCCAGAAGATGGTACACCGTGTGATTTTGAAAGGTTTCTTATACGCACCTCATTTCTCATCTCCTTGTGCTTGGGTTCGCATTTCCAGCTACTTTACTAGCAATCTCCCTACTTGGAGAATCAGCACCTTTAAGCTCCTGTTCCCTACAGGTTGCAATTTGTCCTGAGGATGAACGGGAAGAGGGGCAACCAATGAGAGACTAGATCTAGGTGTTGGGACAGGCACAGGTTACTCTATTTCCCATCAGGAAGAAGAATTAACCACAGGCTAAGCCTGCCGCCCAGAAGCAGAATAGGGCCTGAGGCAATCCCGCGCTTTTGCGGCCAGCTCCCAAAAAAGCCAGTTGAAAAATGGAGCTCAGGGACACTGCAATTCAGAAACCCGCAGAGTTATGAATGATAACTCTCATCCACAGATATATTGAGGGAAGGCAACGAAGAGGATTTGAAAGCAAGGCAGAATTGCAGGAAACAGATTTCAGAAGGTAGATTCGAATCGCCTTTAAAGCACATGAAAAGAGGCAAAACGTCGACAATGATGCCCTTGGCCAAAAAGGGCGTATGCGTTTTTTCCTGAATATATTCAGGAAAAAACGCATACGCCCTTTTTGGCCAACCAAGCAACCTGGAAAGGCAAATCAGCGCTACAAAGAAGTCTCGCTTCCCATCGGTCAAAAGGGCCTTGCTGCAAAAAGTGTCAAAACCAGAAATGCAGGACAGGCCATGGAGAAATGGCAGCCTTGCTACGCTGATGGGCGGGATGTAAATTGCCAACAGCCACTCTGGAAAAGTGTATGGTGTGTGCTGAAACATCGAAAAAACACAGCTTAGGGAGCATAGGGCACGTCCTCTCATGGGTGTATAAATTGGGAAAACTAAAAATCAGCAAGACACAGGCACCCCAAAGTTTAGGGCTGCTCTGTTGACAAGAACCTCCACTTCATGACACCTTAAATATCCCAGGAAAGAGAAAAATGGATAAAGAAGTTGTGGTCCTTATGTACAATGGAATATCACTCAGACATGAAATCAATGTCATAAGGCTAGTAGAAGCAAGATGAGTGGATTTAGGTACGATGATCCTAAGTGAAATAAGTCACACAGAAAAAGACACTTATCATAAGCTATCACTTATAGAAGGAATGTAAAAACCGCTACACTTGAACTGAATTACAAAACAGAACAGAGTCACACATTTAGAAAACACACTGTGGCTGCTTAACGGGAAAGGTGAGGTGGGGTGATGCATAAAACAAGGGTTTCAAATTCGCTCAGATACCGTTCCATACACCCAATATGTAATAGACAAGACCTACTCCTTGCTCAGTGAACTGGACTCAACACCCCCTATTCACCGCACAAGAATATATGTGACTAGTAAGAATCTTAAAACCTATGTATTGATATCTGTCTGGAAGTGAGTCAAGTGGGTGTAAAGCCGCATAAACACAGCCGTGAAAAGCAGCTAAACCCCATTATAAAAATAAATTACTTTTAAAAACCCGTAAAACAAAGACAGTGAAAGAGAGAGAAATTCTTACAAAATTCGTTCAGAGGCTGTGATGCAACCTGGATTGACATATCTAGACCCACAGCTGGATGAGACATAAGGGTGGACACTCTTGGGGCTGAAAGGTTGGGTGAGGTTGGGTGAGCAAACGCAGACCCTTTAAAGTAATACTGCCTGGTACCCATCCCATGGGTCCCAAATCTCCAGGTTGAAGGGCATCTTCCTACATCGAAAACATGCATGAGAAACCCAGAAGATGGTACACCGTGTGATTTTGAAAGGTTTCTAATACGCACCTCATTTCTCATCTCCTTGTGCTCGGGTTCGCCTTTCCAGCTACTTTACTAGCAACCTCCCTACTTGGAGAATCAGCACCTTTAAGCTCCTGTTCCCTACAGGTTGCAATTTGTCCTGAGGATGAACGGGAAGAGGGGCAACCAATGAGAGACTAGATCTAGGTGTTGGGACAGGCACAGGTCACTCTATTTCCCATCAGGAAGAAGAATTAACCACAGGCTAAGCCTGCCGCCCAGAAGCAGAATAGGGCCTGAGGCAATCCCGCGCTTTTGCGGCCAGCTCCCAAAAAAGCCAGTTGAAAAATGGAGCTCAGGGACACTGCAATTCAGAAACCCGCAGAGTTATGAATGATAACTCTCATCCACAGATATATTGAGGGAAGGCAACGAAGAGGATTTGAAAGCAAGGCAGAATTGCAGGAAACAGATTTCAGGAGGTAGATTCGAATCGCCTTTAAAGCACATGAAAAGCGGCAAAACGTCGACAATGATGCCCTTGGCCAAAAAGGGCGTATGCGTTTTTTCCTGAATATATTCAGGAAAAAACGCATACGCCCTTTTTGGCCAACCAAGCAACCTGGAAAGGCAAATCAGTGCTACAAAGAAGTCTCGCTTCCCATCGGTCAAAAGGGCCATGCTGCAAAAAGTGTCAAAACCAGAAATACAGGACAGGCCATGGAGAAATGGCAGCCTTGCTACGCTGATGGGCGGGATGTAAATTGCCAACAGCCACTCTGGAAAAGTGTACGGTGTGTCCTGAAACATCGAAAAAACACAGCTTAGGGAGCATAGGGCACGTCCACTCATGGGCGTATAAATTGGGAAAACTAAAAATCAGCAAGACACAGGCACCCCAAAGTTTAGGGCTGCTCTGTTGACAAGAACCTCCACTTCATGACACCTTAAATATCCCAGGAAAGAGAAAAATGGATAAAGAAGTTGTGGTCCTTATGTACAATGGAATATCACTCAGACATGAAATCAATGTCATAAGGCTAGTAGAGGCAAGATGAGTGGATTTAGGTACGATGATCCTAAGTGAAATAAGTCACACAGAAAAAGACACTTATCATAAGCTATCACTTATAGAGGGAATGTAAAAACCGCTACACTTGAACTGAATTACAAAACAGAACAGAGTCACACGTTTAGAAAACACACTATGGCTGCTTAACGGGAAAGGTGAGGTGGGGTGATGCATAAAACAAGGGTTTCAAATTCGCTCAGATACCGTTCCATACACCCAATATGTAATAGACAAGACCTACTCCTTGCTCAGTGAACTGGACTCAACACCCCCTATTCACCGCACAAGAATATATGTGACTAGTAAGAATCTTAAAACCTATGTATTGATATCTGTCTGGAAGTGAGTCAAGTGGGTGTAAAGCCGCATAAACACAGCCGTGAAAAGCAGCTAAACCCCATTATAAAAATAAATTACTTTTAAAAACCCGTAAAACAAAGACAGTGAAAGAGAGAGAAATTCTTACAAAATTCGTTCAGAGGCTGTGATGCAACCTGGATTGACATATCTAGACCCACAGCTGGATGAGACATAAGGGTGGACACTCTTGGGGCTGAAAGGTTGGGTGAGGTTGGGTGAGCAAACGCAGACCCTTTAAAGTAATACTGCCTGGTACCCATCCCATGGGTCCCAAATCTCCAGGTTCAAGGGCATCTGCCTACATCGAAAACATGCATGAGAAACCCAGAAGATGGTACACCGTGTGATTTTGAAAGGTTTCTAATACGCACCTCATTTCTCATCTCCTTGTGCTCGGGTTCGCCTTTCCAGCTACTTTACTAGCAATCTCCCTACTTGGAGAATCAGCACCTTTAAGCTCCTGTTCCCTACAGGTTGCAATTTGTCCTGAGGATGAACGGGAAGAGGGGCAACCAATGAGAGACTAGATCTAGGTGTTGGGACAGGCACAGGTCACTCTATTTCCCATCAGGAAGAAGAATTAACCACAGGCTAAGCCTGCCGCCCAGAAGCAGAATAGGGCCTGAGGCAATCCCGCGCTTTTGCGGCCAGCTCCCAAAAAAGCCAGTTGAAAAATGGAGCTCAGGGACACTGCAATTCAGAAACCCGCAGAGTTATGAATGATAACTCTCATCCACAGATATATTGAGGGAAGGCAACGAAGAGGATTTGAAAGCAAGGCAGAATTGCAGGAAACAGATTTCAGGAGGTAGATTCGAATCGCCTTTAAAGCACATGAAAAGCGGCAAAACGTCGACAATGATGCCCTTGGCCAAAAAGGGCGTATGCGTTTTTTCCTGAATATATTCAGGAAAAAACGCATACGCCCTTTTTGGCCAACCAAGCAACCTGGAAAGGCAAATCAGTGCTACAAAGAAGTCTCGCTTCCCATCGGTCAAAAGTGCCATGCTGCAAAAAGTGTCAAAACCAGAAATGCAGGACAGGCCATGGAGAAATGGCAGCCTTGCTACGCTGATGGGCGGGATGTAAATTGCCAACAGCCACTCTGGAAAAGTGTACGGTGTGTCCTGAAACATCGAAAAAACACAGCTTAGGGAGCATAGGGCACGTCCACTCATGGGCGTATAAATTGGGAAAACTAAAAATCAGCAAGACACAGGCACCCCAAAGTTTAGGGCTGCTCTGTTGACAAGAACCTCCACTTCATGACACCTTAAATATCCCAGGAAAGAGAAAAATGGATAAAGAAGTTGTGGTCCTTATGTACAATGGAATATCACTCAGACATGAAATCAATGTCATAAGGCTAGTAGAGGCAAGATGAGTGGATTTAGGTACGATGATCCTAAGTGAAATAAGTCACACAGAAAAAGACACTTATCATAAGCTATCACTTATAGAGGGAATGTAAAAACCGCTACACTTGAACTGAATTACAAAACAGAACAGAGTCACACGTTTAGAAAACACACGATGGCTGCTGAGCGGGAAAGGTGAGGTGGGGTGATGCATAAAACAAGGGTTTCAAATTCGCTCAGATACCGTTCCATACACCCAATATGTAATAGACAAGACCTACTCCTTGCTCAGTGAACTGGACTCAACACCCCCTATTCACCGCACAAGAATATATGTGACTAGTAAGAATCTTAAAACCTATGTATTGATATCTGTCTGGAAGTGAGTCAAGTGGGTGTAAAGCCGCATAAACACAGCCGTGAAAAGCAGCTAAACCCCATTATAAAAATAAATTACTTTTAAAAACCCGTAAAACAAAGACAGTGAAAGAGAGAGAAATTCTTACAAAATTCGTTCAGAGGCTGTGATGCAACCTGGATTGACCATATCTAGACCCACAGCTGGATGAGACATAAGGGTGGACACTCTTGGGGCTGAAAGGTTGGGTGAGGTTGGGTGAGCAAACGCAGACCCTTTAAAGTAATACTGCCTGGTACCCATCCCATGGGTCCCAAATCTCCAGGTTCAAGGGCATCTGCCTACATCGAAAACATGCATGAGAAACCCAGAAGATGGTACACCGTGTGATTTTGAAAGGTTTCTAATACGCACCTCATTTCTCATCTCCTTGTGCTCGGGTTCGCCTTTCCAGCTACTTTACTAGCAATCTCCCTACTTGGAGAATCAGCACCTTTAAGCTCCTGTTCCCTACAGGTTGCAATTTGTCCTGAGGATGAACGGGAAGAGGGGCAACCAATGAGAGACTAGATCTAGGTGTTGGGACAGGCACAGGTCACTCTATTTCCCATCAGGAAGAAGAATTAACCACAGGCTAAGCCTGCCGCCCAGAAGCAGAATAGGGCCTGAGGCAATCCCGCGCTTTTGCGGCCAGCTCCCAAAAAAGCCAGTTGAAAAATGGAGCTCAGGGACACTGCAATTCAGAAACCCGCAGAGTTATGAATGATAACTCTCATCCACAGATATATTGAGGGAAGGCAACGAAGAGGATTTGAAAGCAAGGCAGAATTGCAGGAAACAGATTTCAGGAGGTAGATTCGAATCTCCTTTAAAGCACATGAAAAGCGGCAAAACGTCGACAATGATGCCCTTGGCCAAAAAGGGCGTATGCGTTTTTTCCTGAATATATTCAGGAAAAAACGCATACGCCCTTTTTGGCCAACCAAGCAACCTGGAAAGGCAAATCAGTGCTACAAAGAAGTCTCGCTTCCCATCGGTCAAAAGGGCCATGCTGCAAAAAGTGTCAAAACCAGAAATACAGGACAGGCCATGGAGAAATGGCAGCCTTGCTACGCTGATGGGCGGGATGTAAATTGCCAACAGCCACTCTGGAAAAGTGTACGGTGTGTCCTGAAACATCGAAAAAACACAGCTTAGGGAGCATAGGGCACGTCCACTCATGGGCGTATAAATTGGGAAAACTAAAAATCAGCAAGACACAGGCACCCCAATGTTTAGGGCTGCTCTGTTGACAAGAACCTCCACTTCATGACACCTTAAATATCCCAGGAAAGAGAAAAATGGATAAAGAAGTTGTGGTCCTTATGTACAATGGAATATCACTCAGACATGAAATCAATGTCATAAGGCTAGTAGAGGCAAGATGAGTGGATTTAGGTACGATGATCCTAAGTGAAATAAGTCACACAGAAAAAGACACTTATCATAAGCTATCACTTATAGAGGGAATGTAAAAACCGCTACACTTGAACTGAATTACAAAACAGAACAGAGTCACACGTTTAGAAAACACACGATGGCTGCTGAGCGGGAAAGGTGAGGTGGGGTGATGCATAAAACAAGGGTTTCAAATTCGCTCAGATACCGTTCCATACACCCAATATGTAATAGACAAGACCTACTCCTTGCTCAGTGAACTGGACTCAACACCCCCTATTCACCGCACAAGAATATATGTGACTAGTAAGAATCTTAAAACCTATGTATTGATATCTGTCTGGAAGTGAGTCAAGTGGGTGTAAAGCCGCATAAACACAGCCGTGAAAAGCAGCTAAACCCCATTATAAAAATAAATTACTTTTAAAAACCCGTAAAACAAAGACAGTGAAAGAGAGAGAAATTCTTACAAAATTCGTTCAGAGGCTGTGATGCAACCTGGATTGACATATCTAGACCCACAGCTGGATGAGACATAAGGGTGGACACTCTTGGGGCTGAAAGGTTGGGTGAGGTTGGGTGAGCAAACGCAGACCCTTTAAAGTAATACTGCCTGGTACCCATCCCATGGGTCCCAAATCTCCAGGTTCAAGGGCATCTGCCTACATCGAAAACATGCATGAGAAACCCAGAAGATGGTACACCGTGTGATTTTGAAAGGTTTCTAATACGCACCTCATTTCTCATCTCCTTGTGCTCGGGTTCGCCTTTCCAGCTACTTTACTAGCAATCTCCCTACTTGGAGAATCAGCACCTTTAAGCTCCTGTTCCCTACAGGTTGCAATTTGTCCTGAGGATGAACGGGAAGAGGGGCAACCAATGAGAGACTAGATCTAGGTGTTGGGACAGGCACAGGTCACTCTATTTCCCATCAGGAAGAAGAATTAACCACAGGCTAAGCCTGCCGCCCAGAAGCAGAATAGGGCCTGAGGCAATCCCGCGCTTTTGCGGCCAGCTCCCAAAAAAGCCAGTTGAAAAATGGAGCTCAGGGACACTGCAATTCAGAAACCCGCAGAGTTATGAATGATAACTCTCATCCACAGATATATTGAGGGAAGGCAACGAAGAGGATTTGAAAGCAAGGCAGAATTGCAGGAAACAGATTTCAGGAGGTAGATTCGAATCGCCTTTAAAGCACATGAAAAGCGGCAAAACGTCGACAATGATGCCCTTGGCCAAAAAGGGCGTATGCGTTTTTTCCTGAATATATTCAGGAAAAAACGCATACGCACTTTTTGGCCAACCAAGCAACCTGGAAAGGCAAATCAGTGCTACAAAGAAGTCTCGCTTCCCATCGGTCAAAAGTGCCATGCTGCAAAAAGTGTCAAAACCAGAAATGCAGGACAGGCCATGGAGAAATGGCAGCCTTGCTACGCTGATGGGCGGGATGTAAATTGCCAACAGCCACTCTGGAAAAGTGTACGGTGTGTCCTGAAACATCGAAAAAACACAGCTTAGGGAGCATAGGGCACGTCCACTCATGGGCGTATAAATTGGGAAAACTAAAAATCAGCAAGACACAGGCACCCCAAAGTTTAGGGCTGCTCTGTTGACAAGAACCTCCACTTCATGACACCTTAAATATCCCAGGAAAGAGAAAAATGGATAAAGAAGTTGTGGTCCTTATGTACAATGGAATATCACTCAGACATGAAATCAATGTCATAAGGCTAGTAGAGGCAAGATGAGTGGATTTAGGTACGATGATCCTAAGTGAAATAAGTCACACAGAAAAAGACACTTATCATAAGCTATCACTTATAGAGGGAATGTAAAAACCGCTACACTTGAACTGAATTACAAAACAGAACAGAGTCACACGTTTAGAAAACACACTATGGCTGCTTAACGGGAAAGGTGAGGTGGGGTGATGCATAAAACAAGGGTTTCAAATTCGCTCAGATACCGTTCCATACACCCAATATGTAATAGACAAGACCTACTCCTTGCTCAGTGAACTGGACTCAACACCCCCTATTCACCCCACAAAAGTATATGTGACTAGTAAGAATCTTAAAACCTATGTATTGATATCTGTCTGGAAGTGAGTCAATTGGGTGTAAAGCCGCATAAACACAGCTGTGAAAAGCAGCTAAACCCCATTATAAAAATAAATTACTTTTAAAAACCCGTAAAACAAAGACAGTGAAAGAGAGAGAAATTCTTACAAAATTCGTTGAGAGGCTGTGATGCAACCTGGATTAACCATATCTAGACCCACAGCTGGATGAGACATAAGGGTGGACACTCTTGGGGCTGAAAGGTTGGGTGAGGTTGGGTGAGCAAACGCAGACCCTTTAAAGTAATACTGCCTGGTACCCATCCCATGGGTCCCAAATCTCCAGGTTCAAGGGCATCTTCCTATATGGAAAACATGCATGAGAGACCCAGAAGATGGTACACCGTGTGATTTTGAAAGGTTTCTAATACGCACCTCATTTCTCATCTCCTTGTGCTCGGGTTCGCCTTTCCAGCTACTTTACTAGCAATCTCCCTACTTGGAGAATCAGCACCTTTAAGCTCCTGTCCCCTACAGGATGCAATTTGTCCTGAGGATGAACGGGAAGAGGGGCAACCAATGAGAGACTAGATCTATGTGTTGGGACAGGCACAGGTCACTCTATTTTCCCATCAGGAAGAAGAATTAACCACAGGCTCAGCCTGCTGCCCAGAAGCAGAATAGGGCCTGAGGCAATCCCGCGCTTTTGCGGCCAGCTCCCAAAAAAGCCAGTTGAAAAATGGAGCTCAGGGACACTGCAATTCACAAACCCGCAGAGCTATAAATGATAACTCTCATCCACAGATATATTGAGGGAAGGCAACGAAGAGGATTTGAAAGCAAGGCAGAATTTCAGGAAACAGGTTTCAGGAGGTAGATTCGAATCGCCTTTAAAGCATATGAAAAGTGGCAAAACGACGACAATGATGCCCTTGGCCAAACAGGGCGTATGCGTTTTTTCCTGAATATATTCAGGAAAAAACGCATACGCCCTGTTTGGCCAACCAAGCAACCTGGAAAGGCTAATCCGCGCTACAAAGAAGTCTCGCTTCCCATCGGTCAAAAGTGCCATGCTGCAAAAAGTGTCCAAACCAGAAATGCAGGACAGGCCATGGAGAAATGGCAGCCTTGCTACACTGATGGGCGGGATGTAAATTGCCAACAGCCACTCTGGAAAAGTGTACGGTGTTTCCTGAAACATCGAAAAAACACAGCTTAGGGAGCATAGGGCACGTCCACTCATGGGCGTATAAATTGGGAAAACTAAAAATCAGCAAGACACAGGCACCCCAAAGTTTAGGGCTGCTCTGTTGACAAGAACCTCCACTTCATGACACCTTAAATATCCCAGGAAAGAGAAAAATGGATAAAGAAGTTGTGGTCCTTATGTACAATGGAATATCACTCAGACATGAAATCAATGTCATAAGGCTAGTAGAGGCAAGATGAGTGGATTTAGGTACGATGATCCTAAGTGAAATAAGTCACACAGAAAAAGACACTTATCATAAGCTATCACTTATAGAGGGAATGTAAAAACCGCTACACTTGAACTGAATTACAAAACAGAACAGAGTCACACGTTTAGAAAACACACTATGGCTGCTTAACGGGAAAGGTGAGGTGGGGTGATGCATAAAACAAGGGTTTCAAATTCGCTCAGATACCGTTCCATACACCCAATATGTAATAGACAAGACCTACTCCTTGCTCAGTGAACTGGACTCAACACCCCCTATTCACCCCACAAAAGTATATGTGACTAGTAAGAATCTTAAAACCTATGTATTGATATCTGTCTGGAAGTGAGTCAATTGGGTGTAAAGCCGCATAAACACAGCTGTGAAAAGCAGCTAAACCCCATTATAAAAATAAATTACTTTTAAAAACCCGTAAAACAAAGACAGTGAAAGAGAGAGAAATTCTTACAAAATTCGTTCAGAGGCTGTGATGCAACCTGGATTAACCATATCTAGACCCACAGCTGGATGAGACATAAGGGTGGACACTCTTGGGGCTGAAAGGTTGGGTGAGGTTGGGTGAGCAAACGCAGACCCTTTAAAGTAATACTGCCTGGTACCCATCCCATGGGTCCCAAATCTCCAGGTTCAAGGGCATCTTCCTATATGGAAAACATGCATGAGAAACCCAGAAGATGGTACACCGTGTGATTTTGAAAGGTTTCTAATACGCACCTCATTTCTCATCTCCTTGTGCTCGGGTTCGCCTTTCCAGCTACTTTACTAGCAATCTCCCTACTTGGAGAATCAGCACCTATAAGCTCCTGTCCCCTACAGGATGCAATTTGTCCTGAGGATGAACGGGAAGAGGGGCAACCAATGAGAGACTAGATCTATGTGTTGGGACAGGCACAGGTCACTCTATTTTCCCATCAGGAAGAAGAATTAACCACAGGCTCAGCCTGCTGCCCAGAAGCAGAATAGGGCCTGAGGCAATCCCGCGCTTTTGCGGCCAGCTCCCAAAAAAGCCAGTTGAAAAATGGAGCTCAGGGACACTGCAATTCACAAACCCGCAGAGCTATAAATGATAACTCTCATCCACAGATATATTGAGGGAAGGCAACGAAGAGGATTTGAAAGCAAGGCAGAATTTCAGGAAACAGGTTTCAGGAGGTAGATTCGAATCGCCTTTAAAGCATATGAAAAGTGGCAAAACGACGACAATGATGCCCTTGGCCAAACAGGGCGTATGCGTTTTTTCCTGAATATATTCAGGAAAAAACGCATACGCCCTGTTTGGCCAACCAAGCAACCTGGAAAGGCTAATCCGCGCTACAAAGAACTCTCGCTTCCCATCGGTCAAAAGTGCCATGCTGCAAAAAGTGTCCAAACCAGAAATGCAGGACAGGCCATGGAGAAATGGCAGCCTTGCTACACTGATGGGCGGGATGTAAATTGCCAACAGCCACTCTGGAAAAGTGTACGGTGTTTCCTGAAACATCGAAAAAACACAGCTTAGGGAGCATAGGGCACGTCCACTCATGGGCGTATAAATTGGGAAAACTAAAAATCAGCAAGACACAGGCACCCCAAAGTTTAGGGCTGCTCTGTTGACAAGAACCTCCACTTCATGACACCTTAAATATCCCAGGAAAGAGAAAAATGGATAAAGAAGTTGTGGTCCTTATGTACAATGGAATATCACTCAGACATGAAATCAATGTCATAAGGCTAGTAGAGGCAAGATGAGTGGATTTAGGTACGATGATCCTAAGTGAAATAAGTCACACAGAAAAAGACACTTATCATAAGCTATCACTTATAGAGGGAATGTAAAAACCGCTACACTTGAACTGAATTACAAAACAGAACAGAGTCACACGTTTAGAAAACACACGATGGCTGCTGAGCGGGAAAGGTGAGGTGGGGTGATGCATAAAACAAGGGTTTCAAATTCGCTCAGATACCGTTCCATACACCCAATATGTAATAGACAAGACCTACTCCTTGCTCAGTGAACTGGACTCAACACCCCCTATTCACCGCACAAGAATATATGTGACTAGTAAGAATCTTAAAACCTATGTATTGATATCTGTCTGGAAGTGAGTCAAGTGGGTGTAAAGCCGCATAAACACAGCCGTGAAAAGCAGCTAAACCCCATTATAAAAATAAATTACTTTTAAAAACCCGTAAAACAAAGACAGTGAAAGAGAGAGAAATTCTTACAAAATTCGTTCAGAGGCTGTGATGCAACCTGGATTGACATATCTAGACCCACAGCTGGATGAGACATAAGGGTGGACACTCTTGGGGCTGAAAGGTTGGGTGAGGTTGGGTGAGCAAACGCAGACCCTTTAAAGTAATACTGCCTGGTACCCATCCCATGGGTCCCAAATCTCCAGGTTGAAGGGCATCTTCCTACATCGAAAACATGCATGAGAAACCCAGAAGATGGTACACCGTGTGATTTTGAAAGGTTTCTAATACGCACCTCATTTCTCATCTCCTTGTGCTCGGGTTCGCCTTTCCAGCTACTTTACTAGCAATCTCCCTACTTGGAGAATCAGCACCTTTAAGCTCCTGTTCCCTACAGGTTGCAATTTGTCCTGAGGATGAACGGGAAGAGGGGCAACCAATGAGAGACTAGATCTAGGTGTTGGGACAGGCACAGGTCACTCTATTTCCCATCAGGAAGAAGAATTAACCACAGGCTAAGCCTGCCGCCCAGAAGCAGAATAGGGCCTGAGGCAATCCCGCGCTTTTGCGGCCAGCTCCCAAAAAAGCCAGTTGAAAAATGGAGCTCAGGGACACTGCAATTCAGAAACCCGCAGAGTTATGAATGATAACTCTCATCCACAGATATATTGAGGGAAGGCAACGAAGAGGATTTGAAAGCAAGGCAGAATTGCAGGAAACAGATTTCAGGAGGTAGATTCGAATCGCCTTTAAAGCACATGAAAAGCGGCAAAACGTCGACAATGATGCCCTTGGCCAAAAAGGGCGTATGCGTTTTTTCCTGAATATATTCAGGAAAAAACGCATACGCCCTTTTTGGCCAACCAAGCAACCTGGAAAGGCAAATCAGTGCTACAAAGAAGTCTCGCTTCCCATCGGTCAAAAGGGCCATGCTGCAAAAAGTGTCAAAACCAGAAATGCAGGACAGGCCATGGAGAAATGGCAGCCTTGCTACGCTGATGGGCGGGATGTAAATTGCCAACAGCCACTCTGGAAAAGTGTACGGTGTGTCCTGAAACATCGAAAAAACACAGCTTAGGGAGCATAGGGCACGTCCACTCATGGGCGTATAAATTGGGAAAACTAAAAATCAGCAAGACACAGGCACCCCAAAGTTTAGGGCTGCTCTGTTGACAAGAACCTCCACTTCATGACACCTTAAATATCCCAGGAAAGAGAAAAATGGATAAAGAAGTTGTGGTCCTTATGTACAATGGAATATCACTCAGACATGAAATCAATGTCATAAGGCTAGTAGAGGCAAGATGAGTGGATTTAGGTACGATGATCCTAAGTGAAATAAGTCACACAGAAAAAGACACTTATCATAAGCTATCACTTATAGAGGGAATGTAAAAACCGCTACACTTGAACTGAATTACAAAACAGAACAGAGTCACACGTTTAGAAAACACACGATGGCTGCTGAGCGGGAAAGGTGAGGTGGGGTGATGCATAAAACAAGGGTTTCAAATTCGCTCAGATACCGTTCCATACACCCAATATGTAATAGACAAGACCTACTCCTTGCTCAGTGAACTGGACTCAACACCCCCTATTCACCGCACAAGAATATATGTGACTAGTAAGAATCTTAAAACCTATGTATTGATATCTGTCTGGAAGTGAGTCAAGTGGGTGTAAAGCCGCATAAACACAGCCGTGAAAAGCAGCTAAACCCCATTATAAAAATAAATTACTTTTAAAAACCCGTAAAACAAAGACAGTGAAAGAGAGAGAAATTCTTACAAAATTCGTTCAGAGGCTGTGATGCAACCTGGATTGACATATCTAGACCCACAGCTGGATGAGACATAAGGGTGGACACTCTTGGGGCTGAAAGGTTGGGTGAGGTTGGGTGAGCAAACGCAGACCCTTTAAAGTAATACTGCCTGGTACCCATCCCATGGGTCCCAAATCTCCAGGTTCAAGGGCATCTGCCTACATCGAAAACATGCATGAGAAACCCAGAAGATGGTACACCGTGTGATTTTGAAAGGTTTCTAATACGCACCTCATTTCTCATCTCCTTGTGCTCGGGTTCGCCTTTCCAGCTACTTTACTAGCAATCTCCCTACTTGGAGAATCAGCACCTTTAAGCTCCTGTTCCCTACAGGTTGCAATTTGTCCTGAGGATGAACGGGAAGAGGGGCAACCAATGAGAGACTAGATCTAGGTGTTGGGACAGGCACAGGTCACTCTATTTCCCATCAGGAAGAAGAATTAACCACAGGCTAAGCCTGCCGCCCAGAAGCAGAATAGGGCCTGAGGCAATCCCGCGCTTTTGCGGCCAGCTCCCAAAAAAGCCAGTTGAAAAATGGAGCTCAGGGACACTGCAATTCAGAAACCCGCAGAGTTATGAATGATAACTCTCATCCACAGATATATTGAGGGAAGGCAACGAAGAGGATTTGAAAGCAAGGCAGAATTGCAGGAAACAGATTTCAGGAGGTAGATTCGAATCGCCTTTAAAGCACATGAAAAGCGGCAAAACGTCGACAATGATGCCCTTGGCCAAAAAGGGCGTATGCGTTTTTTCCTGAATATATTCAGGAAAAAACGCATACGCCCTTTTTGGCCAACCAAGCAACCTGGAAAGGCAAATCAGTGCTACAAAGAAGTCTCGCTTCCCATCGGTCAAAAGTGCCATGCTGCAAAAAGTGTCAAAACCAGAAATGCAGGACAGGCCATGGAGAAATGGCAGCCTTGCTACGCTGATGGGCGGGATGTAAATTGCCAACAGCCACTCTGGAAAAGTGTACGGTGTGTCCTGAAACATCGAAAAAACACAGCTTAGGGAGCATAGGGCACGTCCACTCATGGGCGTATAAATTGGGAAAACTAAAAATCAGCAAGACACAGGCACCCCAAAGTTTAGGGCTGCTCTGTTGACAAGAACCTCCACTTCATGACACCTTAAATATCCCAGGAAAGAGAAAAATGGATAAAGAAGTTGTGGTCCTTATGTACAATGGAATATCACTCAGACATGAAATCAATGTCATAAGGCTAGTAGAGGCAAGATGAGTGGATTTAGGTACGATGATCCTAAGTGAAATAAGTCACACAGAAAAAGACACTTATCATAAGCTATCACTTATAGAGGGAATGTAAAAACCGCTACACTTGAACTGAATTACAAAACAGAACAGAGTCACACGTTTAGAAAACACACTATGGCTGCTTAACGGGAAAGGTGAGGTGGGGTGATGCATAAAACAAGGGTTTCAAATTCGCTCAGATACCGTTCCATACACCCAATATGTAATAGACAAGACCTACTCCTTGCTCAGTGAACTGGACTCAACACCCCCTATTCACCCCACAAAAGTATATGTGACTAGTAAGAATCTTAAAACCTATGTATTGATATCTGTCTGGAAGTGAGTCAATTGGGTGTAAAGCCGCATAAACACAGCTGTGAAAAGCAGCTAAACCCCATTATAAAAATAAATTACTTTTAAAAACCCGTAAAACAAAGACAGTGAAAGAGAGAGAAATTCTTACAAAATTCGTTCAGAGGCTGTGATGCAACCTGGATTAACCATATCTAGACCCACAGCTGGATGAGACATAAGGGTGGACACTCTTGGGGCTGAAAGGTTGGGTGAGGTTGGGTGAGCAAACGCAGACCCTTTAAAGTAATACTGCCTGGTACCCATCCCATGGGACCCAAATCTCCAGGTTCAAGGGCATCTTCCTATATGGAAAACATGCATGAGAAACCCAGAAGATGGTACACCGTGTGATTTTGAAAGGTTTCTAATACGCACCTCATTTCTCATCTCCTTGTGCTCGGGTTCGCCTTTCCAGCTACTTTACTAGCAATCTCCCTACTTGGAGAATCAGCACCTTTAAGCTCCTGTCCCCTACAGGATGCAATTTGTCCTGAGGATGAACGGGAAGAGGGGCAACCAATGAGAGACTAGATCTATGTGTTGGGACAGGCACAGGTCACTCTATTTTCCCATCAGGAAGAAGAATTAACCACAGGCTCAGCCTGCTGCCCAGAAGCAGAATAGGGCCTGAGGCAATCCCGCGCTTTTGCGGCCAGCTCCCAAAAAAGCCAGTTGAAAAATGGAGCTCAGGGACACTGCAATTCACAAACCCGCAGAGCTATAAATGATAACTCTCATCCACAGATATATTGAGGGAAGGCAACGAAGAGGATTTGAAAGCAAGGCAGAATTTCAGGAAACAGGTTTCAGGAGGTAGATTCGAATCGCCTTTAAAGCATATGAAAAGTGGCAAAACGACGACAATGATGCCCTTGGCCAAACAGGGCGTATGCGTTTTTTCCTGAATATATTCAGGAAAAAACGCATACGCCCTGTTTGGCCAACCAAGCAACCTGGAAAGGCTAATCCGCGCTACAAAGAAGTCTCGCTTCCCATCGGTCAAAAGTGCCATGCTGCAAAAAGTGTCCAAACTAGAAATGCAGGACAGGCCATGGAGAAATGGCAGCCTTGCTACACTGATGGGCGGGATGTAAATTGCCAACAGCCACTCTGGAAAAGTGTACGGTGTTTCCTGAAACATCGAAAAAACACAGCTTAGGGAGCATAGGGCACGTCCACTCATGGGCGTATAAATTGGGAAAACTAAAAATCAGCAAGACACAGGCACCCCAAAGTTTAGGGCTGCTCTGTTGACAAGAACCTCCACTTCATGACACCTTAAATATCCCAGGAAAGAGAAAAATGGATAAAGAAGTTGTGGTCCTTATGTACAATGGAATATCACTCAGACATGAAATCAATGTCATAAGGCTAGTAGAAGCAAGATGAGTGGATTTAGGTACGATGATCCTAAGTGAAATAAGTCACACAGAAAAAGACACTTATCATAAGCTATCACTTATAGAGGGAATGTAAAAACCGCTACACTTGAACTGAATTACAAAACAGAACAGAGTCACACGTTTAGAAAACACACTATGGCTGCTTAACGGGAAAGGTGAGGTGGGGTGATGCATAAAACAAGGGTTTCAAATTCGCTCAGATACCGTTCCATACACCCAATATGTAATAGACAAGACCTACTCCTTGCTCAGTGAACTGGACTCAACACCCCCTATTCACCGCACAAGAATATATGTGACTAGTAAGAATCTTAAAACCTATGTATTGATATCTGTCTGGAAGTGAGTCAAGTGGGTGTAAAGCCGCATAAACACAGCCGTGAAAAGCAGCTAAACCCCATTATAAAAATAAATTACTTTTAAAAACCCGTAAAACAAAGACAGTGAAAGAGAGAGAAATTCTTACAAAATTCGTTCAGAGGCTGTGATGCAACCTGGATTGACATATCTAGACCCACAGCTGGATGAGACATAAGGGTGGACACTCTTGGGGCTGAAAGGTTGGGTGAGGTTGGGTGAGCAAACGCAGACCCTTTAAAGTAATACTGCCTGGTACCCATCCCATGGGTCCCAAATCTCCAGGTTCAAGGGCATCTGCCTACATCGAAAACATGCATGAGAAACCCAGAAGATGGTACACCGTGTGATTTTGAAAGGTTTCTAATACGCACCTCATTTCTCATCTCCTTGTGCTCGGGTTCGCCTTTCCAGCTACTTTACTAGCAATCTCCCTACTTGGAGAATCAGCACCTTTAAGCTCCTGTTCCCTACAGGTTGCAATTTGTCCTGAGGATGAACGGGAAGAGGGGCAACCAATGAGAGACTAGATCTAGGTGTTGGGACAGGCACAGGTCACTCTATTTCCCATCAGGAAGAAGAATTAACCACAGGCTAAGCCTGCCGCCCAGAAGCAGAATAGGGCCTGAGGCAATCCCGCGCTTTTGCGGCCAGCTCCCAAAAAAGCCAGTTGAAAAATGGAGCTCAGGGACACTGCAATTCAGAAACCCGCAGAGTTATGAATGATAACTCTCATCCACAGATATATTGAGGGAAGGCAACGAAGAGGATTTGAAAGCAAGGCAGAATTGCAGGAAACAGATTTCAGGAGGTAGATTCGAATCGCCTTTAAAGCACATGAAAAGCGGCAAAACGTCGACAATGATGCCCTTGGCCAAAAAGGGCGTATGCGTTTTTTCCTGAATATATTCAGGAAAAAACGCATACGCCCTTTTTGGCCAACCAAGCAACCTGGAAAGGCAAATCAGTGCTACAAAGAAGTCTCGCTTCCCATCGGTCAAAAGTGCCATGCTGCAAAAAGTGTCAAAACCAGAAATGCAGGACAGGCCATGGAGAAATGGCAGCCTTGCTACGCTGATGGGCGGGATGTAAATTGCCAACAGCCACTCTGGAAAAGTGTACGGTGTGTCCTGAAACATCGAAAAAACACAGCTTAGGGAGCATAGGGCACGTCCACTCATGGGCGTATAAATTGGGAAAACTAAAAATCAGCAAGACACAGGCACCCCAAAGTTTAGGGCTGCTCTGTTGACAAGAACCTCCACTTCATGACACCTTAAATATCCCAGGAAAGAGAAAAATGGATAAAGAAGTTGTGGTCCTTATGTACAATGGAATATCACTCAGACATGAAATCAATGTCATAAGGCTAGTAGAGGCAAGATGAGTGGATTTAGGTACGATGATCCTAAGTGAAATAAGTCACACAGAAAAAGACACTTATCATAAGCTATCACTTATAGAGGGAATGTAAAAACCGCTACACTTGAACTGAATTACAAAACAGAACAGAGTCACACGTTTAGAAAACACACTATGGCTGCTTAACGGGAAAGGTGAGGTGGGGTGATGCATAAAACAAGGGTTTCAAATTCGCTCAGATACCGTTCCATACACCCAATATGTAATAGACAAGACCTACTCCTTGCTCAGTGAACTGGACTCAACACCCCCTATTCACCCCACAAAAGTATATGTGACTAGTAAGAATCTTAAAACCTATGTATTGATATCTGTCTGGAAGTGAGTCAATTGGGTGTAAAGCCGCATAAACACAGCTGTGAAAAGCAGCTAAACCCCATTATAAAAATAAATTACTTTTAAAAACCCGTAAAACAAAGACAGTGAAAGAGAGAGAAATTCTTACAAAATTCGTTGAGAGGCTGTGATGCAACCTGGATTAACCATATCTAGACCCACAGCTGGATGAGACATAAGGGTGGACACTCTTGGGGCTGAAAGGTTGGGTGAGGTTGGGTGAGCAAACGCAGACCCTTTAAAGTAATACTGCCTGGTACCCATCCCATGGGTCCCAAATCTCCAGGTTCAAGGGCATCTTCCTATATGGAAAACATGCATGAGAAACCCAGAAGATGGTACACCGTGTGATTTTGAAAGGTTTCTAATACGCACCTCATTTCTCATCTCCTTGTGCTCGGGTTCGCCTTTCCAGCTACTTTACTAGCAATCTCCCTACTTGGAGAATCAGCACCTTTAAGCTCCTGTCCCCTACAGGATGCAATTTGTCCTGAGGATGAACGGGAAGAGGGGCAACCAATGAGAGACTAGATCTATGTGTTGGGACAGGCACAGGTCACTCTATTTTCCCATCAGGAAGAAGAATTAACCACAGGCTCAGCCTGCTGCCCAGAAGCAGAATAGGGCCTGAGGCAATCCCGCGCTTTTGCGGCCAGCTCCCAAAAAAGCCAGTTGAAAAATGGAGCTCAGGGACACTGCAATTCACAAACCCGCAGAGCTATAAATGATAACTCTCATCCACAGATATATTGAGGGAAGGCAACGAAGAGGATTTGAAAGCAAGGCAGAATTTCAGGAAACAGGTTTCAGGAGGTAGATTCGAATCGCCTTTAAAGCATATGAAAAGTGGCAAAACGACGACAATGATGCCCTTGGCCAAACAGGGCGTATGCGTTTTTTCCTGAATATATTCAGGAAAAAACGCATACGCCCTGTTTGGCCAACCAAGCAACCTGGAAAGGCTAATCCGCGCTACAAAGAAGTCTCGCTTCCCATCGGTCAAAAGTGCCATGCTGCAAAAAGTGTCCAAACCAGAAATGCAGGACAGGCCATGGAGAAATGGCAGCCTTGCTACACTGATGGGCGGGATGTAAATTGCCAACAGCCACTCTGGAAAAGTGTACGGTGTTTCCTGAAACATCGAAAAAACACAGCTTAGGGAGCATAGGGCACGTCCACTCATGGGCGTATAAATTGGGAAAACTAAAAATCAGCAAGACACAGGCACCCCAAAGTTTAGGGCTGCTCTGTTGACAAGAACCTCCACTTCATGACACCTTAAATATCCCAGGAAAGAGAAAAATGGATAAAGAAGTTGTGGTCCTTATGTACAATGGAATATCACTCAGACATGAAATCAATGTCATAAGGCTAGTAGAGGCAAGATGAGTGGATTTAGGTACGATGATCCTAAGTGAAATAAGTCACACAGAAAAAGACACTTATCATAAGCTATCACTTATAGAGGGAATGTAAAAACCGCTACACTTGAACTGAATTACAAAACAGAACAGAGTCACACGTTTAGAAAACACACGATGGCTGCTGAGCGGGAAAGGTGAGGTGGGGTGATGCATAAAACAAGGGTTTCAAATTCGCTCAGATACCGTTCCATACACCCAATATGTAATAGACAAGACCTACTCCTTGCTCAGTGAACTGGACTCAACACCCCCTATTCACCGCACAAGAATATATGTGACTAGTAAGAATCTTAAAACCTATGTATTGATATCTGTCTGGAAGTGAGTCAAGTGGGTGTAAAGCCGCATAAACACAGCCGTGAAAAGCAGCTAAACCCCATTATAAAAATAAATTACTTTTAAAAACCCGTAAAACAAAGACAGTGAAAGAGAGAGAAATTCTTACAAAATTCGTTCAGAGGCTGTGATGCAACCTGGATTGACATATCTAGACCCACAGCTGGATGAGACATAAGGGTGGACACTCTTGGGGCTGAAAGGTTGGGTGAGGTTGGGTGAGCAAACGCAGACCCTTTAAAGTAATACTGCCTGGTACCCATCCCATGGGTCCCAAATCTCCAGGTTGAAGGGCATCTTCCTACATCGAAAACATGCATGAGAAACCCAGAAGATGGTACACCGTGTGATTTTGAAAGGTTTCTAATACGCACCTCATTTCTCATCTCCTTGTGCTCGGGTTCGCCTTTCCAGCTACTTTACTAGCAATCTCCCTACTTGGAGAATCAGCACCTTTAAGCTCCTGTTCCCTACAGGTTGCAATTTGTCCTGAGGATGAACGGGAAGAGGGGCAACCAATGAGAGACTAGATCTAGGTGTTGGGACAGGCACAGGTCACTCTATTTCCCATCAGGAAGAAGAATTAACCACAGGCTAAGCCTGCCGCCCAGAAGCAGAATAGGGCCTGAGGCAATCCCGCGCTTTTGCGGCCAGCTCCCAAAAAAGCCAGTTGAAAAATGGAGCTCAGGGACACTGCAATTCAGAAACCCGCAGAGTTATGAATGATAACTCTCATCCACAGATATATTGAGGGAAGGCAACGAAGAGGATTTGAAAGCAAGGCAGAATTGCAGGAAACAGATTTCAGGAGGTAGATTCGAATCGCCTTTAAAGCACATGAAAAGCGGCAAAACGTCGACAATGATGCCCTTGGCCAAAAAGGGCGTATGCGTTTTTTCCTGAATATATTCAGGAAAAAACGCATACGCCCTTTTTGGCCAACCAAGCAACCTGGAAAGGCAAATCAGTGCTACAAAGAAGTCTCGCTTCCCATCGGTCAAAAGGGCCATGCTGCAAAAAGTGTCAAAACCAGAAATGCAGGACAGGCCATGGAGAAATGGCAGCCTTGCTACGCTGATGGGCGGGATGTAAATTGCCAACAGCCACTCTGGAAAAGTGTACGGTGTGTCCTGAAACATCGAAAAAACACAGCTTAGGGAGCATAGGGCACGTCCACTCATGGGCGTATAAATTGGGAAAACTAAAAATCAGCAAGACACAGGCACCCCAAAGTTTAGGGCTGCTCTGTTGACAAGAACCTCCACTTCATGACACCTTAAATATCCCAGGAAAGAGAAAAATGGATAAAGAAGTTGTGGTCCTTATGTACAATGGAATATCACTCAGACATGAAATCAATGTCATAAGGCTAGTAGAGGCAAGATGAGTGGATTTAGGTACGATGATCCTAAGTGAAATAAGTCACACAGAAAAAGACACTTATCATAAGCTATCACTTATAGAGGGAATGTAAAAACCGCTACACTTGAACTGAATTACAAAACAGAACAGAGTCACACGTTTAGAAAACACACGATGGCTGCTGAGCGGGAAAGGTGAGGTGGGGTGATGCATAAAACAAGGGTTTCAAATTCGCTCAGATACCGTTCCATACACCCAATATGTAATAGACAAGACCTACTCCTTGCTCAGTGAACTGGACTCAACACCCCCTATTCACCGCACAAGAATATATGTGACTAGTAAGAATCTTAAAACCTATGTATTGATATCTGTCTGGAAGTGAGTCAAGTGGGTGTAAAGCCGCATAAACACAGCCGTGAAAAGCAGCTAAACCCCATTATAAAAATAAATTACTTTTAAAAACCCGTAAAACAAAGACAGTGAAAGAGAGAGAAATTCTTACAAAATTCGTTCAGAGGCTGTGATGCAACCTGGATTGACATATCTAGACCCACAGCTGGATGAGACATAAGGGTGGACACTCTTGGGGCTGAAAGGTTGGGTGAGGTTGGGTGAGCAAACGCAGACCCTTTAAAGTAATACTGCCTGGTACCCATCCCATGGGTCCCAAATCTCCAGGTTCAAGGGCATCTGCCTACATCGAAAACATGCATGAGAAACCCAGAAGATGGTACACCGTGTGATTTTGAAAGGTTTCTAATACGCACCTCATTTCTCATCTCCTTGTGCTCAGGTTCGCCTTTCCAGCTACTTTACTAGCAATCTCCCTACTTGGAGAATCAGCACCTTTAAGCTCCTGTTCCCTACAGGTTGCAATTTGTCCTGAGGATGAACGGGAAGAGGGGCAACCAATGAGAGACTAGATCTAGGTGTTGGGACAGGCACAGGTCACTCTATTTCCCATCAGGAAGAAGAATTAACCACAGGCTAAGCCTGCCGCCCAGAAGCAGAATAGGGCCTGAGGCAATCCCGCGCTTTTGCGGCCAGCTCCCAAAAAAGCCAGTTGAAAAATGGAGCTCAGGGACACTGCAATTCAGAAACCCGCAGAGTTATGAATGATAACTCTCATCCACAGATATATTGAGGGAAGGCAACGAAGAGGATTTGAAAGCAAGGCAGAATTGCAGGAAACAGATTTCAGGAGGTAGATTCGAATCGCCTTTAAAGCACATGAAAAGCGGCAAAACGTCGACAATGATGCCCTTGGCCAAAAAGGGCGTATGCGTTTTTTCCTGAATATATTCAGGAAAAAACGCATACGCCCTTTTTGGCCAACCAAGCAACCTGGAAAGGCAAATCAGTGCTACAAAGAAGTCTCGCTTCCCATCGGTCAAAAGTGCCATGCTGCAAAAAGTGTCAAAACCAGAAATGCAGGACAGGCCATGGAGAAATGGCAGCCTTGCTACGCTGATGGGCGGGATGTAAATTGCCAACAGCCACTCTGGAAAAGTGTACGGTGTGTCCTGAAACATCGAAAAAACACAGCTTAGGGAGCATAGGGCACGTCCACTCATGGGCGTATAAATTGGGAAAACTAAAAATCAGCAAGACACAGGCACCCCAAAGTTTAGGGCTGCTCTGTTGACAAGAACCTCCACTTCATGACACCTTAAATATCCCAGGAAAGAGAAAAATGGATAAAGAAGTTGTGGTCCTTATGTACAATGGAATATCACTCAGACATGAAATCAATGTCATAAGGCTAGTAGAGGCAAGATGAGTGGATTTAGGTACGATGATCCTAAGTGAAATAAGTCACACAGAAAAAGACACTTATCATAAGCTATCACTTATAGAGGGAATGTAAAAACCGCTACACTTGAACTGAATTACAAAACAGAACAGAGTCACACGTTTAGAAAACACACTATGGCTGCTTAACGGGAAAGGTGAGGTGGGGTGATGCATAAAACAAGGGTTTCAAATTCGCTCAGATACCGTTCCATACACCCAATATGTAATAGACAAGACCTACTCCTTGCTCAGTGAACTGGACTCAACACCCCCTATTCACCCCACAAAAGTATATGTGACTAGTAAGAATCTTAAAACCTATGTATTGATATCTGTCTGGAAGTGAGTCAATTGGGTGTAAAGCCGCATAAACACAGCTGTGAAAAGCAGCTAAACCCCATTATAAAAATAAATTACTTTTAAAAACCCGTAAAACAAAGACAGTGAAAGAGAGAAATTCTTACAAAATTCGTTGAGAGGCTGTGATGCAACCTGGATTAACCATATCTAGACCCACAGCTGGATGAGACATAAGGGTGGACACTCTTGGGGCTGAAAGGTTGGGTGAGGTTGGGTGAGCAAACGCAGACCCTTTAAAGTAATACTGCCTGGTACCCATCCCATGGGTCCCAAATCTCCAGGTTCAAGGGCATCTTCCTATATGGAAAACATGCATGAGAAACCCAGAAGATGGTACACCGTGTGATTTTGAAAGGTTTCTAATACGCACCTCATTTCTCATCTCCTTGTGCTCGGGTTCGCCTTTCCAGCTACTTTACTAGCAATCTCCCTACTTGGAGAATCAGCACCTTTAAGCTCCTGTCCCCTACAGGATGCAATTTGTCCTGAGGATGAACGGGAAGAGGGGCAACCAATGAGAGACTAGATCTATGTGTTGGGACAGGCACAGGTCACTCTATTTTCCCATCAGGAAGAAGAATTAACCACAGGCTCAGCCTGCTGCCCAGAAGCAGAATAGGGCCTGAGGCAATCCCGCGCTTTTGCGGCCAGCTCCCAAAAAAGCCAGTTGAAAAATGGAGCTCAGGGACACTGCAATTCACAAACCCGCAGAGCTATAAATGATAACTCTCATCCACAGATATATTGAGGGAAGGCAACGAAGAGGATTTGAAAGCAAGGCAGAATTTCAGGAAACAGGTTTCAGGAGGTAGATTCGAATCGCCTTTAAAGCATATGAAAAGTGGCAAAACGACGACAATGATGCCCTTGGCCAAACAGGGCGTATGCGTTTTTTCCTGAATATATTCAGGAAAAAACGCATACGCCCTGTTTGGCCAACCAAGCAACCTGGAAAGGCTAATCCGCGCTACAAAGAAGTCTCGCTTCCCATCGGTCAAAAGTGCCATGCTGCAAAAAGTGTCCAAACCAGAAATGCAGGACAGGCCATGGAGAAATGGCAGCCTTGCTACACTGATGGGCGGGATGTAAATTGCCAACAGCCACTCTGGAAAAGTGTACGGTGTTTCCTGAAACATCGAAAAAACACAGCTTAGGGAGCATAGGGCACGTCCACTCATGGGCGTATAAATTGGGAAAACTAAAAATCAGCAAGACACAGGCACCCCAAAGTTTAGGGCTGCTCTGTTGACAAGAACCTCCACTTCATGACACCTTAAATATCCCAGGAAAGAGAAAAATGGATAAAGAAGTTGTGGTCCTTATGTACAATGGAATATCACTCAGACATGAAATCAATGTCATAAGGCTAGTAGAAGCAAGATGAGTGGATTTAGGTACGATGATCCTAAGTGAAATAAGTCACACAGAAAAAGACACTTATCATAAGCTATCACTTATAGAGGGAATGTAAAAACCGCTACACTTGAACTGAATTACAAAACAGAACAGAGTCACACGTTTAGAAAACACACTATGGCTGCTTAACGGGAAAGGTGAGGTGGGGTGATGCATAAAACAAGGGTTTCAAATTCGCTCAGATACCGTTCCATACACCCAATATGTAATAGACAAGACCTACTCCTTGCTCAGTGAACTGGACTCAACACCCCCTATTCACCGCACAAGAATATATGTGACTAGTAAGAATCTTAAAACCTATGTATTGATATCTGTCTGGAAGTGAGTCAATTGGGTGTAAAGCCGCATAAACACAGCCGTGAAAAGCAGCTAAACCCCATTATAAAAATAAATTACTTTTAAAAACCCATAAAACAAAGACAGTGAAAGAGAGAGAAATTCTTACAAAATTCGTTCAGAGGCTGTGATGCAACCTGGATTGACCATATCTAGACCCACAGCTGGATGAGACATAAGGGTGGACACTCTAGGGGCTGAAAGGTTGGGTGAGGTTGGGTGAGCAAACCCAGACCCTTTAAAGTAATACTGCCTTGTACCCATCCCATGGGTCCCAAATCTCCAGGTTCAAGGGCATCTTCCTACATCGAAAACATGCATGAGAAACCCAGAAGATGGTACACCGTGTGATTTTGAAAGGTTTCTAATACGCACCTCATTTCTCATCTCCTTGTGCTCGGGTTCGCCTTTCCAGCTACTTTACTAGCAACCTCCCTACTTGGAGAATCAGCACCTTTAAGCTCCTGTTCCCTACAGGTTGCAATTTGTCCTGAGGATGAACGGGAAGAGGGGCAACCAATGAGAGACTAGATCTAGGTGTTGGGACAGGCACAGGTCACTCTATTTCCCATCAGGAAGAAGAATTAACCACAGGCTAAGCCTGCCGCCCAGAAGCAGAATAGGGCCTGAGGCAATCCCGCGATTTTGCGGCCAGCTCCCAAAAAAGCCAGTTGAAAAATGGAGCTCAGGGACACTGCAATTCAGAAACCCGCAGAGTTATGAATGATAACTCTCATCCACAGATATATTGAGGGAAGGCAACGAAGAGGATTTGAAAGCAAGGCAGAATTGCAGGAAACAGATTTCAGGAGGTAGATTCGAATCGCCTTTAAAGCACATGAAAAGCGGCAAAACGTCGACAATGATGCCCTTGGCCAAAAAGGGCGTATGCGTTTTTTCCTGAATATATTCAGGAAAAAACGCATACGCCCTTTTTGGCCAACCAAGCAACCTGGAAAGGCAAATCAGTGCTACAAAGAAGTCTCGCTTCCCATCGGTCAAAAGTGCCATGCTGCAAAAAGTGTCAAAACCAGAAATGCAGGACAGGCCATGGAGAAATGGCAGCCTTGCTACGCTGATGGGCGGGATGTAAATTGCCAACAGCCACTCTGGAAAAGTTTACGCTGTGTCCTGAAACATCGAAAAAACACAGCTTAGGGAGCATAGGGCACGTCCACTCATGGGCGTATAAATTGGGAAAACTAAAAATCAGCAAGACACAGGCACCCCAAAGTTTAAGGCTGCTCTGTTGACAAGAACCTCCACTTCATGACACCTTAAATATCCCAGGAAAGAGAAAAATGGATAAAGAAGTTGTGGTCCTTATGTACAATGGAATATCACTCAGACATGAAATCAATGTCATAAGGCTAGTAGAAGCAAGATGAGTGGATTTAGGTACGATGATCCTAAGTGAAATAAGTCACACAGAAAAAGACACTTATCATAAGCTATCACTTATAGAAGGAATGTAAAAACCGCTACACTTGAACTGAATTACAAAACAGAACAGAGTCACACATTTAGAAAACACACTGTGGCTGCTTAACTGGAAAGGTGAGGTGGGGTGATGCATAAAACAAGGGTTTCAAATTCGCTCAGATACCGTTCCATACACCCAATATGTAATAGACAATACCTACTCCTTGCTCAGTGAACTGTACTCAACACCCCCTATTCACCGCACAAGAATATATGTGACTAGTTATAATCTTAAAACCTATGTATTGATATCTGTCTGGAAGTGAGTCAAGTGGGTGTAAAGCCGCATAAACACAGCCGTGAAAAGCAGCTAAACCCCATTATAAAAATAAATTACTTTTAAAAACCCGTAAAACAAAGACAGTGAAAGAGAGAGAAATTCTTACAAAATTCGTTCAGAGGCTGTGATGCAACCTGGATTGACATATCTAGACCCACAGCTGGATGAGACATAAGGGTGGACACTCTTGGGGCTGAAAGGTTGGGTGAGGTTGGGTGAGCAAACGCAGACCCTTTAAAGTAATACTGCCTGGTACCCATCCCATGGGTCCCAAATCTCCAGGTTGAAGGGCATCTTCCTACATCGAAAACATGCATGAGAAACCCAGAAGATGGTACACCGTGTGATTTTGAAAGGTTTCTAATACGCACCTCATTTCTCATCTCCTTGTGCTCGGGTTCGCCTTTCCAGCTACTTTACTAGCAATCTCCCTACTTGGAGAATCAGCACCTTTAAGCTCCTGTTCCCTACAGGTTGCAATTTGTCCTGAGGATGAACGGGAAGAGGGGCAACCAATGAGAGACTAGATCTAGGTGTTGGGACAGGCACAGGTCACTCTATTTCCCATCAGGAAGAAGAATTAACCACAGGCTAAGCCTGCCGCCCAGAAGCAGAATAGGGCCTGAGGCAATCCCGCGCTTTTGCGGCCAGCTCCCAAAAAAGCCAGTTGAAAAATGGAGCTCAGGGACACTGCAATTCAGAAACCCGCAGAGTTATGAATGATAACTCTCATCCACAGATATATTGAGGGAAGGCAACGAAGAGGATTTGAAAGCAAGGCAGAATTGCAGGAAACAGATTTCAGGAGGTAGATTCGAATCGCCTTTAAAGCACATGAAAAGCGGCAAAACGTCGACAATGATGCCCTTGGCCAAAAAGGGCGTATGCGTTTTTTCCTGAATATATTCAGGAAAAAACGCATACGCCCTTTTTGGCCAACCAAGCAACCTGGAAAGGCAAATCAGTGCTACAAAGAAGTCTCGCTTCCCATCGGTCAAAAGGGCCATGCTGCAAAAAGTGTCAAAACCAGAAATACAGGACAGGCCATGGAGAAATGGCAGCCTTGCTACGCTGATGGGCGGGATGTAAATTGCCAACAGCCACTCTGGAAAAGTGTACGGTGTGTCCTGAAACATCGAAAAAACACAGCTTAGGGAGCATAGGGCACGTCCACTCATGGGCGTATAAATTGGGAAAACTAAAAATCAGCAAGACACAGGCACCCCAAAGTTTAGGGCTGCTCTGTTGACAAGAACCTCCACTTCATGACACCTTAAATATCCCAGGAAAGAGAAAAATGGATAAAGAAGTTGTGGTCCTTATGTACAATGGAATATCACTCAGACATGAAATCAATGTCATAAGGCTAGTAGAGGCAAGATGAGTGGATTTAGGTACGATGATCCTAAGTGAAATAAGTCACACAGAAAAAGACACTTATCATAAGCTATCACTTATAGAGGGAATGTAAAAACCGCTACACTTGAACTGAATTACAAAACAGAACAGAGTCACACGTTTAGAAAACACACTATGGCTGCTTAACGAAAAGGTGAGGTGGGGTGATGCATAAAACAAGGGTTTCAAATTCGCTCAGATACCGTTCCATACACCCAATATGTAATAGACAAGACCTACTCCTTGCTCAGTGAACTGAACTCAACACCCCCTATTCACCGCACAAGAATATATGTGACTAGTAAGAATCTTAAAACCTATGTATTGATATCTGTCTGGAAGTGAGTCAAGTGGGTGTAAAGCCGCATAAACACAGCCGTGAAAAGCAGCTAAACCCCATTATAAAAATAAATTACTTTTAAAAACCCGTAAAACAAAGACAGTGAAAGAGAGAGAAATTCTTACAAAATTCGTTCAGAGGCTGTGATGCAACCTGGATTGACATATCTAGACCCACAGCTGGATGAGACATAAGGGTGGACACTCTTGGGGCTGAAAGGTTGGGTGAGGTTGGGTGAGCAAACGCAGACCCTTTAAAGTAATACTGCCTGGTACCCATCCCATGGGTCCCAAATCTCCAGGTTGAAGGGCATCTTCCTACATCGAAAACATGCATGAGAAACCCAGAAGATGGTACACCGTGTGATTTTGAAAGGTTTCTAATACGCACCTCATTTCTCATCTCCTTGTGCTCGGGTTCGCCTTTCCAGCTACTTTACTAGCAATCTCCCTACTTGGAGAATCAGCACCTTTAAGCTCCTGTTCCCTACAGGTTGCAATTTGTCCTGAGGATGAACGGGAAGAGGGGCAACCAATGAGAGACTAGATCTAGGTGTTGGGACAGGCACAGGTCACTCTATTTCCCATCAGGAAGAAGAATTAACCACGGGCTAAGCCTGCCGCCCAGAAGCAGAATAGGGCCTGAGGCAATCCCGCGATTTTGCGGCCAGCTCCCAAAAAAGCCAGTTGAAAAATGGAGCTCAGGGACACTGCAATTCAGAAACCCGCAGAGTTATGAATGATAACTCTCATCCACAGATATATTGAGGGAAGGCAACGAAGAGGATTTGAAAGCAAGGCAGAATTGCAGGAAACAGATTTCAGGAGGTAGATTCGAATCGCCTTTAAAGCACATGAAAAGCGGCAAAACGTCGACAATGATGCCCTTGGCCAAAAAGGGCGTATGCGTTTTTTCCTGAATATATTCAGGAAAAAACGCATACGCCCTTTTTGGCCAACCAAGCAACCTGGAAAGGCAAATCAGTGCTACAAAGAAGTCTCGCTTCCCATCGGTCAAAAGTGCCATGCTGCAAAAAGTGTCAAAACCAGAAATGCAGGACAGGCCATGGAGAAATGGCAGCCTTGCTACGCTGATGGGCGGGATGTAAATTGCCAACAGCCACTCTGGAAAAGTGTACGGTGTGTCCTGAAACATCGAAAAAACACAGCTTAGGGAGCATAGGGCACGTCCACTCATGGGCGTATAAATTGGGAAAACTAAAAATCAGCAAGACACAGGCACCCCAAAGTTTAGGGCTGCTCTGTTGACAAGAACCTCCACTTCATGACACCTTAAATATCCCAGGAAAGAGAAAAATGGATAAAGAAGTTGTGGTCCTTATGTACAATGGAATATCACTCAGACATGAAATCAATGTCATAAGGCTAGTAGAGGCAAGATGAGTGGATTTAGGTACGATGATCCTAAGTGAAATAAGTCACACAGAAAAAGACACTTATCATAAGCTATCACTTATAGAGGGAATGTAAAAACCGCTACACTTGAACTGAATTACAAAACAGAACAGAGTCACACGTTTAGAAAACACACTATGGCTGCTTAACGGGAAAGGTGAGGTGGGGTGATGCATAAAACAAGGGTTTCAAATTCGCTCAGATACCGTTCCATACACCCAATATGTAATAGACAAGACCTACTCCTTGCTCAGTGAACTGGACTCAACACCCCCTATTCACCGCACAAAAGTATATGTGACTAGTAAGAATCTTAAAACCTATGTATTGATATCTGTCTGGAAGTGAGTCAATTGGGTGTAAAGCCGCATAAACACAGCTGTGAAAAGCAGCTAAACCCCATTATAAAAATAAATTACTTTTAAAAACCCGTAAAACAAAGACAGTGAAAGAGAGAGAAATTCTTACAAAATTCGTTCAGAGGCTGTGATGCAACCTGGATTAACCATATCTAGACCCACAGCTGGATGAGACATAAGGGTGGACACTCTTGGGGCTGAAAGGTTGGGTGAGATTGGGTGAGCAAACGCAGACCCTTTAAAGTAATACTGCCTGGTACCCATCCCATGGGTCCCAAATCTCCAGGTTCAAGGGCATCTTCCTATATGGAAAACATGCATGAGAAACCCAGAAGATGGTACACCGTGTGATTTTGAAAGGTTTCTAATACGCACCTCATTTCTCATCTCCTTGTGCTCGGGTTCGCCTTTCCAGCTACTTTACTAGCAATCTCCCTACTTGGAGAATCAGCACCTTTAAGCTCCTGTCCCCTACAGGATGCAATTTGTCCTGAGGATGAACGGGAAGAGGGGCAACCAATGAGAGACTAGATCTATGTGTTGGGACAGGCACAGGTCACTCTATTTTCCCATCAGGAAGAAGAATTAACCACAGGCTCAGCCTGCTGCCCAGAAGCAGAATAGGGCCTGAGGCAATCCCGCGCTTTTGCGGCCAGCTCCCAAAAAAGCCAGTTGAAAAATGGAGCTCAGGGACACTGCAATTCACAAACCCGCAGAGCTATAAATGATAACTCTCATCCACAGATATATTGAGGGAAGGCAACGAAGAGGATTTGAAAGCAAGGCAGAATTTCAGGAAACAGGTTTCAGGAGGTAGATTCGAATCGCCTTTAAAGCATATGAAAAGTGGCAAAACGACGACAATGATGCCCTTGGCCAAACAGGGCGTATGCGTTTTTTCCTGAATATATTCAGGAAAAAACGCATACGCCCTGTTTGGCCAACCAAGCAACCTGGAAAGGCTAATCCGCGCTACAAAGAAGTCTCGCTTCCCATCGGTCAAAAGTGCCATGCTGCAAAAAGTGTCCAAACCAGAAATGCAGGACAGGCCATGGAGAAATGGCAGCCTTGCTACACTGATGGGCGGGATGTAAATTGCCAACAGCCACTCTGGAAAAGTGTACGGTGTTTCCTGAAACATCGAAAAAACACAGCTTAGGGAGCATAGGGCACGTCCACTCATGGGCGTATAAATTGGGAAAACTAAAAATCAGCAAGACACAGGCACCCCAAAGTTTAGGGCTGCTCTGTTGACAAGAACCTCCACTTCATTACACCTTAAATATCCCAGGAAAGAGAAAAATGGATAAAGAAGTTGTGGTCCTTATGTACAATGGAATATCACTCAGACATGAAATCAATGTCATAAGGCTAGTAGAAGCAAGATGAGTGGATTTAGGTACGATGATCCTAAGTGAAATAAGTCACACAGAAAAAGACACTTATCATAAGCTATCACTTATAGAGGGAATGTAAAAACCGCTACACTTGAACTGAATTACAAAACAGAACAGAGTCACACGTTTAGAAAACACACGATGGCTGCTTAACGGGAAAGGTGAGGAGGGGTGATGCATAAAACAAGGGTTTCAAATTCGCTCAGATACCGTTCCATACACCCAATATGTAATAGACAAGACCTACTCCTTGCTCAGTGAACTGGACTCAACACCCCCTATTCACCGCACAAGAATATATGTGACTAGTAAGAATCTTAAAACCTATGTATTGATATCTGTCTGGAAGTGAGTCAATTGGGTGTAAAGCCGCATAAACACAGCCGTGAAAAGCAGCTAAACCCCATTATAAAAATAAATTACTTTTAAAAACCCATAAAACAAAGACAGTGAAAGAGAGAGAAATTCTTAAAAAATTCGTTCAGAGGCTGTGATGCAACCTGGATTGACCATATCTAGACCCACAGCTGGATGAGACATAAGGGTGGACACTCTAGGGGCTGAAAGGTTGGGTGAGGTTGGGTGAGCAAACGCAGACCCTTTAAAGTAATACTGCCTTGTACCCATCCCATGGGTCCCAAATCTCCAGGTTCAAGGGCATCTTCCTACATCGAAAACATGCATGAGAAACCCAGAAGATGGTACACCGTGTGATTTTGAAAGGTTTCTAATACGCACCTCATTTCTCATCTCCTTGTGCTCGGGTTCGCCTTTCCAGCTACTTTACTAGCAACCTCCCTACTTGGAGAATCAGCACCTTTAAGCTCCTGTTCCCTACAGGTTGCAATTTGTCCTGAGGATGAACGGGAAGAGGGGCAACCAATGAGAGACTAGATCTAGGTGTTGGGACAGGCACAGGTCACTCTATTTCCCATCAGGAAGAAGAATTAACCACAGGCTAAGCCTGCCGCCCAGAAGCAGAATAGGGCCTGAGGCAATCCCGTGCTTTTGCGGCCAGCTCCCAAAAAAGCCAGTTGAAAAATGGAGCTCAGGGACACTGCAATTCAGAAACCCGCAGAGTTATGAATGATAACTCTCATCCACAGATATATTGAGGGAAGGCAATGAAGAGAATTTGAAAGCAAGGCAGAATTGCAGGAAACAGATTTCAGGAGGTAGATTCGAATCGCCTTTAAAGCACATGAAAAGCGGCAAAACGTCGACAATGATGCCCTTGGCCAAAAAGGGCGTATGCGTTTTTTCCTGAATATATTCAGGAAAAAACGCATACGCCCTTTTTGGCCAACCAAGCAACCTGGAAAGGCAAATCAGTGCTACAAAGAAGTCTCGCTTCCCATCGGTCAAAAGTGCCATGCTGCAAAATGTGTCAAAACCAGAAATGCAGGACAGGCCATGGAGAAATGGCAGCCTTGCTACGCTGATGGGCGGGATGTAAATTGCCAACAGCCACTCTGGAAAAGTGTACGGTGTGTCCTGAAACATCGAAAAAACACAGCTTAGGGAGCATAGGGCACGTCCACTCATGGGCGTATAAATTGGGAAAACTAAAAATCAGCAAGACACAGGCACCCCAAAGTTTAGGGCTGCTCTGTTGACAAGAACCTCCACTTCATGACACCTTAAATATCCCAGGAAAGAGAAAAATGGATAAAGAAGTTGTGGTCCTTATGTACAATGGAATATCACTCAGACATGAAATCAATGTCATAAGGCTAGTAGAGGCAAGATGAGTGGATTTAGGTACGATGATCCTAAGTGAAATAAGTCACACAGAAAAAGACACTTATCATAAGCTATCACTTATAGAGGGAATGTAAAAACCGCTACACTTGAACTGAATTACAAAACAGAACAGAGTCACACGTTTAGAAAACACACTATGGCTGCTTAACGGGAAAGGTGAGGTGGGGTGATGCATAAAACAAGGGTTTCAAATTCGCTCAGATACCGTTCCATACACCCAATATGTAATAGACAAGACCTACTCCTTGCTCAGTGAACTGGACTCAACACCCCCTATTCACCGCACAAAAGTATATGTGACTAGTAAGAATCTTAAAACCTATGTATTGATATCTGTCTGGAAGTGAGTCAATTGGGTGTAAAGCCGCATAAACACAGCTGTGAAAAGCAGCTAAACCCCATTATAAAAATAAATTACTTTTAAAAACCCGTAAAACAAAGACAGTGAAAGAGAGAGAAATTCTTACAAAATTCGTTCAGAGGCTGTGATGCAACCTGGATTAACCATATCTAGACCCACAGCTGGATGAGACATAAGGGTGGACACTCTTGGGGCTGAAAGGTTGGGTGAGATTGGGTGAGCAAACGCAGACCCTTTAAAGTAATACTGCCTGGTACCCATCCCATGGGTCCCAAATCTCCAGGTTCAAGGGCATCTTCCTATATGGAAAACATGCATGAGAAACCCAGAAGATGGTACACCGTGTGATTTTGAAAGGTTTCTAATACGCACCTCATTTCTCATCTCCTTGTGCTCGGGTTCGCCTTTCCAGCTACTTTACTAGCAATCTCCCTACTTGGAGAATCAGCACCTTTAAGCTCCTGTCCCCTACAGGATGCAATTTGTCCTGAGGATGAACGGGAAGAGGGGCAACCAATGAGAGACTAGATCTATGTGTTGGGACAGGCACAGGTCACTCTATTTTCCCATCAGGAAGAAGAATTAACCACAGGCTCAGCCTGCTGCCCAGAAGCAGAATAGGGCCTGAGGCAATCCCGCGCTTTTGCGGCCAGCTCCCAAAAAAGCCAGTTGAAAAATGGAGCTCAGGGACACTGCAATTCACAAACCCGCAGAGCTATAAATGATAACTCTCATCCACAGATATATTGAGGGAAGGCAACGAAGAGGATTTGAAAGCAAGGCAGAATTTCAGGAAACAGGTTTCAGGAGGTAGATTCGAATCGCCTTTAAAGCATATGAAAAGTGGCAAAACGACGACAATGATGCCCTTGGCCAAACAGGGCGTATGCGTTTTTTCCTGAATATATTCAGGAAAAAACGCATACGCCCTGTTTGGCCAACCAAGCAACCTGGAAAGGCTAATCCGCGCTACAAAGAAGTCTCGCTTCCCATCGGTCAAAAGTGCCATGCTGCAAAAAGTGTCCAAACCAGAAATGCAGGACAGGCCATGGAGAAATGGCAGCCTTGCTACACTGATGGGCGGGATGTAAATTGCCAACAGCCACTCTGGAAAAGTGTACGGTGTTTCCTGAAACATCGAAAAAACACAGCTTAGGGAGCATAGGGCACGTCCACTCATGGGCGTATAAATTGGGAAAACTAAAAATCAGCAAGACACAGGCACCCCAAAGTTTAGGGCTGCTCTGTTGACAAGAACCTCCACTTCATTACACCTTAAATATCCCAGGAAAGAGAAAAATGGATAAAGAAGTTGTGGTCCTTATGTACAATGGAATATCACTCAGACATGAAATCAATGTCATAAGGCTAGTAGAAGCAAGATGAGTGGATTTAGGTACGATGATCCTAAGTGAAATAAGTCACACAGAAAAAGACACTTATCATAAGCTATCACTTATAGAGGGAATGTAAAAACCGCTACACTTGAACTGAATTACAAAACAGAACAGAGTCACACGTTTAGAAAACACACGATGGCTGCTTAACGGGAAAGGTGAGGAGGGGTGATGCATAAAACAAGGGTTTCAAATTCGCTCAGATACCGTTCCATACACCCAATATGTAATAGAGAAGACCTACTCCTTGCTCAGTGAACTGGACTCAACACCCCCTATTCACCGCACAAGAATATATGTGACTAGTAAGAATCTTAAAACCTATGTATTGATATCTGTCTGGAAGTGAGTCAATTGGGTGTAAAGCCGCATAAACACAGCCGTGAAAAGCAGCTAAACCCCATTATAAAAATAAATTACTTTTAAAAACCCATAAAACAAAGACAGTGAAAGAGAGAGAAATTCTTAAAAAATTCGTTCAGAGGCTGTGATGCAACCTGGATTGACCATATCTAGACCCACAGCTGGATGAGACATAAGGGTGGACACTCTAGGGGCTGAAAGGTTGGGTGAGGTTGGGTGAGCAAACGCAGACCCTTTAAAGTAATACTGCCTTGTACCCATCCCATGGGTCCCAAATCTCCAGGTTCAAGGGCATCTTCCTACATCGAAAACATGCATGAGAAACCCAGAAGATGGTACACCGTGTGATTTTGAAAGGTTTCTAATACGCACCTCATTTCTCATCTCCTTGTGCTCGGGTTCGCCTTTCCAGCTACTTTACTAGCAACCTCCCTACTTGGAGAATCAGCACCTTTAAGCTCCTGTTCCCTACAGGTTGCAATTTGTCCTGAGGATGAACGGGAAGAGGGGCAACCAATGAGAGACTAGATCTAGGTGTTGGGACAGGCACAGGTCACTCTATTTCCCATCAGGAAGAAGAATTAACCACAGGCTAAGCCTGCCGCCCAGAAGCAGAATAGGGCCTGAGGCAATCCCGTGCTTTTGCGGCCAGCTCCCAAAAAAGCCAGTTGAAAAATGGAGCTCAGGGACACTGCAATTCAGAAACCCGCAGAGTTATGAATGATAACTCTCATCCACAGATATATTGAGGGAAGGCAATGAAGAGAATTTGAAAGCAAGGCAGAATTGCAGGAAACAGATTTCAGGAGGTAGATTCGAATCGCCTTTAAAGCACATGAAAAGCGGCAAAACGTCGACAATGATGCCCTTGGCCAAAAAGGGCGTATGCGTTTTTTCCTGAATATATTCAGGAAAAAACGCATACGCCCTTTTTGGCCAACCAAGCAACCTGGAAAGGCAAATCAGTGCTACAAAGAAGTCTCGCTTCCCATCGGTCAAAAGTGCCATGCTGCAAAATGTGTCAAAACCAGAAATGCAGGACAGGCCATGGAGAAATGGCAGCCTTGCTACGCTGATGGGCGGGATGTAAATTGCCAACAGCCACTCTGGAAAAGTGTACGCTGTGTCCTGAAACATCGAAAAAACACAGCTTAGGGAGCATAGGGCACGTCCACTCATGGGCGTATAAATTGGGAAAACTAAAAATCAGCAAGACACAGGCACCCCAAAGTTTAGGGCTGCTCTGTTGACAAGAACCTCCACTTCATGACACCTTAAATATCCCAGGAAAGAGAAAAATGGATAAAGAAGTTGTGGTCCTTATGTACAATGGAATATCACTCAGACATGAAATCAATGTCATAAGGCTAGTAGAGGCAAGATGAGTGGATTTAGGTACGATGATCCTAAGTGAAATAAGTCACACAGAAAAAGACACTTATCATAAGCTATCACTTATAGAGGGAATGTAAAAACCACTACACTTGAACTGAATTACAAAACAGAACAGAGTCACACGTTTAGAAAACACACTATGGCTGCTTAACGGGAAAGGTGAGGTGGGGTGATGCATAAAACAAGGGTTTCAAATTCGCTCAGATACCGTTCCATACACCCAATATGTAATAGACAAGACCTACTCCTTGCTCAGTGAACTGGACTCAACACCCCCTATTCACCGCACAAGAATATATGTGACTAGTAAGAATCTTAAAACCTATGTATTGATATCTGTCTGGAAGTGAGTCAATTGGGTGTAAAGCCACATAAACACAGCTGTGAAAAGCAGCTAAACCCCATTATAAAAATAAATTACTTTTAAAAACCCGTAAAACAAAGACAGTGAAAGAGAGAGAAATTCTTACAAAATTCGTTCAGAGGCTGTGATGCAACCTGGATTGAACATATCTAGACCCACAGCTGGATGAGACATAAGGGTGGACACTCTTGGGGCTGAAAGGTTGGGTGAGGTTGGGTGAGCAAACGCAGACCCTTTAAAGTAATACTGCCTGGTACCCATCCCATGGGTCCCAAATCTCCAGGTTCAAGGGCATCTTCCTATATGGAAAACATGCATGAGAAACCCAGAAGATGGTACACCGTGTGATTTTGAAAGGTTTCTAATACGCACCTCATTTCTCATCTCCTTGTGCTCGGGTTCGCCTTTCCAGCTACTTTACTAGCAATCTCCCTACTTGGAGAATCAGCACCTTTAAGCTCCTGTCCCCTACAGGATGCAATTTGTCCTGAGGATGAACGGGAAGAGGGGCAACCAATGAGAGACTAGATCTATGTGTTGGGACAGGCACAGGTCACTCTATTTTCCCATCAGGAAGAAGAATTAACCACAGGCTCAGCCTGCCGCCCAGAAGCAGAATAGGGCCTGAGGCAATCCCGCGCTTTTGCGGCCAGCTCCCAAAAAAGCCAGTTGAAAAATGGAGCTCAGGGACACTGCAATTCACAAACCCGCAGAGCTATAAATGATAACTCTCATCCACAGATATATTGAGGGAAGGCAACGAAGAGGATTTGAAAGCAAGGCAGAATTTCAGGAAACAGGTTTCAGGAGGTAGATTCGAATCGCCTTTAAAGCATATGAAAAGTGGCAAAACGACGACAATGATGCCCTTGGCCAAACAGGGCGTATGCGTTTTTTCCTGAATATATTCAGGAAAAAACGCATACGCCCTGTTTGGCCAACCAAGCAACCTGGAAAGGCTAATCAGCGCTACAAAGAAGTCTCGCTTCCCGTCGGTCAAAAGGGCCATGCTGCAAAAAGTGTCCAAACCAGAAATGCAGGACAGGCCATGGAGAAATGGCAGCCTTGCTACGCTGATGGGCGGGATGTAAATTGCCAACAGCCACTCTGGAAAAGTGTACGGTGTGTCCTGAAACATCGAAAAAACACAGCTTAGGGAGCATAGGGCACGTCCACTCATGGGCGTATAAATTGGGAAAACTAAAAATCAGCAAGACACAGGCACCCCAAAGTTTAGGGCTGCTCTGTTGACAAGAACCTCCACTTCATGACACCTTAAATATCCCAGGAAAGAGAAAAATGGATAAAGAAGTTGTGGTCCTTATGTACAATGGAATATCACTCAGACATGAAATCAATGTCATAAGGCTAGTAGAAGCAAGATGAGTGGATTTAGGTACGATGATCCTAAGTGAAATAAGTCACACAGAAAAAGACACTTATCATAAGCTATCACTTATAGAGGGAATGTAAAAACCGCTACACTTGAACTGAATTACAAAACAGAACAGAGTCACACGTTTAGAAAACACACGATGGCTGCTTAACGGGAAAGGTGAGGAGGGGTGATGCATAAAACAAGGGTTTCAAATTCGCTCAGATACCGTTCCATACACCCAATATGTAATAGACAAGACCTACTCCTTGCTCAGTGAACTGGACTCAACACCCCCTATTCACCGCACAAGAATATATGTGACTAGTAAGAATCTTAAAACCTATGTATTGATATCTGTCTGGAAGTGAGTCAATTGGGTGTAAAGCCGCATAAACACAGCCGTGAAAAGCAGCTAAACCCCATTATAAAAATAAATTACTTTTAAAAACCCATAAAACAAAGACAGTGAAAGAGAGAGAAATTCTTAAAAAATTCGTTCAGAGGCTGTGATGCAACCTGGATTGACCATATCTAGACCCACAGCTGGATGAGACATAAGGGTGGACACTCTAGGGGCTGAAAGGTTGGGTGAGGTTGGGTGAGCAAACGCAGACCCTTTAAAGTAATACTGCCTGGTACCCATCCCATGGGTCCCAAATCTCCAGGTTCAAGGGCATCTTCCTACATCGAAAACATGCATGAGAAACCCAGAAGATGGTACACCGTGTGATTTTGAAAGGTTTCTAATACGCACCTCATTTCTCATCTCCTTGTGCTCGGGTTCGACTTTCCAGCTACTTTACTAGCAACCTCCCTAATTGGAGAATCAGCACCTTTAAGCTCCTGTTCCCTACAGGTTGCAATTTGTCCTGAGGATGAACGGGAAGAGGGGCAACCAATGAGAGACTAGATCTAGGTGTTGGGACAGGCACAGGTCACTCTATTTCCCATCAGGAAGAAGAATTAACCACAGGCTAAGCCTGCCGCCCAGAAGCAGAATAGGGCCTGAGGCAATCCCGTGCTTTTGCGGCCAGCTCCCAAAAAAGCCAGTTGAAAAATGGAGCTCAGGGACACTGCAATTCAGAAACCCGCAGAGTTATGAATGATAACTCTCATCCACAGATATATTGAGGGAAGGCAATGAAGAGAATTTGAAAGCAAGGCAGAATTGCAGGAAACAGATTTCAGGAGGTAGATTCGAATCGCCTTTAAAGCACATGAAAAGCGGCAAAACGTCGACAATGATGCCCTTGGCCAAAAAGGGCGTATGCGTTTTTTCCTGAATATATTCAGGAAAAAACGCATACGCCCTTTTTGGCCAACCAAGCAACCTGGAAAGGCAAATCAGTGCTACAAAGAAGTCTCGCTTCCCATCGGTCAAAAGTGCCATGCTGCAAAAAGTGTCAAAACCAGAAATGCAGGACAGGCCATGGAGAAATGGCAGCCTTGCTACGCTGATGGGCGGGATGTAAATTGCCAACAGCCACTCTGGAAAAGTGTACGCTGTGTCCTGAAACATCGAAAAAACACAGCTTAGGGAGCATAGGGCACGTCCACTCATGGGCGTATAAATTGGGAAAACTAAAAATCAGCAAGACACAGGCACCCCAAAGTTTAGGGCTGCTCTGTTGACAAGAACCTCCACTTCATGACACCTTAAATATCCCAGGAAAGAGAAAAATGGATAAAGAAGTTGTGGTCCTTATGTACAATGGAATATCACTCAGACATGAAATCAATGTCATAAGGCTAGTAGAGGCAAGATGAGTGGATTTAGGTACGATGATCCTAAGTGAAATAAGTCACACAGAAAAAGACACTTATCATAAGCTATCACTTATAGAGGGAATGTAAAAACCACTACACTTGAACTGAATTACAAAACAGAACAGAGTCACACGTTTAGAAAACACACTATGGCTGCTTAACGGGAAAGGTGAGGTGGGGTGATGCATAAAACAAGGGTTTCAAATTCGCTCAGATACCGTTCCATACACCCAATATGTAATAGACAAGACCTACTCCTTGCTCAGTGAACTGGACTCAACACCCCCTATTCACCGCACAAGAATATATGTGACTAGTAAGAATCTTAAAACCTATGTATTGATATCTGTCTGGAAGTGAGTCAATTGGGTGTAAAGCCGCATAAACACAGCTGTGAAAAGCAGCTAAACCCCATTATAAAAATAAATTACTTTTAAAAACCCGTAAAACAAAGACAGTGAAAGAGAGAGAAATTCTTACAAAATTCGTTCAGAGGCTGTGATGCAACCTGGATTGAACATATCTAGACCCACAGCTGGATGAGACATAAGGGTGGACACTCTTGGGGCTGAAAGGTTGGGTGAGGTTGGGTGAGCAAACGCAGACCCTTTAAAGTAATACTGCCTGGTACCCATCCCATGGGTCCCAAATCTCCAGGTTCAAGGGCATCTTCCTATATGGAAAACATGCATGAGAAACCCAGAAGATGGTACACCGTGTGATTTTGAAAGGTTTCTAATACGCACCTCATTTCTCATCTCCTTGTGCTCGGGTTCGCCTTTCCAGCTACTTTACTAGCAATCTCCCTACTTGGAGAATCAGCACCTTTAAGCTCCTGTCCCCTACAGGATGCAATTTGTCCTGAGGATGAACGGGAAGAGGGGCAACCAATGAGAGACTAGATCTATGTGTTGGGACAGGCACAGGTCACTCTATTTTCCCATCAGGAAGAAGAATTAACCACAGGCTCAGCCTGCCGCCCAGAAGCAGAATAGGGCCTGAGGCAATCCCGCGCTTTTGCGGCCAGCTCCCAAAAAAGCCAGTTGAAAAATGGAGCTCAGGGACACTGCAATTCACAAACCCGCAGAGCTATAAATGATAACTCTCATCCACAGATATATTGAGGGAAGGCAACGAAGAGGATTTGAAAGCAAGGCAGAATTTCAGGAAACAGGTTTCAGGAGGTAGATTCGAATCGCCTTTAAAGCATATGAAAAGTGGCAAAACGACGACAATGATGCCCTTGGCCAAACAGGGCGTATGCGTTTTTTCCTGAATATATTCAGGAAAAAACGCATACGCCCTGTTTGGCCAACCAAGCAACCTGGAAAGGCTAATCAGCGCTACAAAGAAGTCTCGCTTCCCGTCGGTCAAAAGGGCCATGCTGCAAAAAGTGTCCAAACCAGAAATGCAGGACAGGCCATGGAGAAATGGCAGCCTTGCTACGCTGATGGGCGGGATGTAAATTGCCAACAGCCACTCTGGAAAAGTGTACGGTGTGTCCTGAAACATCGAAAAAACACAGCTTAGGGAGCATAGGGCACGTCCACTCATGGGCGTATAAATTGGGAAAACTAAAAATCAGCAAGACACAGGCACCCCAAAGTTTAGGGCTGCTCTGTTGACAAGAACCTCCACTTCATGACACCTTAAATATCCCAGGAAAGAGAAAAATGGATAAAGAAGTTGTGGTCCTTATGTACAATGGAATATCACTCAGACATGAAATCAATGTCATAAGGCTAGTAGAAGCAAGATGAGTGGATTTAGGTACGATGATCCTAAGTGAAATAAGTCACACAGAAAAAGACACTTATCATAAGCTATCACTTATAGAGGGAATGTAAAAACCGCTACACTTGAACTGAATTACAAAACAGAACAGAGTCACACGTTTAGAAAACACACTATGGCTGCTTAACGGGAAAGGTGAGGTGGGGTGATGCATAAAACAAGGGTTTCAAATTCGCTCAGATACCGTTCCATACACCCAATATGTAATAGACAAGACCTACTCCTTGCTCAGTGAACTGGACTCAACACCCCCTATTCACCGCACAAGAATATATGTGACTAGTAAGAATCTTAAAACCTATGTATTGATATCTGTCTGGAAGTGAGTCAAGTGGGTGTAAAGCCGCATAAACACAGCCGTGAAAAGCAGCTAAACCCCTTTATAAAAATAAATTACTTTTAAAAACCCGTAAAACAAAGACAGTGAAAGAGAGAGAAATTCTTACAAAATTCTTTCAGAGGCTGTGATGCAACCTGGATTGACCATATCTAGACCCACAGCTGGATGAGACATAAGGGTGGACAATCTTGGGGCTGAAAGTTTGGGTGAGGTTGGGTGAGCAAACGCACACCCTTTAAAGTAATACTGCCTGGTACCCATCCCATGGGTCCCAAATCTCCAGGTTCAAGGGCATCTTCCTACATCGAAAACATGCATGAGAAACCCAGAAGATGTTACACCGTGTGATTTTGAAAGGTTTCTAATACGCACCTCATTTCTCATCTCCTTGTGCTCGGGTTCGCCTTTCCAGCTACTTTACTAGCAATCTCCCTACTTGGAGAATCAGCACCTTTAAGCTCCTGTTCCCTACAGGTTGCAATTTGTCCTGAGGATGAACGGGAAGAGGGGCAACCAATGAGAGACTAGATCTAGGTGTTGGGACAGGCACAGCTCACTCTATTTTCCCATCGGGAAGAAGAATTAACCACAGGCTCAGCCTACCGCCCAGAAGCAGAATAGGGCCTGAGGCAATCCCGCGCTTTTGCGGCCAGCTCCCAAAAAAGCCAGTTGAAAAATGGAGCTCAGGGACACTGCAATTCACAAACCCGCAGAGTTATGAATGATAACTCTCATCCACAGATATATTGAGGGAAGGCAACAAAGAGGATTTGAAAGCAAGGCAGAATTGCAGGAAACAGGTTTCAGGAGGTAGATTCGAATCGCCTTTAAAGCATATGAAAAGTGGCAAAACGTCGACAATGATGCCCTTGGCCAAACAGGGCGTATGCGTTTTTTCCTGAATATATTCAGGAAAAAAAGCATACGCCCTGTTTGGCCAACCAAGCAACCTGGAAAGGCAAATCAGTGCTACAAAGAAGTCTCGCTTCCCATCGGTCTAAAGTGCCATGCTGCAAAATGTGTCAAAACCAGAAATGCAGGACAGGCCATGGAGAAATGGCAGCCTTGCTACGCTGATGGGCGGGATGTAAATTGCCAACAGCCACTCTGGAAAAGTGTATGGTGTGTCCTGAAACATCGAAAAAACACAGCTTAGGGAGCATAGGGCACGTCCACTCATGGGCGTATAAATTGGGAAAACTAAAAATCAGCAAGACACAGGCACCCCAAAGTTTAGGGCTGCTCTTTTGACAAGAACCTCCACTTCATGACACCTTAAATATCCCAGGAAAGAGAAAAATGGATAAAGAAGTTGTGGTCCTTATGTACAATGGAATATCACTCAGACATGAAATCAATGTCATAAGGCTAGTAGAAGCAAGATGAGTGGATTTAGGTACGATGATCCTAAGTGAAATAAGTCACACAGAAAAAGACACTTATCATAAGCTATCACTTATAGAGGGAATGTAAAAACCGCTACACTTGAACTGAATTACAAAACAGAACAGAGTCACACGTTTAGAAAACACACGATGGCTGCTGAGCGGGAAAGGTGAGGTGGGGTGATGCATAAAACAAGGGTTTCAAATTCGCTCAGATACCGTTCCATACACCCAATATGTAATAGACAAGACCTACTCCTTGCTCAGTGAACTGGACTCAACACCCCCTATTCACCGCACAAAAATATATGTGACTAGTAAGAATCTTAAAACCTATGTATTGATATCTGTCTGGAAGTGAGTCAAGTGGGTGTAAAGCCGCATAAACACAGCCGTGAAAAGCAGCTAAACCCCATTATAAAAATAAATTACTTTTAAAAACCCGTAAAACAAAGACAGTGAAAGAGAGAGAAATTCTTACAAAATTCGTTCAGAGGCTGTGATGCAACCTGGATTGACCATATCTAGACCCACAGCTGGATGAGACATAAGGTTGGACACTCTTGGGGCTGAAAGGTTTTGTGAGGTTGGGTGAGCAAACGCAGACCCTTTAAAGTAATACTGCCTGGTACCCATCCCATGGGTCCCAAATCTCCAGGTTCAAGGGCATCTTCCTACATCGAAAACATGCATGAGGAACCCAGAAGATGGTACACCGTGTGATTTTAAAAGGTTTCTAATACGCACCTCATTTCTCATCTCCTTGTGCTCGGGTTCGCCTTTCCAGCTACTTTACTAGAAATCTCCCTACTTGGAGAATCAGCACTTTAAGCTCCTGTTCCCTACAGGTTGCAATTTGTCCTGAGGATGAACGGGAAGAGGGGCAACCAATGAGAGACTAGATCTAGGTGTTGGGACAGGCACAGGTCACTCTATTTTCCCATCAGGAAGAAGAATTAACCACAGGCTCAGCCTGCCGCCCAGAAGCAGAATAGGGCCTGAGGCAATCCCGCGCTTTTGCGGACAGCTCCCAAAAAAGCCAGTTGAAAAATGGAGCTCAGGGACACTGCAATTCACAAACCCGCAGAGCTATAAATGATAACTCTCATCCACAGATATATTGAGGGAAGGCAACGAAGAGGATTTGAAAGCAAGGCAGAATTGCAGGAAACAGGTTTCAGGAGGTACATTCGAATCGCCTTTAAAGCACATGAAAAGTGGCAAAACGTCGACAATGATGCCCTTGGCCAAACAGGGCGTATGCGTTTTTTCCTGAATATATTCAGGAAAAAACGCATACGCCCTGTTTGGCCAACCAAGCAACCTGGAAAGGCTAATCAGCGCTACAAAGAAGTCTCGCTTCCCATCGGTCAAAAGGGCCATGCTGCAAAAAGTGTCAAAACCAGAAATGCAGGACAGGCCATGGAGAAATGGCAGCCTTGCTACGCTGATGGGCGGGATGTAAATTGCCAACAGCCACTCTGGAGAAGTGTACGGTGTGTCCTGAAACATCGAAAAAACACAGCTTAGGGAGCATAGGGCACGTCCTCTCATGGGCGTATAAATTGGGAAAACTAAAAATCAGCAAGACACAGGCACCCTAAAGTTTAGGGCTGCTCTGTTGACAAGAACCTCCACTTCATGACACCTTAAATATCCCAGGAAAGAGAAAAATGGATAAAGAAGTTGTGGTCCTTATGTACAATGGAATATCACTCAGACATGAAATCAATGTCATAAGGCTAGTAGAAACAAGATGAGTGGATTTAGGTACGACGATTCTAAGTGAAATAAGTCACACAGAAAAAGACACTTATCATAAGCTATCACTTATAGAGGGAATGTAAAAACCGCTACACATGAACTGAATTACAAAACAGAACAGAGTCACACGTTTAGAAAACACACTATGGCTGCTTAACGGGAAAGGTGAGGTGGGGTGATGCATAAAACAAGGGTTTCAAATTCGCTCAGATACCGTTCCATACACCCAATATGTAATAGACAAGACCTACTCCTTGCTCAGTGAACTGGACTCAACACCCCCTATTCACCGCACAAGAATATATGTGACTAGTAAGAATCTTAAAACCTATGTATTGATATCTGTCTGGAAGTGAGTCAAGTGGGTGTAAAGCCGCATAAACAGAGCCGTGAAAAGCAGCTAAACCCCATTATAAAAATAAATTACTTTTAAAAACCCGTAAAACAAAGACAGTGAAAGAGAGAGAAATTCTTACAAAATTCTTTCAGAGGCTGTGATGCAACCTGGATTGACCATATCTAGACCCACAGCTGGATGAGACATAAGGGTGGACAATCTTGGGGCTGAAAGTTTGGGTGAGGTTGGGTGAGCAAACGCACACCCTTTAAAGTAATACTGCCTGGTACCCATCCCATGGGTCCCAAATCTCCAGGTTCAAGGGCATCTTCCTACATCGAAAACATGCATGAGAAACCCAGAAGATGTTACACCGTGTGATTTTGAAAGGTTTCTAATACGCACCTCATTTCTCATCTCCTTGTGCTCGGGTTCGCCTTTCCAGCTACTTTACTAGCAATCTCCCTACTTGGAGAATCAGCACCTTTAAGCTCCTGTTCCCTACAGGTTGCAATTTGTCCTGAGGATGAACGGGAAGAGGGGCAACCAATGAGAGACTAGATCTAGGTGTTGGGACAGGCACAGCTCACTCTATTTTCCCATCGGGAAGAAGAATTAACCACAGGCTCAGCCTACCGCCCAGAAGCAGAATAGGGCCTGAGGCAATCCCGCGCTTTTGCGGCCAGCTCCCAAAAAAGCCAGTTGAAAAATGGAGCTCAGGGACACTGCAATTCACAAACCCGCAGAGTTATGAATGATAACTCTCATCCACAGATATATTGAGGGAAGGCAACAAAGAGGATTTGAAAGCAAGGCAGAATTGCAGGAAACAGGTTTCAGGAGGTAGATTCGAATCGCCTTTAAAGCATATGAAAAGTGGCAAAACGTCGACAATGATGCCCTTGGCCAAACAGGGCGTATGCGTTTTTTCCTGAATATATTCAGGAAAAAAAAGCATACGCCCTGTTTGGCCAACCAAGCAACCTGGAAAGGCAAATCAGTGCTACAAAGAAGTCTCGCTTCCCATCGGTCTAAACTGCCATGCTGCAAAATGTGTCAAAACCAGAAATGCAGGACAGGCCATGGAGAAATGGCAGCCTTGCTACGCTGATGGGCGGGATGTAAATTGCCAACAGCCACTCTGGAAAAGTGTATGGTGTGTCCTGAAACATCGAAAAAACACAGCTTAGGGAGCATAGGGCACGTCCACTCATGGGCGTATAAATTGGGAAAACTAAAAATCAGCAAGACACAGGCACCCCAAAGTTTAGGGCTGCTCTTTTGACAAGAACCTCCACTTCATGACACCTTAAATATCCCAGGAAAGAGAAAAATGGATAAAGAAGTTGTGGTCCTTATGTACAATGGAATATCACTCAGACATGAAATCAATGTCATAAGGCTAGTAGAAGCAAGATGAGTGGATTTAGGTACGATGATCCTAAGTGAAATAAGTCACACAGAAAAAGACACTTATCATAAGCTATCACTTATAGAGGGAATGTAAAAACCGCTACACTTGAACTGAATTACAAAACAGAACAGAGTCACACGTTTAGAAAACACACGATGGCTGCTTAACGGGAAAGGTGAGGTGGGGTGATGCATAAAACAAGGGTTTCAAATTCGCTCAGATACCGTTCCATACACCCAATATGTAATAGACAAGACCTACTCCTTGCTCAGTGAACTGGACTCAACACCCCCTATTCACCGCACAAAAATATATGTGACTAGTAAGAATCTTAAAACCTATGTATTGATATCTGTCTGGAAGTGAGTCAAGTGGGTGTAAAGCCGCATAAACACAGCCGTGAAAAGAAGCTAAACCCCATTATAAAAATAAATTACTTTTAAAAACCCGTAAAACAAAGACAGTGAAAGAGAGAGAAATTCTTACAAAATTCTTTCAGAGGCTGTGATGCAACCTGGATTGACCATATCTAGACCCACAGCTGGATGAGACATAAGGTTGGACACTCTTGGGGCTGAAAGGTTTTGTGAGGTTGGGTGAGCAAACGCAGACCCTTTAAAGTAATACTGCCTGGTACCCATCCCATGGGTCCCAAATCTCCAGGTTCAAGGGCATCTTCCTACATCGAAAACATGCATGAGAAACCCAGAAGATGGTACACCGTGTGATTTTAAAAGGTTTCTAATACGCACCTCATTTCTCATCTCCTTGTGCTCGGGTTCGCCTTTCCAGCTACTTTACTAGCAATCTCCCTACTTGGAGAATCAGCACTTTAAGCTCCTGTTCCCTACAGGTTGCAATTTGTCCTGAGGATGAACGGGAAGAGGGGCAACCAATGAGAGACTAGATCTAGGTGTTGGGACAGGCACAGGTCACTCTATTTTCCCATCAGGAAGAAGAATTAACCACAGGCTCAGCCTGCCGCCCAGAAGCAGAATAGGGCCTGAGGCAATCCCGCGCTTTTGCGGACAGCTCCCAAAAAAGCCAGTTGAAAAATGGAGCTCAGGGACACTGCAATTCACAAACCCGCAGAGCTATAAATGATAACTCTCATCCACAGATATATTGAGGGAAGGCAACGAAGAGGATTTGAAAGCAAGGCAGAATTGCAGGAAACAGGTTTCAGGAGGTACATTCGAATCGCCTTTAAAGCACATGAAAAGTGGCAAAACGTCGACAATGATGCCCTTGGCCAAACAGGGCGTATGCGTTTTTTCCTGAATATATTCAGGAAAAAACGCATACGCCCTGTTTGGCCAACCAAGCAACCTGGAAAGGCTAATCAGCGCTACAAAGAAGTCTCGCTTCCCATCGGTCAAAAGGGCCATGCTGCAAAAAGTGTCAAAACCAGAAATGCAGGACAGGCCATGGAGAAATGGCAGCCTTGCTACGCTGATGGGCGGGATGTAAATTGCCAACAGCCACTCTGGAGAAGTGTACGGTGTGTCCTGAAACATCGAAAAAACACAGCTTAGGGAGCATAGGGCACGTCCTCTCATGGGCGTATAAATTGGGAAAACTAAAAATCAGCAATACACAGGCACCCTAAAGTTTAGGGCTGCTCTGTTGACAAGAACCTCCACTTCATGACACCTTAAATATCCCAGGAAAGAGAAAAATGGATAAAGAAGTTGTGGTCCTTATGTACAATGGAATATCACTCAGACATGAAATCAATGTCATAAGGCTAGTAGAAGCAAGATGAGTGGATTTAGGTACGACGATTCTAAGTGAAATAAGTCACACAGAAAAAGACACTTATCATAAGCTATCACTTATAGAGGGAATGTAAAAACCGCTACACATGAACTGAATTACAAAACAGAACAGAGTCACACGTTTAGAAAACACACTATGGCTGCTTAACGGGAAAGGTGAGGTGGGGTGATGCATAAAACAAGGGTTTCAAATTCGCTCAGATACCGTTCCATACACCCAATATGTAATAGACAAGACCTACTCCTTGCTCAGTGAACTGGACTCAACACCCCCTATTCACCGCACAAGAATATATGTGACTAGTAAGAATCTTAAAACCTATGTATTGATATCTGTCTGGAAGTGAGTCAAGTGGGTGTAAAGCCGCATAAACACAGCCGTGAAAAGCAGCTAAACCCCATTATAAAAATAAATTACTTTTAAAAACCCGTAAAACAAAGACAGTGAAAGAGAGAGAAATTCTTACAAAATTCTTTCAGAGGCTGTGATGCAACCTGGATTGACCATATCTAGACCCACAGCTGGATGAGACATAAGGGTGGACAATCTTGGGGCTGAAAGTTTGGGTTAGGTTGGGTGAGCAAACGCACAACCATTAAAGTAATACTGCCTGGTACCCATCCCATGGGTCCCAAATCTCCAGGTTCAAGGGCATCTTCCTACATCGAAAACATGCATGAGAAACCCAGAAGATGGTACACCGTGTGATTTTGAAAGGTTTCTAATACGCACCTCATTTCTCATCTCCTTGTGCTCGGGTTCGCCTTTCCAGCTACTTTACTAGCAATCTCCCTACTTGGAGAATCAGCACCTTTAAGCTCCTGTTCCCTACAGGTTGCAATTTGTCCTGAGGATGAACGGGAAGAGGGGCAACCAATGAGAGACTAGATCTAGGTGTTGGGACAGGCACAGCTCACTCTATTTTCCCATCGGGAAGAAGAATTAACCACAGGCTCAGCCTGCCGCCCAGAAGCAGAATAGGGCCTGAGACAATCCTGCGCTTTTGCGGCCAGCTCCCAAAAAAGCCAGTTGAAAAATGGAGCTCAGGGACACTGCAATTCAGAAACCCGCAGATCTATAAATGATAACTCTCATCCACAGATATATTGAGGGAAGGCAACGAAGAGGATTTGAAAGCAAGGCAGAATTGCAGGAAACAGGTTTCAGGAGGTAGATTCGAATCGCCTTTAAAGCACATGAAAAGTGGCAAAACGTCGACAATGATGCCCTTGGCCAAAAAGGGCATATGCGTTTTTTCCTGAATATATTCAGGAAAAAACGCATACGCGCTTTTAGGCCAACCAAGCAACCTGGAAAGGCAAATCAGTGCTACAAAGAAGTCTCGCTTCCCATCGGTCAAAAGGGCCATGCTGCAAAAAGTGTCAAAACCAGAACTGCAGGACAGGCCATGGAGAAATGGCAGCCTTGCTACGCTGATGGGCGGGATGTAAATTGCCAACAGCCACTCTGGAGAAGTGTACGGTTTGTCCTGAAACATCGAAAAAACACAGCTTAGGGAGCATAGGGCACGTCCACTCATGGGCGTATAAATTGGGAAAACTAAAAATCAGCAAGACACAGGCACCCCAAAGTTTAGGGCTGCTCTGTTGACAAGAACCTCCACTTCATGACACCTTAAATATCCCAGGAAAGAGAAAAATGGATAAAGAAGTTGTGGTCCTTATGTACAATGGAATATCACTCAGACATGAAATCAATGTCATAAGGCTAGTAGAAGCAAGATGAGTGGATTTAGGTACGATGATTCTAAGTGAAATAAGTCACACAGAAAAAGGCACTTATCATAAGCTATCACTTATAGAGGGAATGTAATAACCGCTACACTTGAACTGAATTACAAAACAGAACAGAGTCACACGTTTAGAAAACACACTATGGCTGCTTAACGGGAAAGGTGAGGTGGGGTGAGGCATAAAACAAGGGTTTCAAATTCGCTCAGATACCGTTCCATACACCCAATATGTAATAGACAAGACCTACTCCTTGCTCAGTGAACTGGACTCAACACCCCCTATTCACCGCACAAGAATATATGTGACTATTAAGAATCTTAAAACCTATGCATTGATATCTGTCTGGAAGTGAGTCAAGTGGGTGTAAAGCCGCATAAACACAGCCGTGAAAAGCAGCTAAACCCCATTATAAAAATAAATTACTTTTAAAAACCCGTAAAACAAAGACAGTGAAAGAGAGAGAAATTCTTACAAAATTCGTTCAGAGGCTGTGATGCAACCTGGATTGACCATATCTAGACCCACAGTTGGATGAGACATAAGGGTGGACACTCTTGGGGCTGAAAGGTTGGGTGAGGTTGGGTGAGCAAACGCAGACCCTTTAAAGTAATACTGCCTGGTACCCATCCCATGGGTCCCAAATCTCCAGGTTCAAGGGCATCTTCCTACATCGAAAACATGCATGAGAAACCCAGAAGATGGTACACCGTGTGATTTTGAAAGGTTTCTAATACGCACCTCATTTCTCATCTCCTTGTGCTCGGGTTCGCTTTTCCAGCTACTTTACTAGCAATCTCCCTACTTGGAGAATCAGCACCTTTAAGCTCCTGTTCCCTACAGGTTGCAATTTGTCCTGAGGATGAACGGGAAGAGGGGCAACCAAAGAGAGACTAGATCTAGGTGTTGGGACAGGCACAGGTCACTCTATTTCCCATCAGGAAGAAGAATTAACCACAGGCTAAGCCTGCCGCCCAGAAGCAGAATAGGGCCTGAGGCAATCCCGCACTTTTGCGGCCAGCTCCCAAAAAAGCCAGTTGAAAAATGGAGCTCAGGGACACTGCAATTCAGAAACTCGCAGAGTTATGAATGATAACTCTCATCCACAGATATATTGAGGGAAGGCAACGAAGAGGATTTGAAAGCAAGGCAGAATTGCAGGAAACAGATTTCAGGAGGTAGATTCGAATCGCCTTTAAAGCACATGAAAAGCGGCAAAACGTCGACAATGATGCCCTTGGCCAAAAAGGGCGTATGCGTTTTTTCCTGAATATATTCAGGAAAAAACGCATACGCCCTTTTTGGCCAACCAAGCAACCTGGAAAGGCAAATCAGTGCTACAAAGAAGTCTCGCTCCCCATTGGTCAAAAGTGCCATGCTGCAAAAAGTGTCAAAACCAGAAATGCAGGACAGGCCATGGAGAAATGGCAGCCTTGCTACGCTGATGGGCGGAATGTAAATTGCCAACAGCCACTCTGGAGAAGTGTACGGTGTGTCCTGAAACATCGAAAAAACACAGCTAAGGGAGCATAGGGCACGTCCACTCATGGGCGTATAAATTGGGAAAACTAAAAATCAGCAAGACACAGGCACCCCAAAGTTTAGGGCTGCTCTGTTGTCAAGAACCTCCACTTCATGACACCTTAAATATACCAGGAAAGAGAAAAATGGATAAAGAAGTTGTGGTCCTTATGTACAATGGAATATCACTCAGACATGAAATCAATGTCATAAGGCTAGTAGAAGCAAGATGAGTGGATTTAGGTACGATGATTCTAAGTGAAATAAGTCACACAGAAAAAGACACTTATCATAAGCTCTCACTTATAGAGGGAATGTAAAAACCGCTACACTTGAACTGAATTACAAAACAGAACAGAGTCACACGTGTAGAAAACACACGATGGCTGCTTAACGGGAAAGGTGAGGTGGGGTGATGCATAAAACAAGGGTTTCAAATTCGCTCAGATACCGTTCCATACACCCAATATGTAATATACAAGACCTATTCCTTGCTCAGTGAACTGGATTCAACACCCCCTATTCACCGCACAAGAATATATGTGACTAGTAAGAATCTTAAAACCTATGTATTGATATCTGTCTGGAAGTGAGTCAAGTGGGTGTAAAGCCGCATAAACACAGCCGTGAAAAGCAGCTAAACCCCATTATAAAAATAAATTACTTTTAAAAACCCGTAAAACAAAGACAGTGAAACAGAGAGAAATTCTTACAAAATTCGTTCAGAGGCTGTGATGCAACCTGGATTGACCATATCTAGACCCACAGCTGGATGAGACATAAGGGTGGACACTCTTGGGGCTGAAACGTTGGGTGAGGTTGGGTGAGCAAACGCAGACCCTTTAAAGTAATACTGCCTGGTACCCATCCCATGGGTCCCAAATCTCCAGGTTCAAGGGCATCTTCCTACATCGAAAACATGCATGAGAAACCCAGAAGATGGTACACCGTGTGATTTTGAAAGGTTTCTAATACGCACCTCATTTCTCATCTCCTTGTGCTCGGGTTCGCCTTTCCAGCTATTTTACTAGCAATCTCCCTACTTGGAGAATCAGCACCTTTAAGCTCCTGTCCCCTACAGGATGCAATTTGTCCTGAGGATGAACGGGAAGAGGGGCAACCAATGAGAGACTAGATCTATGTGTTGGGACAGGCACAGGTCACTCTATTTTCCCATCAGGAAGAAGAATTAACCACAGGCTCAGCCTGCTGCCCAGAAGCAGAATAGGGCCTGAGGCAATCCCGCGCTTTTGCGGCCAGCTCCCAAAAAAGCCAGTTGAAAAATGGAGCTCAGGGACACTGCAATTCACAAACCCGCAGAGCTATAAATGATAACTCTCATCCACAGATATATTGAGGGAAGGCAACGAAGAGGATTTGAAAGCAAGGCAGAATTTCAGGAAACAGGTTTCAGGAGGTAGATTCGAATCGCCTTTAAAGCATATGAAAAGTGGCAAAACGACGACAATGATGCCCTTGGCCAAACAGGGCGTATGCGTTTTTTCCTGAATATATTCAGGAAAAAACGCATACGCCCTGTTTGGCCAACCAAGCAACCTGGAAAGGCTAATCCGCGCTACAAAGAAGTCTCGCTTCCCATCGGTCAAAAGTGCCATGCTGCAAAAAGTGTCCAAACCAGAAATGCAGGACAGGCCATGGAGAAATGGCAGCCTTGCTACACTGATGGGCGGGATGTAAATTGCCAACAGCCACTCTGGAAAAGTGTACGGTGTTTCCTGAAACATCGAAAAAACACAGCTTAGGGAGCATAGGGCACGTCCACTCATGGGCGTATAAATTGGGAAAACTAAAAATCAGCAAGACACAGGCACCCCAAAGTTTAGGGCTGCTCTGTTGACAAGAACCTCCACTTCATTACACCTTAAATATCCCAGGAAAGAGAAAAATGGATAAAGAAGTTGTGGTCCTTATGTACAATGGAATATCACTCAGACATGAAATCAATGTCATAAGGCTAGTAGAAGCAAGATGAGTGGATTTAGGTACGATGATCCTAAGTGAAATAAGTCACACAGAAAAAGACACTTATCATAAGCTATCACTTATAGAGGGAATGTAAAAACCGCTACACTTGAACTGAATTACAAAACAGAACAGAGTCACACGTTTAGAAAACACACGATGGCTGCTTAACGGGAAAGGTGAGGAGGGGTGATGCATAAAACAAGGGTTTCAAATTCGCTCAGATACCGTTCCATACACCCAATATGTAATAGACAAGACCTACTCCTTGCTCAGTGAACTGGACTCAACACCCCCTATTCACCGCACAAGAATATATGTGACTAGTAAGAATCTTAAAACCTATGTATTGATATCTGTCTGGAAGTGAGTCAATTGGGTGTAAAGCCGCATAAACACAGCCGTGAAAAGCAGCTAAACCCCATTATAAAAATAAATTACTTTTAAAAACCCATAAAACAAAGACAGTGAAAGAGAGAGAAATTCTTAAAAAATTCGTTCAGAGGCTGTGATGCAACCTGGATTGACCATATCTAGACCCACAGCTGGATGAGACATAAGGGTGGACACTCTAGGGGCTGAAAGGTTGGGTGAGGTTGGGTGAGCAAACGCAGACCCTTTAAAGTAATACTGCCTTGTACCCATCCCATGGGTCCCAAATCTCCAGGTTCAAGGGCATCTTCCTACATCGAAAACATGCATGAGAAACCCAGAAGATGGTACACCGTGTGATTTTGAAAGGTTTCTAATACGCACCTCATTTCTCATCTCCTTGTGCTCGGGTTCGCCTTTCCAGCTACTTTACTAGCAACCTCCCTACTTGGAGAATCAGCACCTTTAAGCTCCTGTTCCCTACAGGTTGCAATTTGTCCTGAGGATGAACGGGAAGAGGGGCAACCAATGAGAGACTAGATCTAGGTGTTGGGACAGGCACAGGTCACTCTATTTCCCATCAGGAAGAAGAATTAACCACAGGCTAAGCCTGCCGCCCAGAAGCAGAATAGGGCCTGAGGCAATCCCGTGCTTTTGCGGCCAGCTCCCAAAAAAGCCAGTTGAAAAATGGAGCTCAGGGACACTGCAATTCAGAAACCCGCAGAGTTATGAATGATAACTCTCATCCACAGATATATTGAGGGAAGGCAATGAAGAGAATTTGAAAGCAAGGCAGAATTGCAGGAAACAGATTTCAGGAGGTAGATTCGAATCGCCTTTAAAGCACATGAAAAGCGGCAAAACGTCGACAATGATGCCCTTGGCCAAAAAGGGCGTATGCGTTTTTTCCTGAATATATTCAGGAAAAAACGCATACGCCCTTTTTGGCCAACCAAGCAACCTGGAAAGGCAAATCAGTGCTACAAAGAAGTCTCGCTTCCCATCGGTCAAAAGTGCCATGCTGCAAAATGTGTCAAAACCAGAAATGCAGGACAGGCCATGGAGAAATGGCAGCCTTGCTACGCTGATGGGCGGGATGTAAATTGCCAACAGCCACTCTGGAAAAGTGTACGCTGTGTCCTGAAACATCGAAAAAACACAGCTTAGGGAGCATAGGGCACGTCCACTCATGGGCGTATAAATTGGGAAAACTAAAAATCAGCAAGACACAGGCACCCCAAAGTTTAGGGCTGCTCTGTTGACAAGAACCTCCACTTCATGACACCTTAAATATCCCAGGAAAGAGAAAAATGGATAAAGAAGTTGTGGTCCTTATGTACAATGGAATATCACTCAGACATGAAATCAATGTCATAAGGCTAGTAGAGGCAAGATGAGTGGATTTAGGTACGATGATCCTAAGTGAAATAAGTCACACAGAAAAAGACACTTATCATAAGCTATCACTTATAGAGGGAATGTAAAAACCACTACACTTGAACTGAATTACAAAACAGAACAGAGTCACACGTTTAGAAAACACACTATGGCTGCTTAACGGGAAAGGTGAGGTGGGGTGATGCATAAAACAAGGGTTTCAAATTCGCTCAGATACCGTTCCATACACCCAATATGTAATAGACAAGACCTACTCCTTGCTCAGTGAACTGGACTCAACACCCCCTATTCACCGCACAAGAATATATGTGACTAGTAAGAATCTTAAAACCTATGTATTGATATCTGTCTGGAAGTGAGTCAATTGGGTGTAAAGCCGCATAAACACAGCTGTGAAAAGCAGCTAAACCCCATTATAAAAATAAATTACTTTTAAAAACCCGTAAAACAAAGACAGTGAAAGAGAGAGAAATTCTTACAAAATTCGTTCAGAGGCTGTGATGCAACCTGGATTGAACATATCTAGACCCACAGCTGGATGAGACATAAGGGTGGACACTCTTGGGGCTGAAAGGTTGGGTGAGGTTGGGTGAGCAAACGCAGACCCTTTAAAGTAATACTTCCTGGTACCCATCCCATGGGTCCCAAATCTCCAGGTTCAAGGGCATCTTCCTATATGGAAAACATGCATGAGAAACCCAGAAGATGGTACACCGTGTGATTTTGAAAGGTTTCTAATACGCACCTCATTTCTCATCTCCTTGTGCTCGGGTTCGCCTTTCCAGCTACTTTACTAGCAATCTCCCTACTTGGAGAATCAGCACCTTTAAGCTCCTGTCCCCTACAGGATGCAATTTGTCCTGAGGATGAACGGGAAGAGGGGCAACCAATGAGAGACTAGATCTATGTGTTGGGACAGGCACAGGTCACTCTATTTTCCCATCAGGAAGAAGAATTAACCACAGGCTCAGCCTGCCGCCCAGAAGCAGAATAGGGCCTGAGGCAATCCCGCGCTTTTGCGGCCAGCTCCCAAAAAAGCCAGTTGAAAAATGGAGCTCAGGGACACTGCAATTCACAAACCCGCAGAGCTATAAATGATAACTCTCATCCACAGATATATTGAGGGAAGGCAACGAAGAGGATTTGAAAGCAAGGCAGAATTTCAGGAAACAGGTTTCAGGAGGTAGATTCGAATCGCCTTTAAAGCATATGAAAAGTGGCAAAACGACGACAATGATGCCCTTGGCCAAACAGGGCGTATGCGTTTTTTCCTGAATATATTCAGGAAAAAACGCATACGCCCTGTTTGGCCAACCAAGCAACCTGGAAAGGCTAATCAGCGCTACAAAGAAGTCTCGCTTCCCGTCGGTCAAAAGGGCCATGCTGCAAAAAGTGTCCAAACCAGAAATGCAGGACAGGCCATGGAGAAATGGCAGCCTTGCTACGCTGATGGGCGGGATGTAAATTGCCAACAGCCACTCTGGAAAAGTGTACGGTGTGTCCTGAAACATCGAAAAAACACAGCTTAGGGAGCATAGGGCACGTCCACTCATGGGCGTATAAATTGGGAAAACTAAAAATCAGCAAGACACAGGCACCCCAAAGTTTAGGGCTGCTCTGTTGACAAGAACCTCCACTTCATGACACCTTAAATATCCCAGGAAAGAGAAAAATGGATAAAGAAGTTGTGGTCCTTATGTACAATGGAATATCACTCAGACATGAAATCAATGTCATAAGGCTAGTAGAAGCAAGATGAGTGGATTTAGGTACGATGATCCTAAGTGAAATAAGTCACACAGAAAAAGACACTTATCATAAGCTATCACTTATAGAGGGAATGTAAAAACCGCTACACTTGAACTGAATTACAAAACAGAACAGAGTCACACGTTTAGAAAACACACGATGGCTGCTTAACGGGAAAGGTGAGGAAGGGTGATGCATAAAACAAGGGTTTCAAATTCGCTCAGATACCGTTCCATACACCCAATATGTAATAGACAAGACCTACTCCTTGCTCAGTGAACTGGACTCAACACCCCCTATTCACCGCACAAGAATATATGTGACTAGTAAGAATCTTAAAACCTATGTATTGATATCTGTCTGGAAGTGAGTCAATTGGGTGTAAAGCCGCATAAACACAGCCGTGAAAAGCAGCTAAACCCCATTATAAAAATAAATTACTTTTAAAAACCCATAAAACAAAGACAGTGAAAGAGAGAGAAATTCTTAAAAAATTCGTTCAGAGGCTGTGATGCAACCTGGATTGACCATATCTAGACCCACAGCTGGATGAGACATAAGGGTGGACACTCTAGGGGCTGAAAGGTTGGGTGAGGTTGGGTGAGCAAACGCAGACCCTTTAAAGTAATACTGCCTTGTACCCATCCCATGGGTCCCAAATCTCCAGGTTCAAGGGCATCTTCCTACATCGAAAACATGCATGAGAAACCCAGAAGATGGTACACCGTGTGATTTTGAAAGGTTTCTAATACGCACCTCATTTCTCATCTCCTTGTGCTCGGGTTCGACTTTCCAGCTACTTTACTAGCAACCTCCCTACTTGGAGAATCAGCACCTTTAAGCTCCTGTTCCCTACAGGTTGCAATTTGTCCTGAGGATGAACGGGAAGAGGGGCAACCAATGAGAGACTAGATCTAGGTGTTGGGACAGGCACAGGTCACTCTATTTCCCATCAGGAAGAAGAATTAACCACAGGCTAAGCCTGCCGCCCAGAAGCAGAATAGGGCCTGAGGCAATCCCGTGCTTTTGCGGCCAGCTCCCAAAAAAGCCAGTTGAAAAATGGAGCTCAGGGACACTGCAATTCAGAAACCCGCAGAGTTATGAATGATAACTCTCATCCACAGATATATTGAGGGAAGGCAATGAAGAGAATTTGAAAGCAAGGCAGAATTGCAGGAAACAGATTTCAGGAGGTAGATTCGAATCGCCTTTAAAGCACATGAAAAGCGGCAAAACGTCGACAATGATGCCCTTGGCCAAAAAGGGCGTATGCGTTTTTTCCTGAATATATTCAGGAAAAAACGCATACGCCCTTTTTGGCCAACCAAGCAACCTGGAAAGGCAAATCAGTGCTACAAAGAAGTCTCGCTTCCCATCGGTCAAAAGTGCCATGCTGCAAAAAGTGTCAAAACCAGAAATGCAGGACAGGCCATGGAGAAATGGCAGCCTTGCTACGCTGATGGGCGGGATGTAAATTGCCAACAGCCACTCTGGAAAAGTGTACGCTGTGTCCTGAAACATCGAAAAAACACAGCTTAGGGAGCATAGGGCACGTCCACTCATGGGCGTATAAATTGGGAAAACTAAAAATCAGCAAGACACAGGCACCCCAAAGTTTAGGGCTGCTCTGTTGACAAGAACCTCCACTTCATGACACCTTAAATATCCCAGGAAAGAGAAAAATGGATAAAGAAGTTGTGGTCCTTATGTACAATGGAATATCACTCAGACATGAAATCAATGTCATAAGGCTAGTAGAAGCAAGATGAGTGGATTTAGGTACGATGATCCTAAGTGAAATAAGTCACACAGAAAAAGACACTTATCATAAGCTATCACTTATAGAGGGAATGTAAAAACCGCTACACTTGAACTGAATTACAAAACAGAACAGAGTCACACGTTTAGAAAACACACTATGGCTGCTTAACGGGAAAGGTGAGGTGGGGTGATGCATAAAACAAGGGTTTCAAATTCGCTCAGATACCGTTCCATACACCCAATATGTAATAGACAAGACCTACTCCTTGCTCAGTGAACTGGACTCAACACCCCCTATTCACCGCACAAGAATATATGTGACTAGTAAGAATCTTAAAACCTATGTATTGATATCTGTCTGGAAGTGAGTCAATTGGGTGTAAAGCCGCATAAACACAGCCGTGAAAAGCAGCTAAACCCCATTATAAAAATAAATTACTTTTAAAAACCCATAAAACAAAGACAGTGAAAGAGAGAGAAATTCTTACAAAATTCGTTCAGAGGCTGTGATGCAACCTGGATTGACCATATCTAGACCCACAGCTGGATGAGACATAAGGGTGGACACTCTAGGGGCTGAAAGGTTGGGTGAGGTTGGGTGAGCAAACGCAGACCCTTTAAAGTAATACTGCCTTGTACCCATCCCATGGGTCCCAAATCTCCAGGTTCAAGGGCATCTTCCTACATCGAAAACATGCATGAGAAACCCAGAAGATGGTACACCGTGTGATTTTGAAAGGTTTCTAATACGCACCTCATTTCTCATCTCCTTGTGCTCGGGTTCGCCTTTCCAGCTACTTTACTAGCAACCTCCCTACTTGGAGAATCAGCACCTTTAAGCTCCTGTTCCCTACAGGTTGCAATTTGTCCTGAGGATGAACGGGAAGAGGGGCAACCAATGAGAGACTAGATCTAGGTGTTGGGACAGGCACAGGTCACTCTATTTCCCATCAGGAAGAAGAATTAACCACAGGCTAAGCCTGCCGCCCAGAAGCAGAATAGGGCCTGAGGCAATCCCGCGATTTTGCGGCCAGCTCCCAAAAAAGCCAGTTGAAAAATGGAGCTCAGGGACACTGCAATTCAGAAACCCGCAGAGTTATGAATGATAACTCTCATCCACAGATATATTGAGGGAAGGCAACGAAGAGGATTTGAAAGCAAGGCAGAATTGCAGGAAACATGTTTCAGGAGGTAGATTCGAATCGCCTTTACAGCACATGAAAAGTGGCAAAACGTCGACAGTAATGCCCTTGGCCAAAAAGGGCGTATGCGTTTTTTCCTGAATATATTCAGGAAAAAACGCATACGCCCTTTTTGGCCAACCAAGCAACCTGGAAAGGCAAATCAGTGCTACAAAGAAGTCTCGCTTCCCATCGGTCAAAAGTGCCATGCTGCAAAAAGTGTCAAAACCAGAAATGCAGGACAGGCCATGGAGAAATGGCAGCCTTGCTACGCTGATGGGCGGGATGTAAATTGCCAACAGCCACTCTGGAAAAGTTTACGCTGTGTCCTGAAACATCGAAAAAACACAGCTTAGGGAGCATAGGGCACGTCCACTCATGGGCGTATAAATTGGGAAAACTAAAAATCAGCAAGACACAGGCACCCCAAAGTTTAAGGCTGCTCTGTTGACAAGAACCTCCACTTCATGACACCTTAAATATCCCAGGAAAGAGAAAAATGGATAAAGAAGTTGTGGTCCTTATGTACAATGGAATATCACTCAGACATGAAATCAATGTCATAAGGCTAGTAGAAGCAAGATGAGTGGATTTAGGTACGATGATCCTAAGTGAAATAAGTCACACAGAAAAAGACACTTATCATAAGCTATCACTTATAGAAGGAATGTAAAAACCGCTACACTTGAACTGAATTACAAAACAGAACAGAGTCACACGTTTAGAAAACACACTATGGCTGCTTAACGAAAAGGTGAGGTGGGGTGATGCATAAAACAAGGGTTTCAAATTCGCTCAGATACCGTTCCATACACCCAATATGTAATAGACAAGACCTACTCCTTGCTCAGTGAACTGAACTCAACACCCCCTATTCACCGCACAAGAATATATGTGACTAGTTATAATCTTAAAACCTATGTATTGATATCTGTCTGGAAGTGAGTCAAGTGGGTGTAAAGCCGCATAAACACAGCCGTGAAAAGCAGCTAAACCCCATTATAAAAATAAATTACTTTTAAAAACCCGTAAAACAAAGACAGTGAAAGAGAGAGAAATTCTTACAAAATTCGTTCAGAGGCTGTGATGCAACCTGGATTGACATATCTAGACCCACAGCTGGATGAGACATAAGGGTGGACACTCTTGGGGCTGAAAGGTTGGGTGAGGTTGGGTGAGCAAACGCAGACCCTTTAAAGTAATACTGCCTGGTACCCATCCCATGGGTCCCAAATCTCCAGGTTGAAGGGCATCTTCCTACATCGAAAACATGCATGAGAAACCCAGAAGATGGTACACCGTGTGATTTTGAAAGGTTTCTAATACGCACCTCATTTCTCATCTCCTTGTGCCCGGGTTCGCCTTTCCAGCTACTTTACTAGCAATCTCCCTACTTGGAGAATCAGCACCTTTAAGCTCCTGTTCCCTACAGGTTGCAATTTGTCCTGAGGATGAACGGGAAGAGGGGCAACCAATGAGAGACTAGATCTAGGTGTTGGGACAGGCACAGGTCACTCTATTTCCCATCAGGAAGAAGAATTAACCACGGGCTAAGCCTGCCGCCCAGAAGCAGAATAGGGCCTGAGGCAATCCCGCGCTTTTGCGGCCAGCTCCCAAAAAAGCCAGTTGAAAAATGGAGCTCAGGGACACTGCAATTCAGAAACCCGCAGAGTTATGAATGATAACTCTCATCCACAGATATATTGAGGGAAGGCAACGAAGAGGATTTGAAAGCAAGGCAGAATTGCAGGAAACAGATTTCAGGAGGTAGATTCGAATCGCCTTTAAAGCACATGAAAAGCGGCAAAACGTCGACAATGATGCCCTTGGCCAAAAAGGGCGTATGCGTTTTTTCCTGAATATATTCAGGAAAAAACGCATACGCCCTTTTTGGCCAACCAAGCAACCTGGAAAGGCAAATCAGTGCTACAAAGAAGTCTCGCTTCCCATCGGTCAAAAGTGCCATGCTGCAAAAAGTGTCAAAACCAGAAATGCAGGACAGGCCATGGAGAAATGGCAGCCTTGCTACGCTGATGGGCGGGATGTAAATTGCCAACAGCCACTCTGGAAAAGTGTACGGTGTGTCCTGAAACATCGAAAAAACACAGCTTAGGGAGCATAGGGCACGTCCACTCATGGGCGTATAAATTGGGAAAACTAAAAATCAGCAAGACACAGGCACCCCAAAGTTTAGGGCTGCTCTGTTGACAAGAACCTCCACTTCATGACACCTTAAATATCCCAGGAAAGAGAAAAATGGATAAAGAAGTTGTGGTCCTTATGTACAATGGAATATCACTCAGACATGAAATCAATGTCATAAGGCTAGTAGAAGCAAGATGAGTGGATTTAGGTACGATGATCCTAAGTGAAATAAGTCACACAGAAAAAGACACTTATCATAAGCTATCACTTATAGAGGGAATGTAAAAACCGCTACACTTGAACTGAATTACAAAACAGAACAGAGTCACACGTTTAGAAAACACACGATGGCTGCTTAACGGGAAAGGTGAGGAGGGGTGATGCATAAAACAAGGGTTTCAAATTCGCTCAGATACCGTTCCATACACCCAATATGTAATAGACAAGACCTACTCCTTGCTCAGTGAACTGGACTCAACACCCCCTATTCACCGCACAAGAATATATGTGACTAGTAAGAATCTTAAAACCTATGTATTGATATCTGTCTGGAAGTGAGTCAATTGGGTGTAAAGCCGCATAAACACAGCTGTGAAAAGCAGCTAAACCCCATTATAAAAATAAATTACTTTTAAAAACCCGTAAAACAAAGACAGTGAAAGAGAGAGAAATTCTTACAAAATTCGTTCAGAGGCTGTGATGCAACCTGGATTGAACATATCTAGACCCACAGCTGGATGAGACATAAGGGTGGACACTCTTGGGGCTGAAAGGTTGGGTGAGGTTGGGTGAGCAAACGCAGACCCTTTAAAGTAATACTGCCTGGTACCCATCCCATGGGTCCCAAATCTCCAGGTTCAAGGGCATCTTCCTATATGGAAAACATGCATGAGAAACCCAGAAGATGGTACACCGTGTGATTTTGAAAGGTTTCTAATACGCACCTCATTTCTCATCTCCTTGTGCTCGGGTTCGCCTTTCCAGCTACTTTACTAGCAATCTCCCTACTTGGAGAATCAGCACCTTTAAGCTCCTGTCCCCTACAGGATGCAATTTGTCCTGAGGATGAACGGGAAGAGGGGCAACCAATGAGAGACTAGATCTATGTGTTGGGACAGGCACAGGTCACTCTATTTTCCCATCAGGAAGAAGAATTAACCACAGGCTCAGCCTGCCGCCCAGAAGCAGAATAGGGCCTGAGGCAATCCCGCGCTTTTGCGGCCAGCTCCCAAAAAAGCCAGTTGAAAAATGGAGCTCAGGGACACTGCAATTCACAAACCCGCAGAGCTATAAATGATAACTCTCATCCACAGATATATTGAGGGAAGGCAACGAAGAGGATTTGAAAGCAAGGCAGAATTTCAGGAAACAGGTTTCAGGAGGTAGATTCGAATCGCCTTTAAAGCATATGAAAAGTGGCAAAACGACGACAATGATGCCCTTGGCCAAACAGGGCGTATGCGTTTTTTCCTGAATATATTCAGGAAAAAACGCATACGCCCTGTTTGGCCAACCAAGCAACCTGGAAAGGCTAATCAGCGCTACAAAGAAGTCTCGCTTCCCGTCGGTCAAAAGGGCCATGCTGCAAAAAGTGTCCAAACCAGAAATGCAGGACAGGCCATGGAGAAATGGCAGCCTTGCTACGCTGATGGGCGGGATGTAAATTGCCAACAGCCACTCTGGAAAAGTGTACGGTGTGTCCTGAAACATCGAAAAAACACAGCTTAGGGAGCATAGGGCACGTCCACTCATGGGCGTATAAATTGGGAAAACTAAAAATCAGCAAGACACAGGCACCCCAAAGTTTAGGGCTGCTCTGTTGACAAGAACCTCCACTTCATGACACCTTAAATATCCCAGGAAAGAGAAAAATGGATAAAGAAGTTGTGGTCCTTATGTACAATGGAATATCACTCAGACATGAAATCAATGTCATAAGGCTAGTAGAAGCAAGATGAGTGGATTTAGGTACGATGATCCTAAGTGAAATAAGTCACACAGAAAAAGACACTTATCATAAGCTATCACTTATAGAGGGAATGTAAAAACCGCTACACTTGAACTGAATTACAAAACAGAACAGAGTCACACGTTTAGAAAACACACGATGGCTGCTTAACGGGAAAGGTGAGGAGGGGTGATGCATAAAACAAGGGTTTCAAATTCGCTCAGATACCGTTCCATACACCCAATATGTAATAGACAAGACCTACTCCTTGCTCAGTGAACTGGACTCAACACCCCCTATTCACCGCACAAGAATATATGTGACTAGTAAGAATCTTAAAACCTATGTATTGATATCTGTCTGGAAGTGAGTCAATTGGGTGTAAAGCCGCATAAACACAGCCGTGAAAAGCAGCTAAACCCCATTATAAAAATAAATTACTTTTAAAAACCCATAAAACAAAGACAGTGAAAGAGAGAGAAATTCTTAAAAAATTCGTTCAGAGGCTGTGATGCAACCTGGATTGACCATATCTAGACCCACAGCTGGATGAGACATAAGGGTGGACACTCTAGGGGCTGAAAGGTTGGGTGAGGTTGGGTGAGCAAACGCAGACCCTTTAAAGTAATACTGCCTTGTACCCATCCCATGGGTCCCAAATCTCCAGGTTCAAGGGCATCTTCCTACATCGAAAACATGCATGAGAAACCCAGAAGATGGTACACCGTGTGATTTTGAAAGGTTTCTAATACGCACCTCATTTCTCATCTCCTTGTGCTCGGGTTCGACTTTCCAGCTACTTTACTAGCAACCTCCCTACTTGGAGAATCAGCACCTTTAAGCTCCTGTTCCCTACAGGTTGCAATTTGTCCTGAGGATGAACGGGAAGAGGGGCAACCAATGAGAGACTAGATCTAGGTGTTGGGACAGGCACAGGTCACTCTATTTCCCATCAGGAAGAAGAATTAACCACAGGCTAAGCCTGCCGCCCAGAAGCAGAATAGGGCCTGAGGCAATCCCGTGCTTTTGCGGCCAGCTCCCAAAAAAGCCAGTTGAAAAATGGAGCTCAGGGACACTGCAATTCAGAAACCCGCAGAGTTATGAATGATAACTCTCATCCACAGATATATTGAGGGAAGGCAATGAAGAGAATTTGAAAGCAAGGCAGAATTGCAGGAAACAGATTTCAGGAGGTAGATTCGAATCGCCTTTAAAGCACATGAAAAGCGGCAAAACGTCGACAATGATGCCCTTGGCCAAAAAGGGCGTATGCGTTTTTTCCTGAATATATTCAGGAAAAAACGCATACGCCCTTTTTGGCCAACCAAGCAACCTGGAAAGGCAAATCAGTGCTACAAAGAAGTCTCGCTTCCCATCGGTCAAAAGTGCCATGCTGCAAAAAGTGTCAAAACCAGAAATGCAGGACAGGCCATGGAGAAATGGCAGCCTTGCTACGCTGATGGGCGGGATGTAAATTGCCAACAGCCACTCTGGAAAAGTGTACGCTGTGTCCTGAAACATCGAAAAAACACAGCTTAGGGAGCATAGGGCACGTCCACTCATGGGCGTATAAATTGGGAAAACTAAAAATCAGCAAGACACAGGCACCCCAAAGTTTAGGGCTGCTCTGTTGACAAGAACCTCCACTTCATGACACCTTAAATATCCCAGGAAAGAGAAAAATGGATAAAGAAGTTGTGGTCCTTATGTACAATGGAATATCACTCAGACATGAAATCAATGTCATAAGGCTAGTAGAGGCAAGATGAGTGGATTTAGGTACGATGATCCTAAGTGAAATAAGTCACACAGAAAAAGACACTTATCATAAGCTATCACTTATAGAGGGAATGTAAAAACCACTACACTTGAACTGAATTACAAAACAGAACAGAGTCACACGTTTAGAAAACACACTATGGCTGCTTAACGGGAAAGGTGAGGTGGGGTGATGCATAAAACAAGGGTTTCAAATTCGCTCAGATACCGTTCCATACACCCAATATGTAATAGACAAGACCTACTCCTTGCTCAGTGAACTGGACTCAACACCCCCTATTCACCGCACAAGAATATATGTGACTAGTAAGAATCTTAAAACCTATGTATTGATATCTGTCTGGAAGTGAGTCAATTGGGTGTAAAGCCGCATAAACACAGCTGTGAAAAGCAGCTAAACCCCATTATAAAAATAAATTACTTTTAAAAACCCGTAAAACAAAGACAGTGAAAGAGAGAGAAATTCTTACAAAATTCGTTCAGAGGCTGTGATGCAACCTGGATTGAACATATCTAGACCCACAGCTGGATGAGACATAAGGGTGGACACTCTTGGGGCTGAAAGGTTGGGTGAGGTTGGGTGAGCAAACGCAGACCCTTTAAAGTAATACTGCCTGGTACCCATCCCATGGGTCCCAAATCTCCAGGTTCAAGGGCATCTTCCTATATGGAAAACATGCATGAGAAACCCAGAAGATGGTACACCGTGTGATTTTGAAAGGTTTCTAATACGCACCTCATTTCTCATCTCCTTGTGCTCGGGTTCGCCTTTCCAGCTACTTTACTAGCAATCTCCCTACTTGGAGAATCAGCACCTTTAAGCTCCTGTCCCCTACAGGATGCAATTTGTCCTGAGGATGAACGGGAAGAGGGGCAACCAATGAGAGACTAGATCTATGTGTTGGGACAGGCACAGGTCACTCTATTTTCCCATCAGGAAGAAGAATTAACCACAGGCTCAGCCTGCCGCCCAGAAGCAGAATAGGGCCTGAGGCAATCCCGCGCTTTTGCGGCCAGCTCCCAAAAAAGCCAGTTGAAAAATGGAGCTCAGGGACACTGCAATTCACAAACCCGCAGAGCTATAAATGATAACTCTCATCCACAGATATATTGAGGGAAGGCAACGAAGAGGATTTGAAAGCAAGGCAGAATTTCAGGAAACAGGTTTCAGGAGGTAGATTCGAATCGCCTTTAAAGCATATGAAAAGTGGCAAAACGACGACAATGATGCCCTTGGCCAAACAGGGCGTATGCGTTTTTTCCTGAATATATTCAGGAAAAAACGCATACGCCCTGTTTGGCCAACCAAGCAACCTGGAAAGGCTAATCAGCGCTACAAAGAAGTCTCGCTTCCCGTCGGTCAAAAGGGCCATGCTGCAAAAAGTGTCCAAACCAGAAATGCAGGACAGGCCATGGAGAAATGGCAGCCTTGCTACGCTGATGGGCGGGATGTAAATTGCCAACAGCCACTCTGGAAAAGTGTACGGTGTGTCCTGAAACATCGAAAAAACACAGCTTAGGGAGCATAGGGCACGTCCACTCATGGGCGTATAAATTGGGAAAACTAAAAATCAGCAAGACACAGGCACCCCAAAGTTTAGGGCTGCTCTGTTGACAAGAACCTCCACTTCATGACACCTTAAATATCCCAGGAAAGAGAAAAATGGATAAAGAAGTTGTGGTCCTTATGTACAATGGAATATCACTCAGACATGAAATCAATGTCATAAGGCTAGTAGAAGCAAGATGAGTGGATTTAGGTACGATGATCCTAAGTGAAATAAGTCACACAGAAAAAGACACTTATCATAAGCTATCACTTATAGAGGGAATGTAAAAACCGCTACACTTGAACTGAATTACAAAACAGAACAGAGTCACACGTTTAGAAAACACACGATGGCTGCTTAACGGGAAAGGTGAGGAGGGGTGATGCATAAAACAAGGGTTTCAAATTCGCTCAGATACCGTTCCATACACCCAATATGTAATAGACAAGACCTACTCCTTGCTCAGTGAACTGGACTCAACACCCCCTATTCACCGCACAAGAATATATGTGACTAGTAAGAATCTTAAAACCTATGTATTGATATCTGTCTGGAAGTGAGTCAATTGGGTGTAAAGCCGCATAAACACAGCCGTGAAAAGCAGCTAAACCCCATTATAAAAATAAATTACTTTTAAAAACCCATAAAACAAAGACAGTGAAAGAGAGAGAAATTCTTAAAAAATTCGTTCAGAGGCTGTGATGCAACCTGGATTGACCATATCTAGACCCACAGCTGGATGAGACATAAGGGTGGACACTCTAGGGGCTGAAAGGTTGGGTGAGGTTGGGTGAGCAAACGCAGACCCTTTAAAGTAATACTGCCTTGTACCCATCCCATGGGTCCCAAATCTCCAGGTTCAAGGGCATCTTCCTACATCGAAAACATGCATGAGAAACCCAGAAGATGGTACACCGTGTGATTTTGAAAGGTTTCTAATACGCACCTCATTTCTCATCTCCTTGTGCTCGGGTTCGACTTTCCAGCTACTTTACTAGCAACCTCCCTACTTGGAGAATCAGCACCTTTAAGCTCCTGTTCCCTACAGGTTGCAATTTGTCCTGAGGATGAACGGGAAGAGGGGCAACCAATGAGAGACTAGATCTAGGTGTTGGGACAGGCACAGGTCACTCTATTTCCCATCAGGAAGAAGAATTAACCACAGGCTAAGCCTGCCGCCCAGAAGCAGAATAGGGCCTGAGGCAATCCCGTGCTTTTGCGGCCAGCTCCCAAAAAAGCCAGTTGAAAAATGGAGCTCAGGGACACTGCAATTCAGAAACCCGCAGAGTTATGAATGATAACTCTCATCCACAGATATATTGAGGGAAGGCAATGAAGAGAATTTGAAAGCAAGGCAGAATTGCAGGAAACAGATTTCAGGAGGTAGATTCGAATCGCCTTTAAAGCACATGAAAAGCGGCAAAACGTCGACAATGATGCCCTTGGCCAAAAAGGGCGTATGCGTTTTTTCCTGAATATATTCAGGAAAAAACGCATACGCCCTTTTTGGCCAACCAAGCAACCTGGAAAGGCAAATCAGTGCTACAAAGAAGTCTCGCTTCCCATCGGTCAAAAGTGCCATGCTGCAAAAAGTGTCAAAACCAGAAATGCAGGACAGGCCATGGAGAAATGGCAGCCTTGCTACGCTGATGGGCGGGATGTAAATTGCCAACAGCCACTCTGGAAAAGTGTACGCTGTGTCCTGAAACATCGAAAAAACACAGCTTAGGGAGCATAGGGCACGTCCACTCATGGGCGTATAAATTGGGAAAACTAAAAATCAGCAAGACACAGGCACCCCAAAGTTTAGGGCTGCTCTGTTGACAAGAACCTCCACTTCATGACACCTTAAATATCCCAGGAAAGAGAAAAATGGATAAAGAAGTTGTGGTCCTTATGTACAATGGAATATCACTCAGACATGAAATCAATGTCATAAGGCTAGTAGAGGCAAGATGAGTGGATTTAGGTACGATGATCCTAAGTGAAATAAGTCACACAGAAAAAGACACTTATCATAAGCTATCACTTATAGAGGGAATGTAAAAACCACTACACTTGAACTGAATTACAAAACAGAACAGAGTCACACGTTTAGAAAACACACTATGGCTGCTTAACGGGAAAGGTGAGGTGGGGTGATGCATAAAACAAGGGTTTCAAATTCGCTCAGATACCGTTCCATACACCCAATATGTAATAGACAAGACCTACTCCTTGCTCAGTGAACTGGACTCAACACCCCCTATTCACCGCACAAGAATATATGTGACTAGTAAGAATCTTAAAACCTATGTATTGATATCTGTCTGGAAGTGAGTCAATTGGGTGTAAAGCCGCATAAACACAGCTGTGAAAAGCAGCTAAACCCCATTATAAAAATAAATTACTTTTAAAAACCCGTAAAACAAAGACAGTGAAAGAGAGAGAAATTCTTACAAAATTCGTTCAGAGGCTGTGATGCAACCTGGATTGAACATATCTAGACCCACAGCTGGATGAGACATAAGGGTGGACACTCTTGGGGCTGAAAGGTTGGGTGAGGTTGGGTGAGCAAACGCAGACCCTTTAAAGTAATACTGCCTGGTACCCATCCCATGGGTCCCAAATCTCCAGGTTCAAGGGCATCTTCCTATATGGAAAACATGCATGAGAAACCCAGAAGATGGTACACCGTGTGATTTTGAAAGGTTTCTAATACGCACCTCATTTCTCATCTCCTTGTGCTCGGGTTCGCCTTTCCAGCTACTTTACTAGCAATCTCCCTACTTGGAGAATCAGCACCTTTAAGCTCCTGTCCCCTACAGGATGCAATTTGTCCTGAGGATGAACGGGAAGAGGGGCAACCAATGAGAGACTAGATCTATGTGTTGGGACAGGCACAGGTCACTCTATTTTCCCATCAGGAAGAAGAATTAACCACAGGCTCAGCCTGCCGCCCAGAAGCAGAATAGGGCCTGAGGCAATCCCGCGCTTTTGCGGCCAGCTCCCAAAAAAGCCAGTTGAAAAATGGAGCTCAGGGACACTGCAATTCACAAACCCGCAGAGCTATAAATGATAACTCTCATCCACAGATATATTGAGGGAAGGCAACGAAGAGGATTTGAAAGCAAGGCAGAATTTCAGGAAACAGGTTTCAGGAGGTAGATTCGAATCGCCTTTAAAGCATATGAAAAGTGGCAAAACGACGACAATGATGCCCTTGGCCAAACAGGGCGTATGCGTTTTTTCCTGAATATATTCAGGAAAAAACGCATACGCCCTGTTTGGCCAACCAAGCAACCTGGAAAGGCTAATCAGCGCTACAAAGAAGTCTCGCTTCCCGTCGGTCAAAAGGGCCATGCTGCAAAAAGTGTCCAAACCAGAAATGCAGGACAGGCCATGGAGAAATGGCAGCCTTGCTACGCTGATGGGCGGGATGTAAATTGCCAACAGCCACTCTGGAAAAGTGTACGGTGTGTCCTGAAACATCGAAAAAACACAGCTTAGGGAGCATAGGGCACGTCCACTCATGGGCGTATAAATTGGGAAAACTAAAAATCAGCAAGACACAGGCACCCCAAAGTTTAGGGCTGCTCTGTTGACAAGAACCTCCACTTCATGACACCTTAAATATCCCAGGAAAGAGAAAAATGGATAAAGAAGTTGTGGTCCTTATGTACAATGGAATATCACTCAGACATGAAATCAATGTCATAAGGCTAGTAGAAGCAAGATGAGTGGATTTAGGTACGATGATCCTAAGTGAAATAAGTCACACAGAAAAAGACACTTATCATAAGCTATCACTTATAGAGGGAATGTAAAAACCGCTACACTTGAACTGAATTACAAAACAGAACAGAGTCACACGTTTAGAAAACACACTATGGCTGCTTAACGGGAAAGGTGAGGTGGGGTGATGCATAAAACAAGGGTTTCAAATTCGCTCAGATACCGTTCCATACACCCAATATGTAATAGACAAGACCTACTCCTTGCTCAGTGAACTGGACTCAACACCCCCTATTCACCGCACAAGAATATATGTGACTAGTAAGAATCTTAAAACCTATGTATTGATATCTGTCTGGAAGTGAGTCAAGTGGGTGTAAAGCCGCATAAACACAGCCGTGAAAAGCAGCTAAACCCCTTTATAAAAATAAATTACTTTTAAAAACCCGTAAAACAAAGACAGTGAAAGAGAGAGAAATTCTTACAAAATTCTTTCAGAGGCTGTGATGCAACCTGGATTGACCATATCTAGACCCACAGCTGGATGAGACATAAGGGTGGACAATCTTGGGGCTGAAAGTTTGGGTGAGGTTGGGTGAGCAAACGCACACCCTTTAAAGTAATACTGCCTGGTACCCATCCCATGGGTCCCAAATCTCCAGGTTCAAGGGCATCTTCCTACATCGAAAACATGCATGAGAAACCCAGAAGATGTTACACCGTGTGATTTTGAAAGGTTTCTAATACGCACCTCATTTCTCATCTCCTTGTGCTCGGGTTCGCCTTTCCAGCTACTTTACTAGCAATCTCCCTACTTGGAGAATCAGCACCTTTAAGCTCCTGTTCCCTACAGGTTGCAATTTGTCCTGAGGATGAACGGGAAGAGGGGCAACCAATGAGAGACTAGATCTAGGTGTTGGGACAGGCACAGCTCACTCTATTTTCCCATCGGGAAGAAGAATTAACCACAGGCTCAGCCTACCGCCCAGAAGCAGAATAGGGCCTGAGGCAATCCCGCGCTTTTGCGGCCAGCTCCCAAAAAAGCCAGTTGAAAAATGGAGCTCAGGGACACTGCAATTCACAAACCCGCAGAGTTATGAATGATAACTCTCATCCACAGATATATTGAGGGAAGGCAACAAAGAGGATTTGAAAGCAAGGCAGAATTGCAGGAAACAGGTTTCAGGAGGTAGATTCGAATCGCCTTTAAAGCATATGAAAAGTGGCAAAACGTCGACAATGATGCCCTTGGCCAAACAGGGCGTATGCGTTTTTTCCTGAATATATTCAGGAAAAAAAGCATACGCCCTGTTTGGCCAACCAAGCAACCTGGAAAGGCAAATCAGTGCTACAAAGAAGTCTCGCTTCCCATCGGTCTAAAGTGCCATGCTGCAAAATGTGTCAAAACCAGAAATGCAGGACAGGCCATGGAGAAATGGCAGCCTTGCTACGCTGATGGGCGGGATGTAAATTGCCAACAGCCACTCTGGAAAAGTGTATGGTGTGTCCTGAAACATCGAAAAAACACAGCTTAGGGAGCATAGGGCACGTCCACTCATGGGCGTATAAATTGGGAAAACTAAAAATCAGCAAGACACAGGCACCCCAAAGTTTAGGGCTGCTCTTTTGACAAGAACCTCCACTTCATGACACCTTAAATATCCCAGGAAAGAGAAAAATGGATAAAGAAGTTGTGGTCCTTATGTACAATGGAATATCACTCAGACATGAAATCAATGTCATAAGGCTAGTAGAAGCAAGATGAGTGGATTTAGGTACGATGATCCTAAGTGAAATAAGTCACACAGAAAAAGACACTTATCATAAGCTATCACTTATAGAGGGAATGTAAAAACCGCTACACTTGAACTGAATTACAAAACAGAACAGAGTCACACGTTTAGAAAACACACGATGGCTGCTTAACGGGAAAGGTGAGGTGGGGTGATGCATAAAACAAGGGTTTCAAATTCGCTCAGATACCGTTCCATACACCCAATATGTAATAGACAAGACCTACTCCTTGCTCAGTGAACTGGACTCAACACCCCCTATTCACCGCACAAAAATATATGTGACTAGTAAGAATCTTAAAACCTATGTATTGATATCTGTCTGGAAGTGAGTCAAGTGGGTGTAAAGCCGCATAAACACAGCCGTGAAAAGCAGCTAAACCCCATTATAAAAATAAATTACTTTTAAAAACCCGTAAAACAAAGACAGTGAAAGAGAGAGAAATTCTTACAAAATTCGTTCAGAGGCTGTGATGCAACCTGGATTGACCATATCTAGACCCACAGCTGGATGAGACATAAGGTTGGACACTCTTGGGGCTGAAAGGTTTTGTGAGGTTGGGTGAGCAAACGCAGACCCTTTAAAGTAATACTGCCTGGTACCCATCCCATGGGTCCCAAATCTCCAGGTTCAAGGGCATCTTCCTACATCGAAAACATGCATGAGGAACCCAGAAGATGGTACACCGTGTGATTTTAAAAGGTTTCTAATACGCACCTCATTTCTCATCTCCTTGTGCTCGGGTTCGCCTTTCCAGCTACTTTACTAGAAATCTCCCTACTTGGAGAATCAGCACTTTAAGCTCCTGTTCCCTACAGGTTGCAATTTGTCCTGAGGATGAACGGGAAGAGGGGCAACCAATGAGAGACTAGATCTAGGTGTTGGGACAGGCACAGGTCACTCTATTTTCCCATCAGGAAGAAGAATTAACCACAGGCTCAGCCTGCCGCCCAGAAGCAGAATAGGGCCTGAGGCAATCCCGCGCTTTTGCGGACAGCTCCCAAAAAAGCCAGTTGAAAAATGGAGCTCAGGGACACTGCAATTCACAAACCCGCAGAGCTATAAATGATAACTCTCATCCACAGATATATTGAGGGAAGGCAACGAAGAGGATTTGAAAGCAAGGCAGAATTGCAGGAAACAGGTTTCAGGAGGTACATTCGAATCGCCTTTAAAGCACATGAAAAGTGGCAAAACGTCGACAATGATGCCCTTGGCCAAACAGGGCGTATGCGTTTTTTCCTGAATATATTCAGGAAAAAACGCATACGCCCTGTTTGGCCAACCAAGCAACCTGGAAAGGCTAATCAGCGCTACAAAGAAGTCTCGCTTCCCATCGGTCAAAAGGGCCATGCTGCAAAAAGTGTCAAAACCAGAAATGCAGGACAGGCCATGGAGAAATGGCAGCCTTGCTACGCTGATGGGCGGGATGTAAATTGCCAACAGCCACTCTGGAGAAGTGTACGGTGTGTCCTGAAACATCGAAAAAACACAGCTTAGGGAGCATAGGGCACGTCCTCTCATGGGCGTATAAATTGGGAAAACTAAAAATCAGCAAGACACAGGCACCCTAAAGTTTAGGGCTGCTCTGTTGACAAGAACCTCCACTTCATGACACCTTAAATATCCCAGGAAAGAGAAAAATGGATAAAGAAGTTGTGGTCCTTATGTACAATGGAATATCACTCAGACATGAAATCAATGTCATAAGGCTAGTAGAAACAAGATGAGTGGATTTAGGTACGACGATTCTAAGTGAAATAAGTCACACAGAAAAAGACACTTATCATAAGCTATCACTTATAGAGGGAATGTAAAAACCGCTACACATGAACTGAATTACAAAACAGAACAGAGTCACACGTTTAGAAAACACACTATGGCTGCTTAACGGGAAAGGTGAGGTGGGGTGATGCATAAAACAAGGGTTTCAAATTCGCTCAGATACCGTTCCATACACCCAATATGTAATAGACAAGACCTACTCCTTGCTCAGTGAACTGGACTCAACACCCCCTATTCACCGCACAAGAATATATGTGACTAGTAAGAATCTTAAAACCTATGTATTGATATCTGTCTGGAAGTGAGTCAAGTGGGTGTAAAGCCGCATAAACAGAGCCGTGAAAAGCAGCTAAACCCCATTATAAAAATAAATTACTTTTAAAAACCCGTAAAACAAAGACAGTGAAAGAGAGAGAAATTCTTACAAAATTCTTTCAGAGGCTGTGATGCAACCTGGATTGACCATATCTAGACCCACAGCTGGATGAGACATAAGGGTGGACAATCTTGGGGCTGAAAGTTTGGGTGAGGTTGGGTGAGCAAACGCACACCCTTTAAAGTAATACTGCCTGGTACCCATCCCATGGGTCCCAAATCTCCAGGTTCAAGGGCATCTTCCTACATCGAAAACATGCATGAGAAACCCAGAAGATGTTACACCGTGTGATTTTGAAAGGTTTCTAATACGCACCTCATTTCTCATCTCCTTGTGCTCGGGTTCGCCTTTCCAGCTACTTTACTAGCAATCTCCCTACTTGGAGAATCAGCACCTTTAAGCTCCTGTTCCCTACAGGTTGCAATTTGTCCTGAGGATGAACGGGAAGAGGGGCAACCAATGAGAGACTAGATCTAGGTGTTGGGACAGGCACAGCTCACTCTATTTTCCCATCGGGAAGAAGAATTAACCACAGGCTCAGCCTACCGCCCAGAAGCAGAATAGGGCCTGAGGCAATCCCGCGCTTTTGCGGCCAGCTCCCAAAAAAGCCAGTTGAAAAATGGAGCTCAGGGACACTGCAATTCACAAACCCGCAGAGTTATGAATGATAACTCTCATCCACAGATATATTGAGGGAAGGCAACAAAGAGGATTTGAAAGCAAGGCAGAATTGCAGGAAACAGGTTTCAGGAGGTAGATTCGAATCGCCTTTAAAGCATATGAAAAGTGGCAAAACGTCGACAATGATGCCCTTGGCCAAACAGGGCGTATGCGTTTTTTCCTGAATATATTCAGGAAAAAAAAGCATACGCCCTGTTTGGCCAACCAAGCAACCTGGAAAGGCAAATCAGTGCTACAAAGAAGTCTCGCTTCCCATCGGTCTAAACTGCCATGCTGCAAAATGTGTCAAAACCAGAAATGCAGGACAGGCCATGGAGAAATGGCAGCCTTGCTACGCTGATGGGCGGGATGTAAATTGCCAACAGCCACTCTGGAAAAGTGTATGGTGTGTCCTGAAACATCGAAAAAACACAGCTTAGGGAGCATAGGGCACGTCCACTCATGGGCGTATAAATTGGGAAAACTAAAAATCAGCAAGACACAGGCACCCCAAAGTTTAGGGCTGCTCTTTTGACAAGAACCTCCACTTCATGACACCTTAAATATCCCAGGAAAGAGAAAAATGGATAAAGAAGTTGTGGTCCTTATGTACAATGGAATATCACTCAGACATGAAATCAATGTCATAAGGCTAGTAGAAGCAAGATGAGTGGATTTAGGTACGATGATCCTAAGTGAAATAAGTCACACAGAAAAAGACACTTATCATAAGCTATCACTTATAGAGGGAATGTAAAAACCGCTACACTTGAACTGAATTACAAAACAGAACAGAGTCACACGTTTAGAAAACACACGATGGCTGCTTAACGGGAAAGGTGAGGTGGGGTGATGCATAAAACAAGGGTTTCAAATTCGCTCAGATACCGTTCCATACACCCAATATGTAATAGACAAGACCTACTCCTTGCTCAGTGAACTGGACTCAACACCCCCTATTCACCGCACAAAAATATATGTGACTAGTAAGAATCTTAAAACCTATGTATTGATATCTGTCTGGAAGTGAGTCAAGTGGGTGTAAAGCCGCATAAACACAGCCGTGAAAAGAAGCTAAACCCCATTATAAAAATAAATTACTTTTAAAAACCCGTAAAACAAAGACAGTGAAAGAGAGAGAAATTCTTACAAAATTCGTTCAGAGGCTGTGATGCAACCTGGATTGACCATATCTAGACCCACAGCTGGATGAGACATAAAGTTGGACACTCTTGGGGCTGAAAGGTTTTGTGAGGTTGGGTGAGCAAACGCAGACCCTTTAAAGTAATACTGCCTGGTACCCATCCCATGGGTCCCAAATCTCCAGGTTCAAGGGCATCTTCCTACATCGAAAACATGCATGAGAAACCCAGAAGATGGTACACCGTGTGATTTTAAAAGGTTTCTAATACGCACCTCATTTCTCATCTCCTTGTGCTCGGGTTCGCCTTTCCAGCTACTTTACTAGCAATCTCCCTACTTGGAGAATCAGCACTTTAAGCTCCTGTTCCCTACAGGTTGCAATTTGTCCTGAGGATGAACGGGAAGAGGGGCAACCAATGAGAGACTAGATCTAGGTGTTGGGACAGGCACAGGTCACTCTATTTTCCCATCAGGAAGAAGAATTAACCACAGGCTCAGCCTGCCGCCCAGAAGCAGAATAGGGCCTGAGGCAATCCCGCGCTTTTGCGGACAGCTCCCAAAAAAGCCAGTTGAAAAATGGAGCTCAGGGACACTGCAATTCACAAACCCGCAGAGCTATAAATGATAACTCTCATCCACAGATATATTGAGGGAAGGCAACGAAGAGGATTTGAAAGCATGGCAGAATTGCAGGAAACAGGTTTCAGGAGGTACATTCGAATCGCCTTTAAAGCACATGAAAAGTGGCAAAACGTCGACAATGATGCCCTTGGCCAAACAGGGCGTATGCGTTTTTTCCTGAATATATTCAGGAAAAAACGCATACGCCCTGTTTGGCCAACCAAGCAACCTGGAAAGGCTAATCAGCGCTACAAAGAAGTCTCGCTTCCCATCGGTCAAAAGGGCCATGCTGCAAAAAGTGTCAAAACCAGAAATGCAGGACAGGCCATGGAGAAATGGCAGCCTTGCTACGCTGATGGGCGGGATGTAAATTGCCAACAGCCACTCTGGAGAAGTGTACGGTGTGTCCTGAAACATCGAAAAAACACAGCTTAGGGAGCATAGGGCACGTCCTCTCATGGGCGTATAAATTGGGAAAACTAAAAATCAGCAATACACAGGCACCCTAAAGTTTAGGGCTGCTCTGTTGACAAGAACCTCCACTTCATGACACCTTAAATATCCCAGGAAAGAGAAAAATGGATAAAGAAGTTGTGGTCCTTATGTACAATGGAATATCACTCAGACATGAAATCAATGTCATAAGGCTAGTAGAAGCAAGATGAGTGGATTTAGGTACGACGATTCTAAGTGAAATAAGTCACACAGAAAAAGACACTTATCATAAGCTATCACTTATAGAGGGAATGTAAAAACCGCTACACATGAACTGAATTACAAAACAGAACAGAGTCACACGTTTAGAAAACACACTATGGCTGCTTAACGGGAAAGGTGAGGTGGGGTGATGCATAAAACAAGGGTTTCAAATTCGCTCAGATACCGTTCCATACACCCAATATGTAATAGACAAGACCTACTCCTTGCTCAGTGAACTGGACTCAACACCCCCTATTCACCGCACAAGAATATATGTGACTAGTAAGAATCTTAAAACCTATGTATTGATATCTGTCTGGAAGTGAGTCAAGTGGGTGTAAAGCCGCATAAACACAGCCGTGAAAAGCAGCTAAACCCCATTATAAAAATAAATTACTTTTAAAAACCCGTAAAACAAAGACAGTGAAAGAGAGAGAAATTCTTACAAAATTCTTTCAGAGGCTGTGATGCAACCTGGATTGACCATATCTAGACCCACAGCTGGATGAGACATAAGGGTGGACAATCTTGGGGCTGAAAGTTTGGGTGAGGTTGGGTGAGCAAACGCACAACCATTAAAGTAATACTGCCTGGTACCCATCCCATGGGTCCCAAATCTCCAGGTTCAAGGGCATCTTCCTACATCGAAAACATGCATGAGAAACCCAGAAGATGGTACACCGTGTGATTTTGAAAGGTTTCTAATACGCACCTCATTTCTCATCTCCTTGTGCTCGGGTTCGCCTTTCCAGCTACTTTACTAGCAATCTCCCTACTTGGAGAATCAGCACCTTTAAGCTCCTGTTCCCTACAGGTTGCAATTTGTCCTGAGGATGAACGGGAAGAGGGGCAACCAATGAGAGACTAGATCTAGGTGTTGGGACAGGCACAGCTCACTCTATTTTCCCATCGGGAAGAAGAATTAACCACAGGCTCAGCCTGCCGCCCAGAAGCAGAATAGGGCCTGAGACAATCCTGCGCTTTTGCGGCCAGCTCCCAAAAAAGCCAGTTGAAAAATGGAGCTCAGGGACACTGCAATTCAGAAACCCGCAGATCTATAAATGATAACTCTCATCCACAGATATATTGAGGGAAGGCAACGAAGAGGATTTGAAAGCAAGGCAGAATTGCAGGAAACAGGTTTCAGGAGGTAGATTCGAATCGCCTTTAAAGCACATGAAAAGTGGCAAAACGTCGACAATGATGCCCTTGGCCAAAAAGGGCATATGCGTTTTTTCCTGAATATATTCAGGAAAAAACGCATACGCGCTTTTAGGCCAACCAAGCAACCTGGAAAGGCAAATCAGTGCTACAAAGAAGTCTCGCTTCCCATCGGTCAAAAGGGCCATGCTGCAAAAAGTGTCAAAACCAGAACTGCAGGACAGGCCATGGAGAAATGGCAGCCTTGCTACGCTGATGGGCGGGATGTAAATTGCCAACAGCCACTCTGGAGAAGTGTACGGTTTGTCCTGAAACATCGAAAAAACACAGCTTAGGGAGCATAGGGCACGTCCACTCATGGGCGTATAAATTGGGAAAACTAAAAATCAGCAAGACACAGGCACCCCAAAGTTTAGGGCTGCTCTGTTGACAAGAACCTCCACTTCATGACACCTTAAATATCCCAGGAAAGAGAAAAATGGATAAAGAAGTTGTGGTCCTTATGTACAATGGAATATCACTCAGACATGAAATCAATGTCATAAGGCTAGTAGAAGCAAGATGAGTGGATTTAGGTACGATGATTCTAAGTGAAATAAGTCACACAGAAAAAGGCACTTATCATAAGCTATCACTTATAGAGGGAATGTAATAACCGCTACACTTGAACTGAATTACAAAACAGAACAGAGTCACACGTTTAGAAAACACACTATGGCTGCTTAACGGGAAAGGTGAGGTGGGGTGAGGCATAAAACAAGGGTTTCAAATTCGCTCAGATACCGTTCCATACACCCAATATGTAATAGACAAGACCTACTCCTTGCTCAGTGAACTGGACTCAACACCCCCTATTCACCGCACAAGAATATATGTGACTATTAAGAATCTTAAAACCTATGCATTGATATCTGTCTGGAAGTGAGTCAAGTGGGTGTAAAGCCGCATAAACACAGCCGTGAAAAGCAGCTAAACCCCATTATAAAAATAAATTACTTTTAAAAACCCGTAAAACAAAGACAGTGAAAGAGAGAGAAATTCTTACAAAATTCGTTCAGAGGCTGTGATGCAACCTGGATTGACCATATCTAGACCCACAGTTGGATGAGACATAAGGGTGGACACTCTTGGGGCTGAAAGGTTGGGTGAGGTTGGGTGAGCAAACGCAGACCCTTTAAAGTAATACTGCCTGGTACCCATCCCATGGGTCCCAAATCTCCAGGTTCAAGGGCATCTTCCTACATCGAAAACATGCATGAGAAACCCAGAAGATGGTACACCGTGTGATTTTGAAAGGTTTCTAATACGCACCTCATTTCTCATCTCCTTGTGCTCGGGTTCGCCTTTCCAGCTACTTTACTAGCAATCTCCCTACTTGGAGAATCAGCACCTTTAAGCTCCTGTTCCCTACAGGTTGCAATTTGTCCTGAGGATGAACGGGAAGAGGGGCAACCAATGAGAGACTAGATCTAGGTGTTGGGACAGGCACAGGTCACTATATTTCCCATCAGGAAGAAGAATTAACCACAGGCTAAGCCTGCCGCCCAGAAGCAGAATAGGGCCTGAGGCAATCCCGCACTTTTGCGGCCAGCTCCCAAAAAAGCCAGTTGAAAAATGGAGCTCAGGGACACTGCAATTCAGAAACTCGCAGAGTTATGAATGATAACTCTCATCCACAGATATATTGAGGGAAGGCAACGAAGAGGATTTGAAAGCAAGGCAGAATTGCAGGAAACAGATTTCAGGAGGTAGATTCGAATCGCCTTTAAAGCACATGAAAAGCGGCAAAACGTCGACAATGATGCCCTTGGCCAAAAAGGGCGTATGCGTTTTTTCCTGAATATATTCAGGAAAAAACGCATACGCCCTTTTTGGCCAACCAAGCAACCTGGAAAGGCAAATCAGTGCTACAAAGAAGTCTCGCTCCCCATTGGTCAAAAGTGCCATGCTGCAAAAAGTGTCAAAACCAGAAATGCAGGACAGGCCATGGAGAAATGGCAGCCTTGCTACGCTGATGGGCGGAATGTAAATTGCCAACAGCCACTCTGGAGAAGTGTACGGTGTGTCCTGAAACATCGAAAAAACACAGCTAAGGGAGCATAGGGCACGTCCACTCATGGGCGTATAAATTGGGAAAACTAAAAATCAGCAAGACACAGGCACCCCAAAGTTTAGGGCTGCTCTGTTGTCAAGAACCTCCACTTCATGACACCTTAAATATACCAGGAAAGAGAAAAATGGATAAAGAAGTTGTGGTCCTTATGTACAATGGAATATCACTCAGACATGAAATCAATGTCATAAGGCTAGTAGAAGCAAGATGAGTGGATTTAGGTACGATGATTCTAAGTGAAATAAGTCACACAGAAAAAGACACTTATCATAAGCTCTCACTTATAGAGGGAATGTAAAAACCGCTACACTTGAACTGAATTACAAAACAGAACAGAGTCACACGTGTAGAAAACACACGATGGCTGCTTAACGGGAAAGGTGAGGTGGGGTGATGCATAAAACAAGGGTTTCAAATTCGCTCAGATACCGTTCCATACACCCAATATGTAATATACAAGACCTACTCCTTGCTCAGTGAACTGGATTCAACACCCCCTATTCACCGCACAAGAATATATGTGACTAGTAAGAATCTTAAAACCTATGTATTGATATCTGTCTGGAAGTGAGTCAAGTGGGTGTAAAGCCGCATAAACACAGCCGTGAAAAGCAGCTAAACCCCATTATAAAAATAAATTACTTTTAAAAACCCGTAAAACAAAGACAGTGAAACAGAGAGAAATTCTTACAAAATTCGTTCAGAGGCTGTGATGCAACCTGGATTGACCATATCTAGACCCACAGCTGGATGAGACATAAGGGTGGACACTCTTGGGGCTGAAACGTTGGGTGAGGTTGGGTGAGCAAACGCAGACCCTTTAAAGTAATACTGCCTGGTACCCATCCCATGGGTCCCAAATCTCCAGGTTCAAGGGCATCTTCCTACATCGAAAACATGCATGAGAAACCCAGAAGATGGTACACCGTGTGATTTTGAAAGGTTTCTAATACGCACCTCATTTCTCATCTCCTTGTGCTCGGGTTCGCCTTTCCAGCTATTTTACTAGCAATCTCCCTACTTGGAGAATCAGCACCTTTAAGCTCCTGTCCCCTACAGGATGCAATTTGTCCTGAGGATGAACGGGAAGAGGGGCAACCAATGAGAGACTAGATCTATGTGTTGGGACAGGCACAGGTCACTCTATTTTCCCATCGGGAAGAAGAATTAACCACAGGCTCAGCCTGCCGCCCAGAAGCAGAATAGGGCCTGAGGCAATCCCGCGCTTTTGCGGCCAGCTCCCAAAAAAGCCAGTTGAAAAATGGAGCTCAGGGACACTGCAATTCAGAAACCCGCAGAGTTATGAATGATAACTCTCATCCACAGATATATTGAGGGAAGGCAACGAAGAGGATTTGAAAGCAAGGCAGAATTGCAGGAAACAGATTTCAGGAGGTAGATTCGAATCGCCTTTAAAGCACATGAAAAGCGGCAAAACGTCGACAATGATGCCCTTGGCCAAAAAGGGCGTATGCGTTTTTTCCTGAATATATTCAGGAAAAAACGCATACGCCCTTTTTGGCCAACCAAGCAACCTGGAAAGGCAAATCAGTGCTAAAAAGAGGTCTCGCTTCCCATCGGTCAAAAGTGCCATGCTGCAAAAAGTGTCAAAACCAGAAATGCAGGACAGGCCATGGAGAAATGGCAGCCTTGCTACGCTGATGGGCGGGATGTAAATTGCCAACAGCCACTCTGGAAAAGTGTACGCTGTGTCCTGAAACATCGAAAAAACACAGCTTAGGGAGCATAGGGCACGTCCACTCATGGGCGTATAAATTGGGAAAACTAAAAATCAGCAAGACACAGGCACCCCAAAGTTTAGGGCTGCTCTGTTGACAAGAACCTCCACTTCATGACACCTTAAATATCCCAGGAAAGAGAAAAATGGATAAAGAAGTTGTGGTCCTTATGTACAATGGAATATCACTCAGACATGAAATCAATGTCATAAGGCTAGTAGAGGCAAGATGAGTGGATTTAGGTACGATGATCCTAAGTGAAATAAGTCACACAGAAAAAGACACTTATCATAAGCTATCACTTATAGAGGGAATGTAAAAACCACTACACTTGAACTGAATTACAAAACAGAACAGAGTCACACGTTTAGAAAACACACTATGGCTGCTTAACGGGAAAGGTGAGGTGGGGTGATGCATAAAACAAGGGTTTCAAATTCGCTCAGATACCGTTCCATACACCCAATATGTAATAGACAAGACCTACTCCTTGCTCAGTGAACTGGACTCAACACCCCCTATTCACCGCACAAGAATATATGTGACTAGTAAGAATCTTAAAACCTATGTATTGATATCTGTCTGGAAGTGAGTCAATTGGGTGTAAAGCCGCATAAACACAGCTGTGAAAAGCAGCTAAACCCCATTATAAAAATAAATTACTTTTAAAAACCCGTAAAACAAAGACAGTGAAAGAGAGAGAAATTCTTACAAAATTCGTTCAGAGGCTGTGATGCAACCTGGATTGAACATATCTAGACCCACAGCTGGATGAGACATAAGGGTGGACACTCTTGGGGCTGAAAGGTTGGGTGAGGTTGGGTGAGCAAACGCAGACCCTTTAAAGTAATACTGCCTGGTACCCATCCCATGGGTCCCAAATCTCCAGGTTCAAGGGCATCTTCCTATATGGAAAACATGCATGAGAAACCCAGAAGATGGTACACCGTGTGATTTTGAAAGGTTTCTAATACGCACCTCATTTCTCATCTCCTTGTGCTCGGGTTCGCCTTTCCAGCTACTTTACTAGCAATCTCCCTACTTGGAGAATCAGCACCTTTAAGCTCCTGTCCCCTACAGGATGCAATTTGTCCTGAGGATGAACGGGAAGAGGGGCAACCAATGAGAGACTAGATCTATGTGTTGGGACAGGCACAGGTCACTCTATTTTCCCATCAGGAAGAAGAATTAACCACAGGCTCAGCCTGCCGCCCAGAATCAGAATAGGGCCTGAGGCAATCCCGCGCTTTTGCGGCCAGCTCCCAAAAAAGCCAGTTGAAAAATGGAGCTCAGGGACACTGCAATTCACAAACCCGCAGAGCTATAAATGATAACTCTCATCCACAGATATATTGAGGGAAGGCAACGAAGAGGATTTGAAAGCAAGGCAGAATTTCAGGAAACAGGTTTCAGGAGGTAGATTCGAATCGCCTTTAAAGCATATGAAAAGTGGCAAAACGACGACAATGATGCCCTTGGCCAAACAGGGCGTATGCGTTTTTTCCTGAATATATTCAGGAAAAAACGCATACGCCCTGTTTGGCCAACCAAGCAACCTGGAAAGGCTAATCAGCGCTACAAAGAAGTCTCGCTTCCCGTCGGTCAAAAGGGCCATGCTGCAAAAAGTGTCCAAACCAGAAATGCAGGACAGGCCATGGAGAAATGGCAGCCTTGCTACGCTGATGGGCGGGATGTAAATTGCCAACAGCCACTCTGGAAAAGTGTACGGTGTGTCCTGAAACATCGAAAAAACACAGCTTAGGGAGCATAGGGCACGTCCACTCATGGGCGTATAAATTGGGAAAACTAAAAATCAGCAAGACACAGGCACCCCAAAGTTTAGGGCTGCTCTGTTGACAAGAACCTCCACTTCATGACACCTTAAATATCCCAGGAAAGAGAAAAATGGATAAAGAAGTTGTGGTCCTTATGTACAATGGAATATCACTCAGACATGAAATCAATGTCATAAGGCTAGTAGAAGCAAGATGAGTGGATTTAGGTACGATGATCCTAAGTGAAATAAGTCACACAGAAAAAGACACTTATCATAAGCTATCACTTATAGAGGGAATGTAAAAACCGCTACACTTGAACTGAATTACAAAACAGAACAGAGTCACACGTTTAGAAAACACACTATGGCTGCTTAACGGGAAAGGTGAGGTGGGGTGATGCATAAAACAAGGGTTTCAAATTCGCTCAGATACCGTTCCATACACCCAATATGTAATAGTAGACAAGACCTACTCCTTGCTCAGTGAACTGGACTCAACACCCCCTATTCACCGCACAAGAATATATGTGACTAGTAAGAATCTTAAAACCTATGTATTGATATCTGTCTAGAAGTGAGTCAAGTGGGTGTAAAGCCGCATAAACACAGCCGTGAAAAGCAGCTAAACCCCATTATAAAAATAAATTACTTTTAAAAACCCGTAAAACAAAGACAGTGAAAGAGAGAGAAATTCTTACAAAATTCTTTCAGAGGCTGTGATGCAACCTGGATTGACCATATCTAGACCCACAGCTGGATGAGACATAAGGGTGGACAATCTTGGGGCTGAAAGTTTGGGTGAGGTTGGGTGAGCAAACGCACACCCTTTAAAGTAATACTGCCTGGTACCCATCCCATGGGTCCCAAATCTCCAGGTTCAAGGGCATCTTCCTACATCGAAAACATGCATGAGAAACCCAGAAGATGGTACACCGTGTGATTTTGAAAGGTTTCTAATACGCACCTCATTTCTCATCTCCTTGTGCTCGGGTTCGCCTTTCCAGCTACTTTACTAGCAATCTCCCTACTTGGAGAATCACCACCTTTAAGCTCCTGTTCCCTACAGGTTGCAATTTGTCCTGAGGATGAACGGGAAGAGGGGCAACCAATGAGAGACTAGATCTAGGTGTTGGGACAGGCACAGCTCACTCTATTTTCCCATCGGGAAGAAGAATTAACCACAGGCTCAGCCTGCCGCCCAGAAGCAGAATAGGGCCTGAGACAATCCTGCGCTTTTGCGGCCAGCTCCCAAAAAAGCCAGTTGAAAAATGGAGCTCAGGGACACTGCAATTCAGAAACCCGCAGATCTATAAATGATAACTCTCATCCACAGATATATTGAGGGAAGGCAACGAAGAGGATTTGAAAGCAAGGCAGAATTGCAGGAAACAGGTTTCAGGAGGTAGATTCGAATCGCCTTTAAAGCACATGAAAAGTGGCAAAACGTCGACAATGATGCCCTTGGCCAAAAAGGGCGTATGCGTTTTTTCCTGAATATATTCAGGAAAAAACGCATACGCCCTTTTAGGCCAACCAAGCAACCTGGAAAGGCAAATCAGTGCTACAAAGAAGTCTCGCTTCCCTTCGGTCAAAAGTGCCATGCTGCAAAAAGTGTCAAAACCAGAACTGCAGGACAGGCCATGGAGAAATGGCAGCCTTGCTACGCTGATGGGCGGGATGTAAATTGCCAACAGCCACTCTGGAGAAGTGTACGGTTTGTCCTGAAACATCGAAAAAACACAGCTTAGGGAGCATAGGGCACGTCCACTCATGGGCGTATAAATTGGGAAAACTAAAAATCAGCAAGACACAGGCACCCCAAAGTTTAGGGCTGCTCTGTTGACAAGAACCTCCACTTCATGACACCTTAAATATCCCAGGAAAGAGAAAAATGGATAAAAAAGTTGTGGTCCTTATGTACAATGGAATATCACTCAGACATGAAATCAATGTCATAAGGCTAGTAGAAGCAAGATGAGTGGATTTAGGTACGATGATTCTAAGTGAAATAAGTCACACAGAAAAAGGCACTTATCATAAGCTATCACTTATAGAGGGAATGTAATAACCGCTACACTTGAACTGAATTACAAAACAGAACAGAGTCACACGTTTAGAAAACACACTATGGCTGCTTAACGGGAAAGGTGAGGTGGGGTGATGCATAAAACAAGGGTTTCAAATTCGCTCAGATACCGTTCCATACACCCAATATGTAATAGACAAGACCTACTCCTTGCTCAGTGAACTGGACTCAACACCCCCTATTCACCGCACAAGAATATATGTGACTATTAAGAATCTTAAAACCTATGCATTGATATCTGTCTGGAAGTGAGTCAAGTGGGTGTAAAGCCGCATAAACACAGCCGTGAAAAGCAGCTAAACCCCATTATAAAAATAAATTACTTTTAAAAACCCGTAAAACAAAGACAGTGAAAGAGAGAGAAATTCTTACAAAATTCGTTCAGAGGCTGTGATGCAACCTGGATTGACCATATCTAGACCCACAGTTGGATGAGACATAAGGGTGGACACTCTTGGGGCTGAAAGGTTGGGTGAGGTTGGGTGAGCAAACGCAGACCCTTTAAAGTAATACTGCCTGGTACCCATCCCATGGGTCCCAAATCTCCAGGTTCAAGGGCATCTTCCTACATCGAAAACATGCATGAGAAACCCAGAAGATGGTACACCGTGTGATTTTGAAAGGTTTCTAATACGCACCTCATTTCTCATCTCCTTGTGCTCGGGTTCGCCTTTCCAGCTACTTTACTAGCAATCTCCCTACTTGGAGAATCAGCACCTTTAAGCTCCTGTTCCCTACAGGTTGCAATTTGTCCTGAGGATGAACGGGAAGAGGGGCAACCAATGAGAGACTAGATCTAGGTGTTGGGACAGGCACAGGTCACTCTATTTCCCATCAGGAAGAAGAATTAACCACAGGCTAAGCCTGCCGCCCAGAAGCAGAATAGGGCCTGAGGCAATCCCGCACTTTTGCGGCCAGCTCCCAAAAAAGCCAGTTGAAAAATGGAGCTCAGGGACACTGCAATTCAGAAACCCGCAGAGTTATGAATGATAACTCTCATCCACAGATATATTGAGGGAAGGCAACGAAGAGGATTTGAAAGCAAGGCAGAATTGCAGGAAACAGATTTCAGGAGGTAGATTCGAATCGCCTTTAAAGCACATGAAAAGCGGCAAAACGTCGACAATGATGCCCTTGGCCAAAAAGGGCGTATGCGTTTTTTCCTGAATATATTCAGGAAAAAACGCATACGCCCTTTTTGGCCAACCAAGCAACCTGGAAAGGCAAATCAGTGCTACAAAGAAGTCTCGCTCCCCATTGGTCAAAAGTGCCATGCTGCAAAAAGTGTCAAAACCAGAAATGCAGGACAGGCCATGGAGAAATGGCAGCCTTGCTACGCTGATGGGCGGAATGTAAATTGCCAACAGCCACTCTGGAGAAGTGTACGGTGTGTCCTGAAACATCGAAAAAACACAGCTTAGGGAGCATAGGGCACGTCCACTCATGGGCGTATAAATTGGGAAAACTAAAAATCAGCAAGACACAGGCACCCCAAAGTTTAGGGCTGCTCTGTTGTCAAGAACCTCCACTTCATGACACCTTAAATATACCAGGAAAGAGAAAAATGGATAAAGAAGTTGTGGTCCTTATGTACAATGGAATATCACTCAGACATGAAATCAATGTCATAAGGCTAGTAGAAGCAAGATGAGTGGATTTAGGTACGATGATTCTAAGTGAAATAAGTCACACAGAAAAAGACACTTATCATAAGCTCTCACTTATAGAGGGAATGTAAAAACCGCTACACTTGAACTGAATTACAAAACAGAACAGAGTCACACGTGTAGAAAACACACGATGGCTGCTTAACGGGAAAGGTGAGGTGGGGTGATGCATAAAACAAGGGTTTCAAATTCGCTCAGATACCGTTCCATACACCCAATATGTAATATACAAGACCTACTCCTTGCTCAGTGAACTGGATTCAACACCCCCTATTCACCGCACAAGAATATATGTGACTAGTAAGAATCTTAAAACCTATGTATTGATATCTGTCTGGAAGTGAGTCAAGTGGGTGTAAAGCCGCATAAACACAGCCGTGAAAAGCAGCTAAACCCCATTATAAAAATAAATTACTTTTAAAAACCCGTAAAACAAAGACAGTGAAACAGAGAGAAATTCTTACAAAATTCGTTCAGAGGCTGTGATGCAACCTGGATTGACCATATCTAGACCCACAGCTGGATGAGACATAAGGGTGGACACTCTTGGGGCTGAAACGTTGGGTGAGGTTGGGTGAGCAAACGCAGACTCTTTAAAGTAATACTGCCTGGTACCCATCCCATGGGTCCCAAATCTCCAGGTTCAAGGGCATCTTCCTACATCGAAAACATGCATGAGAAACCCAGAAGATGGTACACCGTGTGATTTTGAAAGGTTTCTAATACGCACCTCATTTCTCATCTCCTTGTGCTCGGGTTCGCCTTTCCAGCTATTTTACTAGCAATCTCCCTACTTGGAGAATCAGCACCTTTAAGCTCCTGTCCCCTACAGGATGCAATTTGTACTGAGGATGAACGGGAAGAGGGGCAACCAATGAGAGACTAGATCTATGTGTTGGGACAGGCACAGGTCACTCTATTTTCCCATCGGGAAGAAGAATTAACCACAGGCTCAGCCTGCCGCCCAGAAGCAAAATAGGGCCTGAGGCAATACCGAGCTTTTGCGGACAGCTCCCAAAAATCCAGTTGAAAAATGGAGCTCAGGGACACTGCAATTCACAAACCCGCAGAGCTATAAATGATAACTCTCATCCACAGATATATTGAGGGAAGGCAACGAAGACGATTTGAAAGCAAGGCAGAATTGCAGGAAACAGGTTTCAGGAGGTAGATTCGAATCGCCTTTAAAGCATATGAAAAGCGGCAAACGTCGACAATGATGCCCTTGGCCAAACAGGGCGTATGCGTTTTTTCCTGAATATATTCAGGAAAAAACGCATACGCCCTGTTTGGCCAACCAAGCAACCTGGAAAGGCTAATCAGCGCTACAAAGAAGTCTCGCTTCCCATCGGTCAAAAGGGCCATGCTGCAAAAAGTGTCAAAACCAGAAATGCAGGACAGGCCATGGAGAAATGGCAGCCTTGCTACGCTGATGGGCGGGATGTAAATTGCCAACAGCCACTCTGGAGAAGTGTACGGTGTGTCCTGAAACATCGAAAAAACACAGCTTAGGGAGCATAGGGCACGTCCTCTCATGGGCGTATAAATTGGGAAAACTAAAAATCAGCAAGACACAGGCACCCTAAAGTTTAGGGCTGCTCTGTTGACAAGAACCTCCACTTCATGACACCTTAAATATCCCAGGAAAGAGAAAAATGGATAAAGAAGTTGTGGTCCTTATGTACAATGGAATATCACTCAGACATGAAATCAATGTCATAAGGCTAGTAGAAGCAAGATGAGTGGATTTAGGTACGACGATTCTAAGTGAAATAAGTCACACAGAAAAAGACACTTATCATAAGCTATCACTTATAGAGGGAATGTAAAAACCGCTACACATGAACTGAATTACAAAACAGAACAGAGTCACACGTTTAGAAAACACACTATGGCTGCTTAACGGGAAAGGTGAGGTGGGGTGATGCATAAAACAAGGGTTTCAAATTCGCTCAGATACCGTTCCATACACCCAATATGTAATAGACAAGACCTACTCCTTGCTCAGTGAACTGGACTCAACACCCCCTATTCACCGCACAAGAATATATGTGACTAGTAAGAATCTTAAAACCTATGTATTGATATCTGTCTAGAAGTGAGTCAAGTGGGTGTAAAGCCGCATAAACACAGCCGTGAAAAGCAGCTAAACCCCATTATAAAAATAAATTACTTTTAAAAACCCGTAAAACAAAGACAGTGAAAGAGAGAGAAATTCTTACAAAATTCTTTCAGAGGCTGTGATGCAACCTGGATTGACCATATCTAGACCCACAGCTGGATGAGACATAAGGGTGGACAATCTTGGGGCTGAAAGTTTGGGTGAGGTTGGGTGAGCAAACGCACACCCTTTAAAGTAATACTGCCTGGTACCCATCCCATGGGTCCCAATCTCCAGGTTCAAGGGCATCTTCCTACATCGAAAACATGCATGAGAAACCCAGAAGATGGTACACCGTGTGATTTTGAAAGGTTTCTAATACGCACCTCATTTCTCATCTCCTTGTGCTCGGGTTCGCCTTTCCAGCTACTTTACTAGCAATCTCCCTACTTGGAGAATCACCACCTTTAAGCTCCTGTTCCCTACAGGTTGCAATTTGTCCTGAGGATGAACGGGAAGAGGGGCAACCAATGAGAGACTAGATCTAGGTGTTGGGACAGGCACAGCTCACTCTATTTTCCCATCGGGAAGAAGAATTAACCACAGGCTCAGCCTGCCGCCCAGAAGCAGAATAGGGCCTGAGACAATCCTGCGCTTTTGCGGCCAGCTCCCAAAAAAGCCAGTTGAAAAATGGAGCTCAGGGACACTGCAATTCAGAAACCCGCAGATCTATAAATGATAACTCTCATCCACAGATATATTGAGGGAAGGCAACGAAGAGGATTTGAAAGCAAGGCAGAATTGCAGGAAACAGGTTTCAGGAGGTAGATTCGAATCGCCTTTAAAGCACATGAAAAGTGGCAAAACGTCGACAATGATGCCCTTGGCCAAAAAGGGCGTATGCGTTTTTTCCTGAATATATTCAGGAAAAAACGCATACGCCCTTTTAGGCCAACCAAGCAACCTGGAAAGGCAAATCAGTGCTACAAAGAAGTCTCGCTTCCCTTCGGTCAAAAGTGCCATGCTGCAAAAAGTGTCAAAACCAGAACTGCAGGACAGGCCATGGAGAAATGGCAGCCTTGCTACGCTGATGGGCGGGATGTAAATTGCCAACAGCCACTCTGGAGAAGTGTACGGTTTGTCCTGAAACATCGAAAAAACACAGCTTAGGGAGCATAGGGCACGTCCACTCATGGGCGTATAAATTGGGAAAACTAAAAATCAGCAAGACACAGGCACCCCAAAGTTTAGGGCTGCTCTGTTGACAAGAACCTCCACTTCATGACACCTTAAATATCCCAGGAAAGAGAAAAATGGATAAAAAAGTTGTGGTCCTTATGTACAATGGAATATCACTCAGACATGAAATCAATGTCATAAGGCTAGTAGAAGCAAGATGAGTGGATTTAGGTACGATGATTCTAAGTGAAATAAGTCACACAGAAAAAGGCACTTATCATAAGCTATCACTTATAGAGGGAATGTAATAACCGCTACACTTGAACTGAATTACAAAACAGAACAGAGTCACACGTTTAGAAAACACACTATGGCTGCTTAACGGGAAAGGTGAGGTGGGGTGATGCATAAAACAAGGGTTTCAAATTCGCTCAGATACCGTTCCATACACCCAATATGTAATAGACAAGACCTACTCCTTGCTCAGTGAACTGGACTCAACACCCCCTATTCACCGCACAAGAATATATGTGACTATTAAGAATCTTAAAACCTATGCATTGATATCTGTCTGGAAGTGAGTCAAGTGGGTGTAAAGCCGCATAAACACAGCCGTGAAAAGCAGCTAAACCCCATTATAAAAATAAATTACTTTTAAAAACCCGTAAAACAAAGACAGTGAAAGAGAGAGAAATTCTTACAAAATTCGTTCAGAGGCTGTGATGCAACCTGGATTGACCATATCTAGACCCACAGTTGGATGAGACATAAGGGTGGACACTCTTGGGGCTGAAAGGTTGGGTGAGGTTGGGTGAGCAAACGCAGACCCTTTAAAGTAATACTGCCTGGTACCCATCCCATGGGTCCCAAATCTCCAGGTTCAAGGGCATCTTCCTACATCGAAAACATGCATGAGAAACCCAGAAGATGGTACACCGTGTGATTTTGAAAGGTTTCTAATACGCACCTCATTTCTCATCTCCTTGTGCTCGGGTTCGCCTTTCCAGCTACTTTACTAGCAATCTCCCTACTTGGAGAATCAGCACCTTTAAGCTCCTGTTCCCTACAGGTTGCAATTTGTCCTGAGGATGAACGGGAAGAGGGGCAACCAATGAGAGACTAGATCTAGGTGTTGGGACAGGCACAGGTCACTCTATTTCCCATCAGGAAGAAGAATTAACCACAGGCTAAGCCTGCCGCCCAGAAGCAGAATAGGGCCTGAGGCAATCCCGCACTTTTGCGGCCAGCTCCCAAAAAAGCCAGTTGAAAAATGGAGCTCAGGGACACTGCAATTCAGAAACCCGCAGAGTTATGAATGATAACTCTCATCCACAGATATATTGAGGGAAGGCAACGAAGAGGATTTGAAAGCAAGGCAGAATTGCAGGAAACAGATTTCAGGAGGTAGATTCGAATCGCCTTTAAAGCACATGAAAAGCGGCAAAACGTCGACAATGATGCCCTTGGCCAAAAAGGGCGTATGCGTTTTTTCCTGAATATATTCAGGAAAAAACGCATACGCCCTTTTTGGCCAACCAAGCAACCTGGAAAGGCAAATCAGTGCTACAAAGAAGTCTCGCTCCCCATTGGTCAAAAGTGCCATGCTGCAAAAAGTGTCAAAACCAGAAATGCAGGACAGGCCATGGAGAAATGGCAGCCTTGCTACGCTGATGGGCGGAATGTAAATTGCCAACAGCCACTCTGGAGAAGTGTACGGTGTGTCCTGAAACATCGAAAAAACACAGCTTAGGGAGCATAGGGCACGTCCACTCATGGGCGTATAAATTGGGAAAACTAAAAATCAGCAAGACACAGGCACCCCAAAGTTTAGGGCTGCTCTGTTGTCAAGAACCTCCACTTCATGACACCTTAAATATACCAGGAAAGAGAAAAATGGATAAAGAAGTTGTGGTCCTTATGTACAATGGAATATCACTCAGACATGAAATCAATGTCATAAGGCTAGTAGAAGCAAGATGAGTGGATTTAGGTACGACGATTCTAAGTGAAATAAGTCACACAGAAAAAGACACTTATCATAAGCTCTCACTTATAGAGGGAATGTAAAAACCGCTACACTTGAACTGAATTACAAAACAGAACAGAGTCACACGTGTAGAAAACACACGATGGCTGCTTAACGGGAAAGGTGAGGTGGGGTGATGCATAAAACAAGGGTTTCAAATTCGCTCAGATACCGTTCCATACACCCAATATGTAATATACAAGACCTACTCCTTGCTCAGTGAACTGGATTCAACACCCCCTATTCACCGCACAAGAATATATGTGACTAGTAAGAATCTTAAAACCTATGTATTGATATCTGTCTGGAAGTGAGTCAAGTGGGTGTAAAGCCGCATAAACACAGCCGTGAAAAGCAGCTAAACCCCATTATAAAAATAAATTACTTTTAAAAACCCGTAAAACAAAGACAGTGAAACAGAGAGAAATTCTTACAAAATTCGTTCAGAGGCTGTGATGCAACCTGGATTGACCATATCTAGACCCACAGCTGGATGAGACATAAGGGTGGACACTCTTGGGGCTGAAACGTTGGGTGAGGTTGGGTGAGCAAACGCAGACTCTTTAAAGTAATACTGCCTGGTACCCATCCCATGGGTCCCAAATCTCCAGGTTCAAGGGCATCTTCCTACATCGAAAACATGCATGAGAAACCCAGAAGATGGTACACCGTGTGATTTTGAAAGGTTTCTAATACGCACCTCATTTCTCATCTCCTTGTGCTCGGGTTCGCCTTTCCAGCTATTTTACTAGCAATCTCCCTACTTGGAGAATCAGCACCTTTAAGCTCCTGTCCCCTACAGGATGCAATTTGTACTGAGGATGAACGGGAAGAGGGGCAACCAATGAGAGACTAGATCTATGTGTTGGGACAGGCACAGGTCACTCTATTTTCCCATCGGGAAGAAGAATTAACCACAGGCTCAGCCTGCCGCCCAGAAGCAAAATAGGGCCTGAGGCAATACCGAGCTTTTGCGGACAGCTCCCAAAAATCCAGTTGAAAAATGGAGCTCAGGGACACTGCAATTCACAAACCCGCAGAGCTATAAATGATAACTCTCATCCACAGATATATTGAGGGAAGGCAACGAAGACGATTTGAAAGCAAGGCAGAATTGCAGGAAACAGGTTTCAGGAGGTAGATTCGAATCGCCTTTAAAGCATATGAAAAGCGGCAAAACGTCGACAATGATGCCCTTGGCCAAACAGGGCGTATGCGTTTTTTCCTGAATATATTCAGGAAAAAACGCATACGCCCTGTTTGGCCAACCAAGCAACCTGGAAAGGCTAATCAGCGCTACAAAGAAGTCTCGCTTCCCATCGGTCAAAAGGGCCATGCTGCAAAAAGTGTCAAAACCAGAAATGCAGGACAGGCCATGGAGAAATGGCAGCCTTGCTACGCTGATGGGCGGGATGTAAATTGCCAACAGCCACTCTGGAGAAGTGTACGGTGTGTCCTGAAACATCGAAAAAACACAGCTTAGGGAGCATAGGGCACGTCCTCTCATGGGCGTATAAATTGGGAAAACTAAAAATCAGCAAGACACAGGCACCCTAAAGTTTAGGGCTGCTCTGTTGACAAGAACCTCCACTTCATGACACCTTAAATATCCCAGGAAAGAGAAAAATGGATAAAGAAGTTGTGGTCCTTATGTACAATGGAATATCACTCAGACATGAAATCAATGTCATAAGGCTAGTAGAAGCAAGATGAGTGGATTTAGGTACGACGATTCTAAGTGAAATAAGTCACACAGAAAAAGACACTTATCATAAGCTATCACTTATAGAGGGAATGTAAAAACCGCTACACATGAACTGAATTACAAAACAGAACAGAGTCACACGTTTAGAAAACACACTATGGCTGCTTAACGGGAAAGGTGAGGTGGGGTGATGCATAAAACAAGGGTTTCAAATTCGCTCAGATACCGTTCCATACACCCAATATGTAATAGACAAGACCTACTCCTTGCTCAGTGAACTGGACTCAACACCCCCTATTCACCGCACAAGAATATATGTGACTAGTAAGAATCTTAAAACCTATGTATTGATATCTGTCTAGAAGTGAGTCAAGTGGGTGTAAAGCCGCATAAACACAGCCGTGAAAAGCAGCTAAACCCCATTATAAAAATAAATTACTTTTAAAAACCCGTAAAACAAAGACAGTGAAAGAGAGAGAAATTCTTACAAAATTCTTTCAGAGGCTGTGATGCAACCTGGATTGACCATATCTAGACCCACAGCTGGATGAGACATAAGGGTGGACAATCTTGGGGCTGAAAGTTTGGGTGAGGTTGGGTGAGCAAACGCACACCCTTTAAAGTAATACTGCCTGGTACCCATCCCATGGGTCCCAAATCTCCAGGTTCAAGGGCATCTTCCTACATCGAAAACATGCATGAGAAACCCAGAAGATGGTACACCGTGTGATTTTGAAAGGTTTCTAATACGCACCTCATTTCTCATCTCCTTGTGCTCGGGTTCGCCTTTCCAGCTACTTTACTAGCAATCTCCCTACTTGGAGAATCACCACCTTTAAGCTCCTGTTCCCTACAGGTTGCAATTTGTCCTGAGGATGAACGGGAAGAGGGGCAACCAATGAGAGACTAGATCTAGGTGTTGGGACAGGCACAGCTCACTCTATTTTCCCATCGGGAAGAAGAATTAACCACAGGCTCAGCCTGCCGCCCAGAAGCAGAATAGGGCCTGACACAATCCTGCGCTTTTGCGGCCAGCTCCCAAAAAAGCCAGTTGAAAAATGGAGCTCAGGGACACTGCAATTCAGAAACCCGCAGATCTATAAATGATAACTCTCATCCACAGATATATTGAGGGAAGGCAACGAAGAGGATTTGAAAGCAAGGCAGAATTGCAGGAAACAGGTTTCAGGAGGTAGATTCGAATCGCCTTTAAAGCACATGAAAAGTGGCAAAACGTCGACAATGATGCCCTTGGCCAAAAAGGGCGTATGCGTTTTTTCCTGAATATATTCAGGAAAAAACGCATACGCCCTTTTAGGCCAACCAAGCAACCTGGAAAGGCAAATCAGTGCTACAAAGAAGTCTCGCTTCCCTTCGGTCAAAAGTGCCATGCTGCAAAAAGTGTCAAAACCAGAACTGCAGGACAGGCCATGGAGAAATGGCAGCCTTGCTACGCTGATGGGCGGGATGTAAATTGCCAACAGCCACTCTGGAGAAGTGTACGGTTTGTCCTGAAACATCGAAAAAACACAGCTTAGGGAGCATAGGGCACGTCCACTCATGGGCGTATAAATTGGGAAAACTAAAAATCAGCAAGACACAGGCACCCCAAAGTTTAGGGCTGCTCTGTTGACAAGAACCTCCACTTCATGACACCTTAAATATCCCAGGAAAGAGAAAAATGGATAAAAAAGTTGTGGTCCTTATGTACAATGGAATATCACTCAGACATGAAATCAATGTCATAAGGCTAGTAGAAGCAAGATGAGTGGATTTAGGTACGATGATTCTAAGTGAAATAAGTCACACAGAAAAAGGCACTTATCATAAGCTATCACTTATAGAGGGAATGTAATAACCGCTACACTTGAACTGAATTACAAAACAGAACAGAGTCACACGTTTAGAAAACACACTATGGCTGCTTAACGGGAAAGGTGAGGTGGGGTGAGGCATAAAACAAGGGTTTCAAATTCGCTCAGATACCGTTCCATACACCCAATATGTAATAGACAAGACCTACTCCTTGCTCAGTGAACTGGACTCAACACCCCCTATTCACCGCACAAGAATATATGTGACTATTAAGAATCTTAAAACCTATGCATTGATATCTGTCTGGAAGTGAGTCAAGTGGGTGTAAAGCCGCATAAACACAGCCGTGAAAAGCAGCTAAACCCCATTATAAAAATAAATTACTTTTAAAAACCCGTAAAACAAAGACAGTGAAAGAGAGAGAAATTCTTACAAAATTCGTTCAGAGGCTGTGATGCAACCTGGATTGACCATATCTAGACCCACAGTTGGATGAGACATAAGGGTGGACACTCTTGGGGCTGAAAGGTTGGGTGAGGTTGGGTGAGCAAACGCAGACCCTTTAAAGTAATACTGCCTGGTACCCATCCCATGGGTCCCAAATCTCCAGGTTCAAGGGCATCTTCCTACATCGAAAACATGCATGAGAAACCCAGAAGATGGTACACCGTGTGATTTTGAAAGGTTTCTAATACGCACCTCATTTCTCATCTCCTTGTGCTCGGGTTCGCCTTTCCAGCTACTTTACTAGCAATCTCCCTACTTGGAGAATCAGCACCTTTAAGCTCCTGTTCCCTACAGGTTGCAATTTGTCCTGAGGATGAACGGGAAGAGGGGCAACCAATGAGAGACTAGATCTAGGTGTTGGGACAGGCACAGGTCACTCTATTTCCCATCAGGAAGAAGAATTAACCACAGGCTAAGCCTGCCGCCCAGAAGCAGAATAGGGCCTGAGGCAATCCCGCACTTTTGCGGCCAGCTCCCAAAAAAGCCAGTTGAAAAATGGAGCTCAGGGACACTGCAATTCAGAAACCCGCAGAGTTATAAATGATAACTCTCATCCACAGATATATTGAGGGAAGGCAACTAAGAGGATTTGAAAGCAAGGCAGAATTGCAGGAAACAGATTTCAGGAGGTAGATTCGAATCGCCTTTAAAGCACATGAAAAGCGGCAAAACGTCGACAATGATGCCCTTGGCCAAAAAGGGCGTATGCGTTTTTTCCTGAATATATTCAGGAAAAAACGCATACGCCCTTTTTGGCCAACCAAGCAACCTGGAAAGGCAAATCAGTGCTACAAAGAAGTCTCGCTCCCCATTGGTCAAAAGTGCCATGCTGCAAAAAGTGTCAAAACCAGAAATGCAGGACAGGCCATGGAGAAATGGCAGCCTTGCTACGCTGATGGGCGGAATGTAAATTGCCAACAGCCACTCTGGAGAAGTGTACGGTGTGTCCTGAAACATCGAAAAAACACAGCTTAGGGAGCATAGGGCACGTCCACTCATGGGCGTATAAATTGGGAAAACTAAAAATCAGCAAGACACAGGCACCCCAAAGTTTAGGGCTGCTCTGTTGTCAAGAACCTCCACTTCATGACACCTTAAATATACCAGGAAAGAGAAAAATGGATAAAGAAGTTGTGGTCCTTATGTACAATGGAATATCACTCAGACATGAAATCAATGTCATAAGGCTAGTAGAAGCAAGATGAGTGGATTTAGATACGATGATTCTAAGTGAAATAAGTCACACAGAAAAAGACACTTATCATAAGCTCTCACTTATAGAGGGAATGTAAAAACCGCTACACTTGAACTGAATTACAAAACAGAACAGAGTCACACGTGTAGAAAACACACGATGGCTGCTTAACGGGAAAGGTGAGGTGGGGTGATGCATAAAACAAGGGTTTCAAATTCGCTCAGATACCGTTCCATACACCCAATATGTAATATACAAGACCTACTCCTTGCTCAGTGAACTGGATTCAACACCCCCTATTCACCGCACAAGAATATATGTGACTAGTAAGAATCTTAAAACCTATGTATTGATATCTGTCTGGAAGTGAGTCAAGTGGGTGTAAAGCCGCATAAACACAGCCGTGAAAAGCAGCTAAACCCCATTATAAAAATAAATTACTTTTAAAAACCCGTAAAACAAAGACAGTGAAACAGAGAGAAATTCTTACAAAATTCGTTCAGAGGCTGTGATGCAACCTGGATTGACCATATCTAGACCCACAGCTGGATGAGACATAAGGGTGGACACTCTTGGGGCTGAAACGTTGGGTGAGGTTGGGTGAGCAAACGCAGACTCTTTAAAGTAATACTGCCTGGTACCCATCCCATGGGTCCCAAATCTCCAGGTTCAAGGGCATCTTCCTACGTCGAAAACATGCATGAGAAACCCAGAAGATGGTACACCGTGTGATTTTGAAAGGTTTCTAATACGCACCTCATTTCTCATCTCCTTGTGCTCGGGTTCGCCTTTCCAGCTATTTTACTAGCAATCTCCCTACTTGGAGAATCAGCACCTTTAAGCTCCTGTCCCCTACAGGATGCAATTTGTCCTGAGGATGAACGGGAAGAGGGGCAACCAATGAGAGACTAGATCTATGTGTTGGGACAGGCACAGGTCACTCTATTTTCCCATCGGGAAGAAGAATTAACCACAGGCTCAGCCTGCCGCCCAGAAGCAGAATAGGGCCTGAGGCAATCCCGAGCTTTTGCGGACAGCTCCCAAAAATCCAGTTGAAAAATGGAGCTCAGGGACACTGCAATTCAGAAACCCGCAGATCTATAAATGATAACTCTCATCCACAGATATATTGAGGGAAGGCAACGAAGACGATTTGAAAGCAAGGCAGAATTGCAGGAAACAGGTTTCAGGAGGTAGATTCGAATCGCCTTTAAAGCATATGAAAAGCGGCAAAACGTCGACAATGATGCCCTTGGCCAAAAAGGGCGTATGCGTTTTTTCCTGAATATATTCAGGAAAAAACGCATACGCCCTGTTTGGCCAACCAAGCAACCTGGAAAGGCAAATCAGTGCTACAAAGAAGTCTCGCTTCCCATCGGTCTAAAGTGCCATGCTGCAAAAAGTGTCAAAACCAGAAATGCAGGACAGGCCATGGAGAAATGGCAGCCTTGCTACGCTGATGGGCGGGATGTAAATTGCCAACAGCCACTCTGGAAAAGTGTATGGTGTGTCCTGAAACATCGAAAACACACAGCTTAGGGAGCATAGGGCACGTCCACTCATGGGCGTATACATTGGGAAAACTAAAAATCAGCAAGACACAGGCACCCCAAAGTTTAGGGCTGCTCTTTTGACAAGAACCTCCACTTCATGACACCTTAAATATCCCAGGAAAGAGAAAAATGGATAAAGAAGTTGTGGTCCTTATGTACAATGGAATATCACTCAGACATGAAATCAATGTCATAAGGCTAGTAGAAGCAAGATGAGTGGATTTAGGTACGATGATCCTAAGTGAAATAAGTCACACAGAAAAAGACACTTATCATAAGCTATCACTTATAGAGGGAATGTAAAAACCGCTACACTTGAACTGAATTACAAAACAGAACAGAGTCACACGTTTAGAAAACACACGATGGCTGCTTAACGGGAAAGGTGAGGTGGGGTGATGCATAAAACAAGGGTTTCAAATTCGCTCAGATACCGTTCCATATACCCAATATGTAATAGACAAGACCTACTCCTTGCTCAGTGAACTGGACTCAACACCCCCTATTCACCGCACAAGAATATATGTGACTAGTAAGAATCTTAAAACCTATGTATTGATATCTGTCTGGAAGTGAGTCAAGTGGGTGTAAAGCCGCATAAACACAGCCGTGAAAAGCAGCTAAACCCCATTATAAAAATAAATTACTTTTAAAAACCCGTAAAACAAAGACAGTGAAAGAGAGAGAAATTCTTACAAAATTCGTTCAGAGGCTGTGATGCAACCTGGATTGACCATATCTAGACCCACAGCTGGATGAGACATAAGGTTGGACACTCTTGGGGCTGAAAGGTTTTGTGAGGTTGGGTGAGCAAACGCAGACCCTTTAAAGTAATACTGCCTGGTACCCATCCCATGGGTCCCAAATCTCCAGGTTCAAGGGCATCTTCCTACATCGAAAACATGCATGAGAAACCCAGAAGATGGTACACCGTGTGATTTTAAAAGGTTTCTAATACGCACCTCATTTCTCATCTCCTTGTGCTCGGGTTCGCCTTTCCAGCTACTTTACTAGCAATCTCCCTACTTGGAGAATCAGCACTTTAAGCTCCTGTTCCCTACAGGTTGCAATTTGTCCTGAGGATGAACGGGAAGAGGGGCAACCAATGAGAGACTAGATCTAGGTGTTGGGACAGGCACAGGTCACTCTATTTTCCCATCAGGAAGAAGAATTAACCACAGGCTCAGCCTGCCGCCCAGAAGCAGAATAGGGCCTGAGGCAATCCCGCGCTTTTGCGGACAGCTCCCAAAAAAGCCAGTTGAAAAATGGAGCTCAGGGACACTGCAATTCACAAACCCGCAGAGCTATAAATGATAACTCTCATCCACAGATATATTGAGGGAAGGCAACGAAGAGGATTTGAAAGCAAGGCAGAATTGCAGGAAACAGGTTTCAGGAGGTACATTCGAATCGCCTTTAAAGCACATGAAAAGTGGCAAAACGTCGACAATGATGCCCTTGGCCAAACAGGGCGTATGCGTTTTTTCCTGAATATATTCAGGAAAAAACGCATACGCCCTGTTTGGCCAACCAAGCAACCTGGAAAGGCTAATCAGCGCTACAAAGAAGTCTCGCTTCCCATCGGTCAAAAGGGCCATGCTGCAAAAAGTGTCAAAACCAGAAATGCAGGACAGGCCATGGAGAAATGGCAGCCTTGCTACGCTGATGGGCGGGATGTAAATTGCCAACAGCCACTCTGGAGAAGTGTACGGTGTGTCCTGAAACATCGAAAAAACACAGCTTAGGGAGCATAGGGCACGTCCTCTCATGGGCGTATAAATTGGGAAAACTAAAAATCAGCAAGACACAGGCACCCTAAAGTTTAGGGCTGCTCTGTTGACAAGAACCTCCACTTCATGACACCTTAAATATCCCAGGAAAGAGAAAAATGGATAAAGAAGTTGTGGTCCTTATGTACAATGGAATATCACTCAGACATGAAATCAATGTCATAAGGCTAGTAGAAGCAAGATGAGTAGATTTAGGTACGACGATTCTAAGTGAAATAAGTCACACAGAAAAAGGCACTTATCATAAGCTATCACTTATAGAGGGAATGTAATAACCGCTACACTTGAACTGAATTACAAAACAGAACAGAGTCACACGTTTAGAAAACACACTATGGCTGCTTAACGGGAAAGGTGAGGTGGGGTGAGGCATAAAACAAGGGTTTCAAATTCGCTCAGATACCGTTCCATACACCCAATATGTAATAGACAAGACCTACTCCTTGCTCAGTGAACTGGACTCAACACCCCCTATTCACCGCACAAGAATATATGTGACTATTAAGAATCTTAAAACCTATGCATTGATATCTGTCTGGAAGTGAGTCAAGTGGGTGTAAAGCCGCATAAACACAGCCGTGAAAAGCAGCTAAACCCCATTATAAAAATAAATTACTTTTAAAAACCCGTAAAACAAAGACAGTGAAAGAGAGAGAAATTCTTACAAAATTCGTTCAGAGGCTGTGATGCAACCTGGATTGACCATATCTAGACCCACAGTTGGATAAGACATAAGGGTGGACACTCTTGGGGCTGAAAGGTTGGGTGAGGTTGGGTGAGCAAACGCAGACCCTTTAAAGTAATACTGCCTGGTACCCATCCCATGGGTCCCAAATCTCCAGGTTCAAGGGCATCTTCCTACATCGAAAACATGCATGAGAAACCCAGAAGATGGTACACCGTGTGATTTTGAAAGGTTTCTAATACGCACCTCATTTCTCATCTCCTTGTGCTCGGGTTCGCCTTTCCAGCTACTTTACTAGCAATCTCCCTACTTGGAGAATCACCACCTTTAAGCTCCTGTTCCCTACAGGTTGCAATTTGTCCTGAGGATGAACGGGAAGAGGGGCAACCAATGAGAGACTAGATCTAGGTGTTGGGACAGGCACAGGTCACTCTAATTCCCATCAGGAAGAAGAATTAACCACAGGCTAAGCCTGCCGCCCAGAAGCAGAATAGGGCCTGAGGCAATCCCGCACTTTTGCGGCCAGCTCCCAAAAAAGCCAGTTGAAAAATGGAGCTCAGGGACACTGCAATTCAGAAACCCGCAGAGTTATGAATGATAACTCTCATCCACAGATATATTGAGGGAAGGCAACGAAGAGGATTTGAAAGCAAGGCAGAATTGCAGGAAACAGATTTCAGGAGGTAGATTCGAATCGCCTTTAAAGCACATGAAAAGCGGCAAAACGTCGACAATGATGCCCTTGGCCAAAAAGGGCGTATGCGTTTTTTCCTGAATATATTCAGGAAAAAACGCATACGCCCTTTTTGGCCAACCAAGCAACCTGGAAAGGCAAATCAGTGCTACAAAGAAGTCTCGCTCCCCATTGGTCAAAAGTGCCATGCTGCAAAAAGTGTCAAAACCAGAAATGCAGGACAGGCCATGGAGAAATGGCAGCCTTGCTACGCTGATGGGCGGAATGTAAATTGCCAACAGCCACTCTGGAGAAGTGTACGGTGTGTCCTGAAACATCGAAAAAACACAGCTTAGGGAGCATAGGGCACGTCCACTCATGGGCGTATAAATTGGGAAAACTAAAAATCAGCAAGACACAGGCACCCCAAAGTTTAGGGCTGCTCTGTTGTCAAGAACCTCCACTTCATGACACCTTAAATATACCAGGAAAGAGAAAAATGGATAAAGAAGTTGTGGTCCTTATGTACAATGGAATATCACTCAGACATGAAATCAATGTCATAAGGCTAGTAGAAGCAAGATGAGTGGATTTAGGTACGATGATTCTAAGTGAAATAAGTCACACAGAAAAAGACACTTATCATAAGCTCTCACTTATAGAGGGAATGTAAAAACCGCTACACTTGAACTGAATTACAAAACAGAACAGAGTCACACGTGTAGAAAACACACGATGGCTGCTTAACGGGAAAGGTGAGGTGGGGTGATGCATAAAACAAGGGTTTCAAATTCGCTCAGATACCGTTCCATACACCCAATATGTAATATACAAGACCTACTCCTTGCTCAGTGAACTGGATTCAACACCCCCTATTCACCGCACAAGAATATATGTGACTAGTAAGAATCTTAAAACCTATGTATTGATATCTGTCTGGAAGTGAGTCAAGTGGGTGTAAAGCCGCATAAACACAGCCGTGAAAAGCAGCTAAACCCCATTATAAAAATAAATTACTTTTAAAAACCCGTAAAACAAAGACAGTCAAACAGAGAGAAATTCTTACAAAATTCGTTCAGAGGCTGTGATGCAACCTGGATTGACCATATCTAGACCCACAGCTGGATGAGACATAAGGGTGGACACTCTTGGGGCTGAAACGTTGGGTGAGGTTGGGTGAGCAAACGCAGACTCTTTAAAGTAATACTGCCTGGTACCCATCCCATGGGTCCCAAATCTCCAGGTTCAAGGGCATCTTCCTACATCGAAAACATGCATGAGAAACCCAGAAGATGGTACACCGTGTGATTTTGAAAGGTTTCTAATACGCACCTCATTTCTCATCTCCTTGTGCTCGGGTTCGCCTTTCCAGCTATTTTACTAGCAATCTCCCTACTTGGAGAATCAGCACCTTTAAGCTCCTGTCCCCTACAGGATGCAATTTGTCCTGAGGATGAACGGGAAGAGGGGCAACCAATGAGAGACTAGATCTATGTGTTGGGACAGGCACAGCTCACTCTATTTTCCCATCGGGAAGAAGAATTAACCACAGGCTCAGCCTGCCGCCCAGAAGCAGAATAGGGCCTGAGGCAATCCCGAGCTTTTGCGGACAGCTCCCAAAAATCCAGTTGAAAAATGGAGCTCAGGGACACTGCAATTCACAAACCCGCAGAGCTATAAATGATAACTCTCATCCACAGATATATTGAGGGAAGGCAACGAAGACGATTTGAAAGCAAGGCAGAATTGCAGGAAACAGGTTTCAGGAGGTAGATTCGAATCGCCTTTAAAGCATATGAAAAGCGGCAAAACGTCGACAATGATGCCCTTGGCCAAACAGGGCGTATGCGTTTTTTCCTGAATATATTCAGGAAAAAACGCATACGCCCTGTTTGGCCAACCAAGCAACCTGGAAAGGCAAATCAGTGCTACAAAGAAGTCTCGCTTCCCATCGGTCTAAAGTGCCATGCTGCAAAAAGTGTCAAAACCAGAAATGCAGGACAGGCCATGGAGAAATGGCAGCCTTGCTACGCTGATGGGCGGGATGTAAATTGCCAACAGCCACTATGGAAAAGTGTATGGTGTGTCCTGAAACATCGAAAACACACAGCTTAGGGAGCATAAGGCACGTCCACTCATGGGCGTATAAATTGGGAAAACTAAAAATCAGCAAGACACAGGCACCCCAAAGTTTAGGGCTGCTCTTTTGACAAGAACCTCCACTTCATGACACCTTAAATATCCCAGGAAAGAGAAAAATGGATAAAGAAGTTGTGGTCCTTATGTACAATGGAATATCACTGAGACATGAAATCAATGTCATAAGGCTAGTAGAAGCAAGATGAGTGGATTTAGGTACGATGATCCTAAGTGAAATAAGTCACACAGAAAAAGACACTTATCATAAGCTATCACTTATAGAGGGAATGTAAAAACCGCTACACTTGAACTGAATTACAAAACAGAACAGAGTCACACGTTTAGAAAACACACGATGGCTGCTTAACGGGAAAGGTGAGGTGGGGTGATGCATAAAACAAGGGTTTCAAATTCGCTCAGATACCGTTCCATATACCCAATATGTAATAGACAAGACCTACTCCTTGCTCAGTGAACTGGACTCAACACCCCCTATTCACCGCACAAGAATATATGTGACTAGTAAGAATCTTAATACCTATGTATTGATATCTGTCTGGAAGTGAGTCAAGTGGGTGTAAAGCCGCATAAACACAGCCGTGAAAAGCAGCTAAACCCCATTATAAAAATAAATTACTTTTAAAAACCCGTAAAACAAAGACAGTGAAAGAGAGAGAAATTCTTACAAAATTCGTTCAGAGGCTGTGATGCAACCTGGATTGACCATATCTAGACCCACAGCTGGATGAGACATAAGGTTGGACACTCTTGGGGCTGAAAGGTTGGGTGAGGTTGGGTGAGCAAACGCAGACCCTTTAAAGTAATACTGCCTGGTACCCATCCCATGGGTCCCAAATCTCCAGGTTCAAGGGCATCTTCCTACATCGAAAACATGCATGAGAAACCCAGAAGATGGTACACCGTGTGATTTTGAAAGGTTTCTAATACGCACCTCATTTCTCATCTCCTTGTGCTCGGGTTCGCCTTTCCAGCTACTTTACTAGCAATCTCCCTACTTGGAGAATCAGCACTTTTAAGCTCCTGTTCCCTACAGGTTGCAATTTGTCCTGAGGATGAACGGGAAGAGGGGCAACCAATGAGAGACTAGATCTAGGTTTTGGGACAGGCACAGGTCACTCTATTTTCCCATCAGGAAGAAGAATTAACCACAAGCTCAGCCTGCCGCCCAGAAGCAGAATAGGGCCTGAGGCAATCCCGCGCTTTTGCGGCCAGCTCCCAAAAAAGCCAGTTGAAAAATGGAGCTCAGGGACACTGCAATTCACAAACCCGCAGAGCTATAAATGATAACTCTCATCCACAGATATATTGAGGGAAGGCAACGAAGAGGATTTGAAAGCAAGGCAGAATTGCAGGAAACAGGTTTCAGGAGGTACATTCGAATCGCCTTTAAAGCACATGAAAAGTGGCAAAACGTCGACAATGATGCCCTTGGCCAAACAGGGCGTATGCGTTTTTTCCTGAATATATTCAGGAAAAAACGCATACGCCCTGTTTGGCCAACCAAGCAACCTGGAAAGGCTAATCAGCGCTACAAAGAAGTCTCGCTTCCCATCGGTCAAAAAGGCCATGCTGCAAAAAGTGTCAAAACCAGAAATGCAGGACAGGCCATGGAGAAATGGCAGCCTTGCTACGCTGATGGGCGGGATGTAAATTGCCAACAGCCACTCTGGAGAAGTGTACGGTGTGTCCTGAAACATCGAAAAAACACAGCTTAGGGAGCATAGGGCACGTCCTCTCATGGGCGTATAAATTGGGAAAACTAAAAATCAGCAAGACACAGGCACCCCAAAGTTTAGGGCTGCTCTGTTGACAAGAACCTCCACTTCATGACACCTTAAATATCCCAGGAAAGAGAAAAATGGATAAGAAGTTGTGGTCCTTATGTACAATGGAATATCACTCAGACATGAAATCAATGTCATAAGGCTAGTAGAAGCAAGATGAGTGGATTTAGGTACGATGATTCTAAGTGAAATAAGTCACACAGAAAAAGACACTTATCATAAGCTATCACTTATAGAGGGAATGTAATAACCGCTACACTTGAACTGAATTACAAAACAGAACAGAGTCACACGTTTAGAAAACACACTATGGCTGCTTAACGGGAAAGGTGAGGTGGGGTGAGGCATAAAACAAGGGTTTCAAATTCGCTCAGATACCGTTCCATACACCCAATATGTAATAGACAAGACCTACTCCTTGCTCAGTGACCTGGACTCAACACCCCCTATTCACCGCACAAGAATATATGTGACTAGTAAGAATCTTAAAACCTATGTATTGATATCTGTCTGGAAGTGAGTCAAGTGGGTGTAAAGCCGCATAAACACAGCCGTGAAAAGCAGCTAAACCCCATTATAAAAATAAATTACTTTTAAAAACCCGTAAAACAAAGACAGTGAAAGAGAGAGAAATTCTTACAAAATTCGTTCAGAGGCTGTGATGCAACCTGGATTGACCATATCTAGACCCACAGCTGGATGAGACATAAGGGTGGACACTCTTGGGGCTAAAAGTTTGGGTGAGGTTGGGTGAGCAAACGCAGACCCTTTAAAGTAATACTGCCTGGTACCCATCCCATGGGTCCCAAATCTCCAGGTTCAAGGGCATCTTCCTACATCGAAAACATGCATGAGAAACCCAGAAGATGGTACACCGTGTGATTTTGAAAGGTTTCTAATACGCACCTCATTTCTCATCTCCTTGTGCTCGGGTTCGCCTTTCCAGCTACTTTACTAGCAATCTCCCTACTTGGAGAATCAGCACCTTTAAGCTCCTGTTCCCTACAGGTTGCAATTTGTCCTGAGGATGAACGGGAAGAGGGGCAACCAATGAGAGACTAGATCTAGGTGTTGGGACAGGCACAGGTCACTCTATTTCCCATCAGGAAGAAGAATTAACCACAGGCTAAGCCTGCCGCCCAGAAGCAGAATAGGGCCTGAGGCAATCCCGCGCTTTTGCGGCCAGCTCCCAAAAAAGCCAGTTGAAAAATGGAGCTCAGGGACACTGCAATTCAGAAACCCGCAGAATTATGAATGATAACTCTCATCCACAGATATATTGAGGGAAGGCAACGAAGAGGATTTGAAAGCAAGGCAGAATTGCAGGAAACAGATTTCAGGAGGTAGATTCGAATCGCCTTTAAAGCACATGAAAAGCGGCAAAACGTCGACAATGATGCCCTTGGCCAAAAAGGGCGTATGCGTTTTTTCCTGAATATATTCAGGAAAAAACGCATACGACCTTTTTGGCCAATCAAGCAACCTGGAAAGGCAAATCAGTGCTACAAAGAATTCTCGCTTCCCATCGGTCAAAAGTGCCATGCTGCAAAAAGTGTCCAAACCAGAAATGCAGGACAGGCCATGGAGAAATGGCAGCCTTGCTACGCTGATGGGCGGGATGTAAATTGCCAACAGCCACTCTGGAAAAGTGTACGGTGTGTCCTGAAACATCGAAAAAACACAGCTTAGGGAGCATAGGGCACGTCCACTCATGGGCGTATAAATTGGGAAAACTAAAAATCAGCAAGACACAGGCACCCCAAAGATTAGGGCTGCTCTGTTGACAAGAACCTCCACTTCATGACACCTTAAATATCCCAGGAAAGAGAAAAATGGATAAAGAAGTTGTGGTCTTTATGTACAATGGAATATCACTCAGACATGAAATCAATGTCATAAGGCTAGTAGAAGCAAGATGATTGGATTTAGGTACGATGATCCTAAGTGAAATAAGTCACACAGAAAAAGACACTTATCATAAGCTATCACTTATAGAGGGAATGTAAAAACCGCTACACTTGAACTGAATTACAAAACAGAACAGAGTCACACGTTTAGAAAACACTCTATGGCTGCTTAACGGGAAAGGTGAGGTGGGGTGATGCATAAATCAAGGGTTTCAAATTCGCTCAGATACCGTTCCATACACCCAATATGTAATAGACAAGACCTACTCCTTGCTCAGTGAACTGGACTCAACACCCCCTATTCACCGCACAAGAATATATGTGACTAGTAAGAATCTTAAAACCTATGTATTGATATCTGTCTGGAAGTGAGTCAAGTGGGTGTAAAGCCGCATAAACACAGCCGTGAAAAGCAGCTAAACCCCATTATAAAAATAAATTACTTTTAAAAACCCGTAAAACAAAGACAGTGAAAGAGAGAGAAATTCTTACAAAATTCGTTCAGAGGCTGTGATGCAACCTGGATTGACCATATCTAGACCCACAGCTGGATGAGACATAAGGGTGGACACTCTTGGGGCTGAAAGGTTGGGTGAGGTTGGGTGAGCAAACGCAGACCCTTTAAAGTAAATCTGCCTGGTACCCAACCCATGGGTCCCAAATCTCCAGGTTCAAGGGCATCTTCCTATATGGAAAACATGCATGAGAAACCCAGAAGATGGTACACCGTGTGATTTTGAAAGGTTTCTAATATGCACCTCATTTCTCATCTCCTTGTGCTCGGGTTCGCCTTTCCAGCTACTTTACTAGCAATCTCCCTACTTGGAGAATCAGCACCTTTAAGCTCCTGTCCCCTACAGGATGCAATTTGTCCTGAGGATGAACGGGAAGAGGGGCAACCAATGAGAGACTAGATCTATGTGTTGGGACAGGCACAGCTCACTCTATTTTCCCATCGGGAAGAAGAATTAACCACAGGCTCAGCCTGCCGCCCAGAAGCAGAATAGGGCCTGAGGCAATCCCGAGCTTTTGCGGCCAGCTCCCAAAAAAGCCAGTTGAAAATTGGAGCTCAGGGACACTGCAATTCACAAACCCGCAGAGCTATAAATGATAACTCTCATCCACAGATATATTGAGGGAAGGCAACGAAGACGATTTGAAAGCAAGGCAGAATTGCAGGAAACAGGTTTCAGGAGGTAGATTCGAATCGCCTTTAAAGCATATGAAAAGTGGCAAAACGTCGACAATGATGCCCTTGGCCAAACAGGGCGTATGCGTTTTTTCCTGAATATATTCAGGAAAAACCCATACGCCCTGTTTGGCCAACCAAGCAACCTGGAAAGGCTAATCAGCGCTACAAAGAAGTCTCGCTTCCCATCGGTCAAAAGGGCCATGCTGCAAAAAGTGTCAAAACCAGAAATGCAGGACAGGCCATTGAGAAATGGCAGCCTTGCTACGCTGATGGGCGGGATGTAAATTGCCAACAGCCACTCTGGAGAAGTGTACGGTGTGTCCTGAAACATCGAAAAAACACAGCTTAGGGAGCATAGGGCACGTCCTCTCATGGGCGTATAAATTGGGAAAACTAAAAATCAGCAAGACACAGGCACCCCAAAGTTTAGGGCTGCTCTGTTGACAAGAACCTCCACTTCATGACACCTTAAATATCCCAGGAAAGAGAAAAATGGATAAAGAAGTTGTGGTCCTTATGTACAATGGAATATCACTCAGACATGAAATCAATGTTATAAGGCTAGTAGAAGCAAGATGAGTGGATTTAGGTACGATGATTCTAAGTGAAATAAGTCACACAGAAAAAGACACTTATCATAAGCTATCACTTATAGAGGGAATGTAAAAACCGCTACACATGAACTGAATTACAAAACAGAACAGAGTCACACGTTTAGAAAACACACTATGGCTGCTTAACGGGAAAGGTGAGGTGGGGTGATGCATAAAACAAGGGTTTCAAATTCGCTCAGATACCGTTCCATACACCCAATATGTAATAGACAAGACCTACTCCTTGCTCAGTGAACTGGACTCAACACCCCCTATTCACCGCACAATAATATATGTGACTAGTAAGAATCTTAAAACCTATGTATTGATATCTGTCTGGAAGTGAGTCAAGTGGGTGTAAAGCAGCATAAACACAGCCGTGAAAAGCAGCTAAACCCCATTATAAAAATAAATTACTTTTAAAAACCCGTAAAACAAAGACAGTGAAAGAGAGAGAAATTCTTACAAAATTCTTTCAGAGGCTGTGATGCAACCTGGATTGACCATATCTAGACCCACAGCTGGATGAGACATAAGGGTGGACAATCTGGGGCTGAAAGTTTGGGTGAGGTTGGGTGAGCAAACGCAGACCCTTTAAAGTAATACTGCCTGGTACCCATCCCATGGGTCCCAAATCTCCAGGTTCAAGGGCATCTTCCTACATCGAAAACATGCATGAGAAACCCAGAAGATGGTACACCGTGTGATTTTGAAAGGTTTCTAATACGCACCTCATTTCTCATCTCCTTGTGCCCGGGTTCGCCTTTCCAGCTACTTTACTAGCAATCTCCCTACTTGGAGAATCAGCACCTTTAAGCTCCTGTTCCCTACAGGTTGCAATTTGTCCTGAGGATGAACGGGAAGAGGGGCAACCAATGAGAGACTAGATCTAGGTGTTGGGACAGGCACAGCTCACTCTATTTTCCCATCGGGAAGAAGAATTAACCACAGGCTCAGCCTGCCGCCCAAAAGCAGAATAGGGCCTGAGACAATCCTGCGCTTTTGCGGCCAGCTCCCAAAAAGCCAGTTGAAAAATGGAGCTCAGGGACACTGCAATTCAGAAACCCGCAGATCTATAAATGATAACTCTCATCCACAGATATATTGAGGGAAGGCAACGAAGAGGATTTGAAAGCAAGGCAGAATTGCAGGAAACAGGTTTCAGGAGGTAGATTCGAATCGCCTTTAAAGCACATGAAAAGTGGCAAAACGTCGACAATGATGCCCTTGGCCAAAAAGGGCGTATGCGTTTTTTCCTGAATATACTTAGGAAAAAACGCATACGCCCTTTTTGGCCAACCAAGCAACCTGGAAAGGCAAATCAGTGCTACAAAGAAGTCTCGCTTCCCATCGGTCAAAAGTGCCATGCTGCAAAAAGTGTCAAAACCAGAAATGCAGGACAGGCCATGGAGAAATGGCAGCCTTGCTACGCTGATGGGCGGGATGTAAATTGCCAACAGCCACTCTGGAGAAGTGTACGCTTTGTCCTGAAACATCGAAAAAACACAGCTTAGGGAGCATAGGGCACGTCCACTCATGGGCGTATAAATTGGGAAAACTAAAAATCAGCAAGACACAGGCACCCCAAAGTTTAGGGCTGCTCTGTTGACAAGAACCTCCACTTCATGACACCTTAAATATCCCAGGAAAGAGAAAAATGGATAAAGAAGTTGTGGTCCTTATGTACAATGGAATATCACTCCGACATGAAATCAATGTCATAAGGCTAGTAGAAGCAAGATGAGTGGATTTAGGTACGATGATTCTAAGTGAAATAAGTCACACAGAAAAAGGCACTTATCATAAGCTATCACTTATAGAGGGAATGTAATAACCGCTACACTTGAACTGAATTACAAAACAGAACAGAGTCACACGTTTAGAAAACACACTATGGCTGCTTAACGGGAAAGGTGAGGTGGGGTGAGGCATAAAACAAGGGTTTCAAATTCGCTCAGATACCGTTCCATACACCCAATATGTAATAGACAAGACCTACTCCTTGCTCAGTGAACTGGACTCAACACCCCCTATTCACCGCACAAGAATATATGTGACTAGTAAGAATCTTAAAACCTATGTATTGATATCTGTCTGGAAGTGAGTCAAGTGGGTGTAAAGCCGCATAAACACAGCCGTGAAAAGCAGCTAAACCCCATTATAAAAATAAATTACTTTTAAAAACCCGTAAAACAAAGACAGTGAAAGAGAGAGAAATTCTTACAAAATTCGTTCAGAGGCTGTGATGCAACCTGGATTGACCATATCTAGACCCACAGCTGGATGAGACATAAGGGTGGACACTCTTGGGGCTGAAAGGTTGGGTGAGGTTGGGTGAGCAAACGCAGACCCTTTAAAGTAATACTGCCTGGTACCCATCCCATGGGTCCCAAATCTCCAGATTCAAGGGCATCTTCCTAAATCGAAAACATGCATGAGAAACCCAGAAGATGGTACACCGTGTGATTTTGAAAGGTTTCTAATACGCACCTCATTTCTCATCTCCTTGTGCTCGGGTTCGCCTTTCCAGCTACTTTACTAGCAACCTCCCTACTTGGAGAATCAGCACCTTTAAGCTCCTGTCCCCTACAGGATGCAATTTGTCCTGAGGATGAACGTGAAGAGGGGCAACCAATGAGAGACTAGATCTATGTGTTGGGACAGGCACAGGTCACTCTATTTTCCCATCAGGAAGAAGAATTAACCACAGGCTCAGCCTGCCGCCCAGAAGCAGAATAGGGCCTGAGGCAATCCCGCGCTTTTGCGGCCAGCTCCCAAAAAAGCCAGTTGAAAAATGGAGCTCAGGGACACTGCAATTCACAAACCCGCAGAGCTATAAATGATAACTCTCATCCACAGATATATTGAGAGAAGGCAACGAAGAGGATTTGAAAGCAAGGCAGAATTTCAGGAAACAGGTTTCAGGAGGTAGATTCGAATCGCCTTTAAAGCATATGAAAAGTGGAAAAATGTCGACAATGATGCCCTTGGCCAAACAGGGCGTATGCGTTTTTTCCTGAATATATTCAGGAAAAAACGCATACGCCCTGTTTGGCCAACCAAGCAACCTGGAAAGGCTAATCAGCGCTACAAAGAAGTCTCGCTTCCCATCGGTCAAAAGTGCCATGCTGCAAAAAGTGTCCAAACCAGAAATGCAGGACAGGCCATGTAGAAATGGCAGCCTTGCTACGCTGATGCGCGGGATGTAAATTGCCAACAGCCACTCTGGAAAAGTGTACGGTGTGTCCTGAAACATCGAAAAAACACAGCTTAGGGAGCATAGGGCACGTCCACTCATGGGCGTATAAATTGGGAAAACTAAAAATCAGCAAGACACAGGCACCCCAAAGTTTAGGGCTGCTCTGTTGACAGGAACCTCCACTTCATGACACCTTAAATATCCCAGGAAAGAGAAAAATGGATAAAGAAGTTGTGGTCCTTATGTACAATGGAATATCACTCAGACATGAAATCAATGTCATAAGGCTAGTAGAAGCAAGATGAGTGGATTTAGGTACGATGATCCTAAGTGAAATAAGTCACACAGAAAAAGACACTTATCATAAGCTATCACTTATAGAGGGAATGTAAAAACCGCTACACTTGAACTGAATTACAAAACAGAACAGAGTCACACGTTTAGAAAACACACGATGGCTGCTGAGCGGGAAAGGTGAGGTGGGGTGATGCATAAAACAAGGGTTTCAAATTCGCTCAGATACCGTTCCATACACCCAATATGTAATAGACAAGACCTACTCCTTGCTCAGTGAACTGGACTCAACACCCCCTATTCACCGCACAAGAATATATGTGACTAGTAAGAATCTTAAAACCTATGTATTGATATCTGTCTGGAAGTGAGTCAAGTGGGTGTAAAGCCACATAAACACAGCTGCGAAAAGCAGCTAAACCCCATTATAAAAATAAATTACTTTTAAAAACCCGTAAAACAAAGACAGTGAAAGAGAGAGAAATTCTTACAAAATTCGTTCAGAGGCTGTGATGCAACCTGGATTGACATATCTAGACCCACAGCTGGATGAGACATAAGGGTGGACACTCTTGGGGCTGAAAGGTTGGGTGAGGTTGGGTGAGCAAACGCAGACCCTTTAAAGTAATACTGCCTGGTACCCATCCCATGGGTCCCAAATCTCCAGGTTCAAGGGCATCTGCCTACATCGAAAACATGCATGAGAAACCCAGAAGATGGTACACCGTGTGATTTTGAAAGGTTTCTAATACGCACCTCATTTCTCATCTCCTTGTGCTCGGGTTCGCCTTTCCAGCTACTTTACTAGCAATCTCCCTACTTGGAGAATCAGCACCTTTAAGCTCCTGTTCCCTACAGGTTGCAATTTGTCCTGAGGATGAACGGGAAGAGGGGCAACCAATGAGAGACTAGATCTAGGTGTTGGGACAGGCACAGGTCACTCTATTTCCCATCAGGAAGAAGAATTAACCACAGGCTAAGCCTGCCGCCCAGAAGCAGAATAGGGCCTGAGGCAATCCCGCGCTTTTGCGGCCAGCTCCCAAAAAAGCCAGTTGAAAAATGGAGCTCAGGGACACTGCAATTCAGAAACCCGCAGAGTTATGAATGATAACTCTCATCCACAGATATATTGAGGGAAGGCAACGAAGAGGATTTGAAAGCAAGGCAGAATTGCAGGAAACAGATTTCAGGAGGTAGATTCGAATCGCCTTTAAAGCACATGAAAAGCGGCAAAACGTCGACAATGATGCCCTTCGCCAAAAAGGGCGTATGCGTTTTTTCCTGAATATATTCAGGAAAAAACGCATACGCCCTTTTTGGCCAACCAAGCAACCTGGAAAGGCAAATCACTGCTACAAAGAAGTCTCGCTTCCCATCGGTCAAAAGTGCCATGCTGCAAAAAGTGTCAAAACCAGAAATGCAGGACAGGCCATGGAGAAATGGCAGCCTTGCTACGCTGATGGGCGGGATGTAAATTGCCAACAGCCACTCTGGAAAAGTGTATGGTGTGTCCTGAAACATCGAAAAAACACAGCTTAGGGAGCATAGGGCACGTCCTCTCATGGGCGTATAAATTGGGAAAACTAAAAATCAGCAAGACACAGGCACCCCAAAGTTTAGGGCTGCTCTGTTGACAAGAACCTCCACTTCATGACACCTTAAATATCCCAGGAAAGAGAAAAATGGATAAAGAAGTTGTGGTCCTTATGTACAATGGAATATCACTCAGACATGAAATCAATGTCATAAGGCTAGTAGAAGCAAGATGAGTGGATTTAGGTACGATAATCCTAAGTGAAATAAGTCACACAGAAAAAGACACTTATCATAAGCTATCACTTATAGAAGGAATGTAAAAACCGCTACACTTGAACTGAATTACAAAACAGAACAGAGTCACACATTTAGAAAACACACTGTGGCTGCTTAACGGGAAAGGTGAGGTGGGGTGATGCATAAAACAAGGGTTTCAAATTCGCTCAGATACCGTTCCATACACCCAATATGTAATAGACAATACCTACTCCTTGCTCAGTGAACTGGACTCAACACCCCCTATTCACCGCACAAGAATATATGTGACTAGTAAGAATCTTAAAACCTATGTATTGATATCTGTCTGGAAGTGAGTCAAGTGGGTGTAAAGCCGCATAAACACAGCCGTGAAAAGCAGCTAAACCCCATTATAAAAATAAATTACTTTTAAAAACCCGTAAAACAAAGACAGTGAAAGAGAGAGAAATTCTTACAAAATTCGTTCAGAGGCTGTGATGCAACCTGGATTAACCATATCTAGACCCACAGCTGGATGAGACATAAGGGTGGACACTCTTGGGGCTGAAAGTTTGGGTGAGGTTGGGTGAGCAAACGCAGACCCTTTAAAGTAATACTGCCTGGTACCCATCCCATGGGTCCCAAATCTCCAGGTTCAAGGGCATCTTCCTATATGGAAAACATGCATGAGAAACCCAGAAGATGGTACACCGTGTGATTTTGAAAGGTTTCTAATACGCACCTCATTTCTCATCTCCTTGTGCTCGGGTTCGCCTTTCCAGCTACTTTACTAGCAATCTCCCTACTTGGAGAATCAGCACCTTTAAGCTCCTGTCCCCTACAGGATGCAATTTGTCCTGAGGATGAACGGGAAGAGGGGCAACCAATGAGAGACTAGATCTAGGTGTTGGGACAGGCACAGGTCACTCTATTTTCCCATCAGGAAGAAGAATTAACCACAGGCTCAGCCTGCCGCCCAGAAGCAGAATAGGGCCTGAGGCAATCCCGCGCTTTTGCGGCCAGCTCCCAAAAAAGCCAGTTGAAAAATGGAGCTCAGGGACACTGCAATTCACAAACCCGCAGAGCTATAAATGATAACTCTCATCCACAGATATATTGAGGGAAGGCAACGAAGAGGATTTGAAAGCAAGGCAGAATTTCAGGAAACAGGTTTCAGGAGGTAGATTCGAATCGCCTTTAAAGCATATGAAAAGTGGCAAAACGTCGACAATGATGCCCTTGGCCAAACAGGGCGTATGCGTTTTTTCCTGAATATATTCAGGAAAAAACGCATACGCCCTGTTTGGCCAACCAAGCAACCTGGAAAGGCTAATCAGCGCTACAAAGAAGTCTCGCTTCCCATCGGTCAAAAGTGCCATGCTGCAAAAAGTGTCCAAACAAGAAATGCAGGACAGGCCATGGAGAAATGGCAGCCTTGCTACGCTGATGGGCGGGATGTAAATTGCCAACAGCCACTCTGGAAAAGTGTACGGTGTGTCCTGAAACATCGAAAAAACACAGCTTAGGGAGCATAGGGCACGTCCACTCATGGGCGTATAAATTGGGAAAACTAAAAATCAGCAAGACACAGGCACCCCAAAGTTTAGGGCTGCTCTGTTGACAAGAACCTCCACTTCATGACACCTTAAATATCCCAGGAAAGAGAAAAATGGATAAAGAAGTTGTGGTCCTTATGTACAATGGAATATCACTCCGACATGAAATCAATGTCATAAGGCTAGTAGAAGCAAGATGAGTGGATTTAGGTACGATGATCCTAAGTGAAATAAGTCACACAGAAAAAGACACTTATCATAAGCTATCACTTATAGAGGGAATGTAAAAACCGCTACACTTGAACTGAATTACAAAACAGAACAGAGTCACACGTTTAGAAAACACACTATGGCTGCTTAACGGGAAAGGTGAGGTGGGGTGAGGCATAAAACAAGGGTTTCAAATTCGCTCAGATACCGTTCCATACACCCAATATGTAATAGACAAGACCTACTCCTTGCTCAGTGAACTGGACTCAACACCCCCTATTCACCGCACAAGAATATATGTGACTAGTAAGAATCTTAAAACCTATGTATTGATATCTGTCTGGAAGTGAGTCAAGTGGGTGTAAAGCCGCATAAACACAGCCGTGAAAAGCAGCTAAACCCCATTATAAAAATAAATTACTTTTAAAAACCCGTAAAACAAAGACAGTGAAAGAGAGAGAAATTCTTACAAAATTCGTTCAGAGGCTGTGATGCAACCTGGATTGACCATATCTAGACCCACAGCTGTATGAGACATAAGGGTGGACACTCTTGGGGCTGAAAGGTTGGGTGAGGTTGGGTGAGCAAACGCAGACCCTTTAAAGTAATACTGCCTGGTACCCATCCCATGGGTCCCAAATCTCCAGATTCAAGGGCATCTTCCTAAATCGAAAACATGCATGAGAAACCCAGAAGATGGTACACCGTGTGATTTTGAAAGGTTTCTAATACGCACCTCATTTCTCATCTCCTTGTGCTCGGGTTCGCCTTTCCAGCTACTTTACTAGCAACCTCCCTACTTGGAGAATCAGCACCTTTAAGCTCCTGTCCCCTACAGGATGCAATTTGTCCTGAGGATGAACGGGAAGAGGGGCAACCAATGAGAGACTAGATCTATGTGTTGGGACAGGCACAGGTCACTCTATTTTCCCATCAGGAAGAAGAATTAACCACAGGCTCAGCCTGCCGCCCAGAAGCAGAATAGGGCCTGAGGCAATCCCGCGCTTTTGCGGCCAGCTCCCAAAAAAGCCAGTTGAAAAATGGAGCTCAGGGACACTGCAATTCACAAACCCGCAGAGCTATAAATGATAACTCTCATCCACAGATATATTGAGAGAAGGCAACGAAGAGGATTTGAAAGCAAGGCAGAATTTCAGGAAACAGGTTTCAGGAGGTAGATTCGAATCGCCTTTAAAGCATATGAAAAGTGGAAAAATGTCGACAATGATGCCCTTGGCCAAACAGGGCGTATGCGTTTTTTCCTGAATATATTCAGGAAAAAACGCATACGCCCTGTTTGGCCAACCAAGCAACCTGGAAAGGCTAATCAGCGCTACAAAGAAGTCTCGCTTCCCATCGGTCAAAAGTGCCATGCTGCAAAAAGTGTCCAAACCAGAAATGCAGGACAGGCCATGTAGAAATGGCAGCCTTGCTACGCTGATGCGCGGGATGTAAATTGCCAACAGCCACTCTGGAAAAGTGTACGGTGTGTCCTGAAACATCGAAAAAACACAGCTTAGGGAGCATAGGGCACGTCCACTCATGGGCGTATAAATTGGGAAAACTAAAAATCAGCAAGACACAGGCACCCCAAAGTTTAGGGCTGCTCTGTTGACAAGAACCTCCACTTCATGACACCTTAAATATCCCAGGAAAGAGAAAAATGGATAAAGAAGTTGTGGTCCTTATGTACAATGGAATATCACTCAGACATGAAATCAATGTCATAAGGCTAGTAGAAGCAAGATGAGTGGATTTAGGTACGATGATCCTAAGTGAAATAAGTCACACAGAAAAAGACACTTATCATAAGCTATCACTTATAGAGGGAATGTAAAAACCGCTACACTTGAACTGAATTACAAAACAGAACAGAGTCACACGTTTAGAAAACACACAATGGCTGCTGAGCGGGAAAGGTGAGGTGGGGTGATGCATAAAACAAGGGTTTCAAATTCGCTCAGATACCGTTCCATACACCCAATATGTAATAGACAAGACCTACTCCTTGCTCAGTGAACTGGACTCAACACCCCCTATTCACCGCACAAGAATATATGTGACTAGTAAGAATCTTAAAACCTATGTATTGATATCTGTCTGGAAGTGAGTCAAGTGGGTGTAAAGCCACATAAACACAGCCGTGAAAAGCAGCTAAACCCCATTATAAAAATAAATTACTTTTAAAAACCCGTAAAACAAAGACAGTGAAAGAGAGAGAAATTCTTACACAATTCGTTCAGAGGCTGTGATGCAACCTGGATTGACATATCTAGACCCACAGCTGGATGAGACATAAGGGTGGACACTCTTGGGGCTGAAAGGTTGGGTGAGGTTGGGTGAGCAAACGCAGACCCTTTAAAGTAATACTGCCTGGTACCCATCCCATGGGTCCCAAATCTCCAGGTTCAAGGGCATCTGCCTACATCGAAAACATGCATGAGAAACCCAGAAGATGGTACACCGTGTGATTTTGAAAGGTTTCTAATACGCACCTCATTTCTCATCTCCTTGTGCTCGGGTTCGCCTTTCCAGCTACTTTACTAGCAATCTCCCTACTTGGAGAATCAGCACCTTTAAGCTCCTGTTCCCTACAGGTTGCAATTTGTCCTGAGGATGAACGGGAAGAGGGGCAACCAATGAGAGACTAGATCTAGGTGTTGGGACAGGCACAGGTCACTCTATTTCCCATCAGGAAGAAGAATTAACCACAGGCTAAGCCTGCCGCCCAGAAGCAGAATAGGGCCTGAGGCAATCCCGCGCTTTTGCGGCCAGCTCCCAAAAAAGCCAGTTGAAAAATGGAGCTCAGGGACACTGCAATTCAGAAACCCGCAGAGTTATGAATGATAACTCTCATCCACAGATATATTGAGGGAAGGCAACGAAGAGGATTTGAAAGCAAGGCAGAATTGCAGGAAACAGATTTCAGGAGGTAGATTCGAATCGCCTTTAAAGCACATGAAAAGCGGCAAAACGTCGACAATGATGCCCTTCGCCAAAAAGGGCGTATGCGTTTTTTCCTGAATATATTCAGGAAAAAACGCATACGCCCTTTTTGGCCAACCAAGCAACCTGGAAAGGCAAATCACTGCTACAAAGAAGTCTCGCTTCCCATCGGTCAAAAGTGCCATGCTGCAAAAAGTGTCAAAACCAGAAATGCAGGACAGGCCATGGAGAAATGGCAGCCTTGCTACGCTGATGGGCGGGATGTAAATTGCCAACAGCCACTCTGGAAAAGTGTATGGTGTGTCCTGAAACATCGAAAAAACACAGCTTAGGGAGCATAGGGCACGTCCTCTCATGGGCGTATAAATTGGGAAAACTAAAAATCAGCAAGACACAGGCACCCCAAAGTTTAGGGCTGCTCTGTTGACAAGAACCTCCACTTCATGACACCTTAAATATCCCAGGAAAGAGAAAAATGGATAAAGAAGTTGTGGTCCTTATGTACAATGGAATATCACTCAGACATGAAATCAATGTCATAAGGCTAGTAGAAGCAAGATGAGTGGATTTAGGTACGATAATCCTAAGTGAAATAAGTCACACAGAAAAAGACACTTATCATAAGCTATCACTTATAGAAGGAATGTAAAAACCGCTACACTTGAACTGAATTACAAAACAGAACAGAGTCACACATTTAGAAAACACACTGTGGCTGCTTAACGGGAAAGGTGAGGTGGGGTGATGCATAAAACAAGGGTTTCAAATTCGCTCAGATACCGTTCCATACACCCAATATGTAATAGACAATACCTACTCCTTGCTCAGTGAACTGGACTCAACACCCCCTATTCACCGCACAAGAATATATGTGACTAGTAAGAATCTTAAAACCTATGTATTGATATCTGTCTGGAAGTGAGTCAAGTGGGTGTAAAGCCGCATAAACACAGCCGTGAAAAGCAGCTAAACCCCATTATAAAAATAAATTACTTTTAAAAACCCGTAAAACAAAGACAGTGAAAGAGAGAGAAATTCTTACAAAATTCGTTCAGAGGCTGTGATGCAACCTGGATTAACCATATCTAGACCCACAGCTGGATGAGACATAAGGGTGGACACTCTTGGGGCTGAAAGTTTGGGTGAGGTTGGGTGAGCAAACGCAGACCCTTTAAAGTAATACTGCCTGGTACCCATCCCATGGGTCCCAAATCTCCAGGTTCAAGGGCATCTTCCTATATGGAAAACATGCATGAGAAACCCAGAAGAAGGTACACCGTGTGATTTTGAAAGGTTTCTAATACGCACCTCATTTCTCATCTCCTTGTGCTCGGGTTCGCCTTTCCAGCTACTTTACTAGCAATCTCCCTACTTGGAGAATCAGCACCTTTAAGCTCCTGTCCCCTACAGGATGCAATTTGTCCTGAGGATGAACGGGAAGAGGGGCAACCAATGAGAGACTAGATCTAGGTGTTGGGACAGGCACAGGTCACTCTATTTTCCCATCAGGAAGAAGAATTAACCACAGGCTCAGCCTGCCGCCCAGAAGCAGAATAGGGCCTGAGGCAATCCCGCGCTTTTGCGGCCAGCTCCCAAAAAAGCCAGTTGAAAAATGGAGCTCAGGGACACTGCAATTCACAAACCCGCAGAGCTATAAATGATAACTCTCATCCACAGATATATTGAGGGAAGGCAACGAAGAGGATTTGAAAGCAAGGCAGAATTTCAGGAAACAGGTTTCAGGAGGTAGATTCGAATCGCCTTTAAAGCATATGAAAAGTGGCAAAACGTCGACAATGATGCCCTTGGCCAAACAGGGCGTATGCGTTTTTTCCTGAATATATTCAGGAAAAAACGCATACGCCCTGTTTGGCCAACCAAGCAACCTGGAAAGGCTAATCAGCGCTACAAAGAAGTCTCGCTTCCCATCGGTCAAAAGTGCCATGCTGCAAAAAGTGTCCAAACAAGAAATGCAGGACAGGCCATGGAGAAATGGCAGCCTTGCTACGCTGATGGGCGGGATGTAAATTGCCAACAGCCACTCTGGAAAAGTGTACGGTGTGTCCTGAAACATCGAAAAAACACAGCTTAGGGAGCATAGGGCACGTCCACTCATGGGCGTATAAATTGGGAAAACTAAAAATCAGCAAGACACAGGCACCCCAAAGTTTAGGGCTGCTCTGTTGACAAGAACCTCCACTTCATGACACCTTAAATATCCCAGGAAAGAGAAAAATGGATAAAGAAGTTGTGGTCCTTATGTACAATGGAATATCACTCAGACATGAAATCAATGTCATAAGGCTAGTAGAAGCAAGATGAGTGGATTTAGGTACGATGATCCTAAGTGAAATAAGTCACACAGAAAAAGACACTTATCATAAGCTATCACTTATAGAGGGAATGTAAAAACCGCTACACTTGAACTGAATTACAAAACAGAACAGAGTCACACGTTTAGAAAACACACTATGGCTGCTTAACGGGAAAGGTGAGGTGGGGTGATGCATAAAACAAGGGTTTCAAATTCGCTCAGAAACCGTTCCATACACCCAATATGTAATAGACAAGACCTACTCCTTGCTCAGTGAACTGGACTCAACACCCCCTATTCACCGCACAAGAATATATGTGACTAGTAAGAATCTTAAAACCTATGTATTGATATCTGTCTGGAAGTGAGTCAAGTGGGTGTAAAGCCGCATAAACACAGCCGTGAAAAGCAGCTAAACCCCATTATAAAAAATAAATTACTTTTAAAAACCCGTAAAACAAAGACAGTGAAAGAGAGAGAAATTCTTACAAAATTCGTTCAGAGGCTGTGATGCAACCTGGATTGACCATATCTAGACCCACAGCTGGATGAGACATAAGGGTGGACACTCTTGGGGCTGAAAGGTTGGGTGAGGTTGGGTGAGCAAACGCAGACCCTTTAAAGTAATACTGCCTTGTACCCATCCCATGGGTCCCAAATCTCCAGGTTCAAGGGCATCTTCCTACATTGAAAACATGCATGAGAAACCCAGAAGATGGTACACCGTGTGATTTTGAAAGGTTTCTAATACGCACCTCATTTCTCATCTCCTTGTGCTCGGGTTCGCTTTTCCAGCTACTTTACTAGCTATCTCCCTACTTGGAGAATCAGCACCTTTAAGCTCCTGTTCCCTACAGGTTGCAATTTGTCCTGAGGATGAACGGGAAGAGGGGCAACCAATGAGAGACTAGATCTAGGTGTTGGGACAGGCACAGGTCACTCTATTTCCCATCAGGAAGAAGAATTAACCACAGGCTAAGCCTGCCGCCCAGAAGCAGAATAGGGCCTGAGGCAATCCCGCGCTTTTGCGGCCAGCTCCCAAAAAAGCCAGTTGAAAAATGGAGCTCAGGGACACTGCAATTCAGAAACCCGCAGAGTTATGAATGATAACTCTCATCCACAGATATATTGAGGGAAGGCAACGAAGAGGATTTGAAAGCAAGGCAGAATTGCAGGAAACAGATTTCAGGAGGTAGATTCGAATCGCCTTTAAAGCACATGAAAAGCGGCAAAACGTCGACAATGATGCCCTTGGCCAAAAAGGGCGTATGCGTTTTTTCCTGAATATATTCAGGAAAAAACGCATACGCCCTTTTTGGCCAACCAAGCAACCTGGAAAGGCAAATCAGTGCTACAAAGAAGTCTCGCTTCCCATCGGTCAAAAGTGCCATGCTGCAAAAAGTGTCAAAACCAGAAATGCAGGACAGGCCATGGAGAAATGGCAGCCTTGCTACGCTGATGGGCGGGATGTAAATTGCCAACAGCCACTCTGGAAAAGTGTACGGAGTGTCCTGAAACATCGAAAAAACACAGCTTAGGGAGCATAGGGCACGTCCACTCATGGGCGTATAAATTGGGAAAACTAAAAATCAGCAAGACACAGGCACCCCAAAGTTTAGGGCTGCTCTGTTGACAAGAACCTCCACTTCATGACACCTTAAATATCCCAGGAAAGAGAAAAATGGATAAAGAAGTTGTGGTCCTTATGTACAATGGAATATCACTCCGACATGAAATCAATGTCATAAGGCTAGTAGAAGCAAGATGAGTGGATTTAGGTACGATGATCCTAAGTGAAATAAGTCACACAGAAAAAGACACTTATCATAAGCTATCACTTATAGAAGGAATGTAAAAACCGCTACACTTGAACTGAATTACAAAACAGAACAGAGTCACACATTTAGAAAACACACTGTGGCTGCTTAACGGGAAAGGTGAGGTGGGGTGATGCATAAAACAAGGGTTTCAAATTCGCTCAGATACCGTTCCATACACCCAATATGTAATAGACAATACCTACTCCTTGCTCAGTGAACTGGACTCAACACCCCCTATTCACCGCACAAGAATATAGGTGACTAGTAAGAATCTTAAAACCTATGTATTGATATCTGTCTGGAAGTGAGTCAAGTGGGTGTAAAGCCGCATAAACACAGCCGTGAAAAGCAGCTAAACCCCATTATAAAAATAAATTACTTTTAAAAACCCGTAAAACAAAGACAGTGAAAGAGAGAGAAATTCTTACAAAATTCGTTCAGAGGCTGTGATGCAACCTGGATTGACATATCTAGACCCACAGCTGGATGAGACATAAGGGTGGACACTCTTGGGGCTGAAAGGTTGGGTGAGGTTGGGTGAGCAAACGCAGACCCTTTAAAGTAATACTGCCTGGTACCCATCCCTTGGGTCCCAAATCTCCAGGTTGAAGGGCATCTTCCTACATCGAAAACATGCATGAGAAACCCAGAAGATGGTACACCGTGTGATTTTGAAAGGTTTCTAATACGCACTTCATTTCTCATCTCCTTGTGCTCGGGTTCGCCTTTCCAGCTACTTTACTAGCAATCTCCCTACTTGGAGAATCAACACCTTTAAGCTCCTGTTCCCTACAGGTTGCAATTTGTCCTGAGTATGAACGGGAAGAGGGGCAACCAATGAGAGACTAGATCTAGGTGTTGGGATAGGCACAGGTCACTCTATTTCCCATCAGGAAGAAGAATTAACCACAGGCTAAGCCTGCCGCCCAGAAGCAGAATAGGGCCTGAGGCAATCCCGCGCTTTTGCGGCCAGCTCCCAAAAAAGCCAGTTGAAAAATGGAGCTCAGGGACACTGCAATTCAGAAACCCGCAGAGTTATGAATGATAACTCTCATCCACAGATATATTGAGGGAAGGCAACGAAGAGGATTTGAAAGCAAGGCAGAATTGCAGGAAACAGATTTCAGGAGGTAGATTCGAATCGCCTTTAAAGCACATGAAAAGCGGCAAAACGTCGACAATGATGCCCTTGGCCAAAAAGGGCGTATGCGTTTTTTCCTGAATATATTCAGGAAAAAACGCATACGCCCTTTTTGGCCAACCAAGCAACCTGGAAAGGCAAATCAGTGCTACAAAGAAGTCTCGCTTCCCATCGGTCAAAAGGGCCATGCTGCAAAAAGTGTCAAAACCAGAAATACAGGACAGGCCATGGAGAAATGGCAGCCTTGCTACGCTGATGGGCGGGATGTAAATTGCCAACAGCCACTCTGGAAAAGTGTACGGTGTGTCCTGAAACATCGAAAAAACACAGCTTAGGGAGCATAGGGCACGTCCACTCATGGGCGTATAAATTGGGAAAACTAAAAATCAGCAAGACACAGGCACCCCAAAGTTTAGGGCTGCTCTGTTGACAAGAACCTCCACTTCATGACACCTTAAATATCCCAGGAAAGAGAAAAATGGATAAAGAAGTTGTGGTCCTTATGTACAATGGAATATCACTCAGACATGAAATCAATGTCATAAGGCTAGTAGAGGCAAGATGAGTGGATTTAGGTACGATGATCCTAAGTGAAATAAGTCACACAGAAAAAGACACTTATCATAAGCTATCACTTATAGAGGGAATGTAAAAACCGCTACACTTGAACTGAATTACAAAACAGAACAGAGTCACACGTTTAGAAAACACACTATGGCTGCTTAACGGGAAAGGTGAGGTGGGGTGATGCATAAAACAAGGGTTTCAAATTCGCTCAGATACCGTTCCATACACCCAATATGTAATAGACAAGACCTACTCCTTGCTCAGTGAACTGGACTCAACACCCCCTATTCACCGCACAAAAATATATGTGACTAGTAAGAATCTTAAAACCTATGTATTGATATCTGTCTGGAAGTGAGTCAAGTGGGTGTAAAGCCGCATAAACACAGCCGTGAAAAGCAGCTAAACCCCATTATAAAAATAAATTACTTTTAAAAACCCGTAAAACAAAGACAGTGAAAGAGAGAGAAATTCTTACAAAATTCGTTCAGAGGCTGTGATGCAACCTGGATTAACCATATCTAGACCCACAGCTGGATGAGACATAAGGGTGGACACTCTTGGGGCTGAAAGGTTGGGTGAGGTTGGGTGAGCAAACGCAGACCCTTTAAAGTAATACTGCCTGGTACCCATCCCATGGGTCCCAAATCTCCAGGTTCAAGGGCATCTTCCTATATGGAAAACATGCATGAGAAACCCAGAAGATGGTACACCGTGTGATTTTGAAAGGTTTCTAATACGCACCTCATTTCTCATCTCCTTGTGCTCGGGTTCGCCTTTCCAGCTACTTTACTAGCAATCTCCCTACTTGGAGAATCAGCACCTTTAAGCTCCTGTCCCCTACAGGATGCAAATTGTCCTGAGGATGAACGGGAAGAGGGGCAACCAATGAGAGACTAGATCTAGGTGTTGGGACAGGCACAGGTCACTCTATTTTCCCATCAGGAAGAAGAATTAACCACAGGCTCAGCCTGCCGCCCAGAAGCAGAATAGGGCCTGAGGCAATCCCGCGCTTTTGCGGCCAGCTCCCAAAAAAGCCAGTTGAAAAATGGAGCTCAGGGACACTGCAATTCACAAACCCGCAGAGCTATAAATGATAACTCTCATCCACAGATATATTGAGGGAAGGCAACGAAGAGGATTTGAAAGCAAGGCAGAATTTCAGGAAACAGGTTTCAGGAGGTAGATTCGAATCGCCTTTAAAGCATATGAAAAGTGGCAAAACGACGACAATGATGCCCTTGGCCAAACAGGGCTTATGCGTTTTTTCCTGAATATATTCAGGAAAAAACGCATACGCCCTGTTTGGCCAACCAAGCAACCTGGAAAGGCTAATCAGCGCTACAAAGAAGTCTCGCTTCCCATCGGTCAAAAGTGCCATGCTGCAAAAAGTGTCCAAACCAGAAATGCAGGACAGGCCATGGAGAAATGGCAGCCTTGCTACACTGATGGGCGGGATGTAAATTGCCAACAGCCACTCTGGAAAAGTGTACGGTGTGTCCTGAAACATCGAAAAAAAACAGCTTAGGGAGCATAGGGCACGTCCACTCATGGGCGTATAAATTGGGAAAACTAAAAATCAGCAAGACACAGGCACCCCAAAGTTTAGGGCTGCTCTGTTGACAAGAACCTCCACTTCATGACACCTTAAATATCCCAGGAAAGAGAAAAATGGATAAAGAAGTTGTGGTCCTTATGTACAATGGAATATCACTCAGACATGAAATCAATGTCATAAGGCTAGTAGAGGCAAGATGAGTGGATTTAGGTACGATGATCCTAAGTGAAATAAGTCACACAGAAAAAGACACTTATCATAAGCTATCACTTATAGAGGGAATGTAAAAACCGCTACACTTGAACTGAATTACAAAACAGAACAGAGTCACACGTTTAGAAAACACACTATGGCTGCTTAACGGGAAAGGTGAGGTGGGGTGATGCATAAAACAAGGGTTTCAAATTCGCTCAGAAACCGTTCCATACACCCAATATGTAATAGACAAGACCTACTCGTTGCTCAGTGAACTGGACTCAACACCCCCTATTCACCGCACAAGAATATATGTGACTAGTAAGAATCTTAAAACCTATGTATTGATATCTGTCTGGAAGTGAGTCAAGTGGGTGTAAAGCCGCATAAACACAGCCGTGAAAAGCAGCTAAACCCCATTATAAAAAATAAATTACTTTTAAAAACCCGTAAAACAAAGACAGTGAAAGAGAGAGAAATTCTTACAAAATTCGTTCAGAGGCTGTGATGCAACCTGGATTGACCATATCTAGACCCACAGCTGGATGAGACATAAGGGTGGACACTCTTTGGGCTGAAAGGTTGGGTGAGGTTGGGTGAGCAAACGCAGACCCTTTAAAGTAATACTGCCTTGTACCCATCCCATGGGTCCCAAATCTCCAGGTTCAAGGGCATCTTCCTACATTGAAAACATGCATGAGAAACCCAGAAGATGGTACACCGTGTGATTTTGAAAGGTTTCTAATACGCACCTCATTTCTCATCTCCTTGTGCTCGGGTTCGCCTTTCCAGCTACTTTACTAGCTATCTCCCTACTTGGAGAATCAGCACCTTTAAGCTCCTGTTCCCTACAGGTTGCAATTTGTCCTGAGGATGAACGGGAAGAGGGGCAACCAATGAGAGACTAGATCTAGGTGTTGGGACAGGCACAGGTCACTCTATTTCCCATCAGGAAGAAGAATTAACCACAGGCTAAGCCTGCCGCCCAGAAGCAGAATAGGGCCTGAGGCAATTCCGCGCTTTTGCGGCCAGCTCCCAAAAAAGCCAGTTGAAAAATGGAGCTCAGGGACACTGCAATTCAGAAACCCGCAGAGTTATGAATGATAACTCTCATCCACAGATATATTGAGGGAAGGCAACGAAGAGGATTTGAAAGCAAGGCAGAATTGCAGGAAACAGATTTCAGGAGGTAGATTCGAATCGCCTTTAAAGCACATGAAAAGCGGCAAAACGTCGACAATGATGCCCTTGGCCAAAAAGGGCGTATGCGTTTTTTCCTGAATATATTCAGGAAAAAACGCATACGCCCTTTTTGGCCAACCAAGCAACCTGGAAAGGCAAATCAGTGCTACAAAGAAGTCTCGCTTCCCATCGGTCAAATGTGCCATGCTGCAAAAAGTGTCAAAACCAGAAATGCAGGACAGGCCATGGAGAAATGGCAGCCTTGCTACGCTGATGGGCGGGATGTAAATTGCCAACAGCCACTCTGGAAAAGTGTACGGAGTGTCCTGAAACATCGAAAAAACACAGCTTAGGGAGCATAGGGCACGTCCACTCATGGGCGTATAAATTGGGAAAACTAAAAATCAGCAAGACACAGGCACCCCAAAGTTTAGGGCTGCTCTGTTGACAAGAACCTCCACTTCATGACACCTTAAATATCCCAGGAAAGAGAAAAATGGATAAAGAAGTTGTGGTCCTTATGTACAATGGAATATCACTCAGACATGAAATCAATGTCATAAGGCTAGTAGAAGCAAGATGAGTGGATTTAGGTACGATGATCCTAAGTGAAATAAGTCACACAGAAAAAGACACTTATCATAAGCTATCACTTATAGAAGGAATGTAAAAACCGCTACACTTGAACTGAATTACAAAACAGAACAGAGTCACACATTTAGAAAACACACTGTGGCTGCTTAACGGGAAAGGTGAGGTGGGGTGATGCATAAAACAAGGGTTTCAAATTCGCTCAGATACCGTTCCATACACCCAATATGTAATAGACAAGACCTACTCCTTGCTCAGTGAACTGGACTCAACACCCCCTATTCACCGCACAAGAATATATGTGACTAGTAAGAATCTTAAAACCTATGTATTGATATCTGTCTGGAAGTGAGTCAATTGGGTGTAAAGCCGCATAAACACAGCTGTGAAAAGCAGCTAAACCCCATTATAAAAATAAATTACTTTTAAAAACCCGTAAAACAAAGACAGTGAAAGAGAGAGAAATTCTTACAAAATTCGTTCAGAGGCTGTGATGCAACCTGGATTAACCATATCTAGACCCACAGCTGGATGAGACATAAGGGTGGACACTCTTGGGGCTGAAAGGTTGGGTGAGGTTGGGTGAGCAAACGCAGACCCTTTAAAGTAATACTGCCTGGTACCCATCCCATGGGTCCCAAATCTCCAGGTTCAAGGGCATCTTCCTATATGGAAAACATGCATGAGAAACCCAGAAGATGGTACACCGTGTGATTTTGAAAGGTTTCTAATACGCACCTCATTTCTCATCTCCTTGTGCTCGGGTTCGCCTTTCCAGCTACTTTACTAGCAATCTCCCTACTTGGAGAATCAGCACCTTTAAGCTCCTGTCCCCTACAGGATGCAATTTGTCCTGAGGATGAACGGGAAGAGGGGCAACCAATGAGAGACTAGATCTAGGTGTTGGGACAGGCACAGGTCACTCTATTTTCCCATCAGGAAGAAGAATTAACCACAGGCTCAGCCTGCCGCCCAGAAGCAGAATAGGGCCTGAGGCAATCCCGCGCTTTTGCGGCCAGCTCCCAAAAAAGCCAGTTGAAAAATGGAGCTCAGGGACACTGCAATTCACAAACCCGCAGAGCTATAAATGATAACTCTCATCCACAGATATATTGAGGGAAGGCAACGAAGAGGATTTGAAAGCAAGGCAGAATTTCAGGAAACAGGTTTCAGGAGGTAGATTCGAATCGCCTTTAAAGCATATGAAAAGTGGCAAAACGACGACAATGATGCCCTTGGCCAAACAGGGCTTATGCGTTTTTTCCTGAATATATTCAGGAAAAAACGCATACGCCCTGATTGGCCAACCAAGCAACCTGGAAAGGCTAATCAGCGCTACAAAGAAGTCTCGCTTCCCATCGGTCAAAAGTGCCATGCTGCAAAAAGTGTCCAAACAAGAAATGCAGGACAGGCCATGGAGAAATGGCAGCCTTGCTACGCTGATGGGCGGGATGTAAATTGCCAACAGCCACTCTGGAAAAGTGTACGGTGTGTCCTGAAACATCGAAAAAACACAGCTTAGGGAGCATAGGGCACGTCCACTCATGGGCGTATAAATTGGGAAAACTAAAAATCAGCAAGACACAGGCACCCCAAAGTTTAGGGCTGCTCTGTTGACAAGAACCTCCACTTCATGACACCTTAAATATCCCAGGAAAGAGAAAAATGGATAAAGAAGTTGTGGTCCTTATGTACAATGGAATATCACTCAGACATGAAATCAATGTCATAAGGCTAGTAGAAGCAAGATGAGTGGATTTAGGTACGATGATCCTAAGTGAAATAAGTCACACAGAAAAAGACACTTATCATAAGCTATCACTTATAGAGGGAATGTAAAAACCGCTACACTTGAACTGAATTACAAAACAGAACAGAGTCACACGTTTAGAAAACACACTATGGCTGCTTAACGGGAAAGGTGAGGTGGGGTGATGCATAAAACAAGGGTTTCAAATTCGCTCAGATACCGTTCCATACACCCAATATGTAATAGACAAGACCTACTCCTTGCTCAGTGAACTGGACTCAACACCCCCTATTCACCGCACAAGAATATATGTGACTAGTAAGAATCTTAAAACCTATGTATTGATATCTGTCTGGAAGTGAGTCAAGTGGGTGTAAAGCCGCATAAACACAGCCGTGAAAAGCAGCTAAACCCCATTATAAAAAATAAATTACTTTTAAAAACCCGTAAAACAAAGACAGTGAAAGAGAGAGAAATTCTTACAAAATTCGTTCAGAGGCTGTGATGCAACCTGGATTGACCATATCTAGACCCACAGCTGGATGAGACATAAGGGTGGACACTCTTGGGGCTGAAAGGTTGGGTGAGGTTGGGTGAGCAAACGCAGACCCTTTAAAGTAATACTGCCTTGTACCCATCCCATGGGTCCCAAATCTCCAGGTTCAAGGGCATCTTCCTACATTGAAAACATGCATGAGAAACCCAGAAGATGGTACACCGTGTGATTTTGAAAGGTTTCTAATACGCACCTCATTTCTCATCTCCTTGTGCTCGGGTTCGCCTTTCCAGCTACTTTACTAGCTATCTCCCTACTTGGAGAATCAGCACCTTTAAGCTCCTGTTCCCTACAGGTTGCAATTTGTCCTGAGGATGAACGGGAAGAGGGGCAACCAATGAGAGACTAGATCTAGGTGTTGGGATAGGCACAGGTCACTCTATTTCCCATCAGGAAGAAGAATTAACCACAGGCTAAGCCTGCCGCCCAGAAGCAGAATAGGGCCTGAGGCAATCCCGCGCTTTTGCGGCCAGCTCCCAAAAAAGCCAGTTGAAAAATGGAGCTCAGGGACACTGCAATTCAGAAACCCGCAGGGTTATGAATGATAACTCTCATCCACAGATATATTGAGGGAAGGCAACGAAGAGGATTTGAAAGCAAGGCAGAATTGCAGGAAACAGATTTCAGGAGGTAGATTCGAATCGCCTTTAAAGCACATGAAAAGCGGCAAAACGTCGACAATGATGCCCTTGGCCAAAAAGGGCGTATGCGTTTTTTCCTGAATATATTCAGGAAAAAACGCATACGCCCTTTTTGGCCAACCAAGCAACCTGGAAAGGCAAATCAGTGCTACAAAGAAGTCTCGCTTCCCATCGGTCAAAAGTGCCATGCTGCAAAAAGTGTCAAAACCAGAAATGCAGGACAGGCCATGGAGAAATGGCAGCCTTGCTACGCTGATGGGCGGGATGTAAATTGCCAACAGCCACTCTGGAAAAGTGTACGGAGTGTCCTGAAACATCGAAAAAACACAGCTTAGGGAGCATAGGGCACGTCCACTCATGGGCGTATAAATTGGGAAAACTAAAAATCAGCAAGACACAGGCACCCCAAAGTTTAGGGCTGCTCTGTTGACAAGAACCTCCACTTCATGACACCTTAAATATCCCAGGAAAGAGAAAAATGGATAAAGAAGTTGTGGTCCTTATGTACAATGGAATATCACTCAGACATGAAATCAATGTCATAAGGCTAGTAGAAGCAAGATGAGTGGATTTAGGTACGATGATCCTAAGTGAAATAAGTCACACAGAAAAAGACACTTATCATAAGCTATCACTTATAGAAGGAATGTAAAAACCGCTACACTTGAACTGAATTACAAAACACAACAGAGTCACACATTTAGAAAACACACTGTGGCTGCTTAACGGGAAAGGTGAGGTGGGGTGATGCATAAAACAAGGGTTTCAAATTCGCTCAGATACCGTTCCATACACCCAATATGTAATAGACAATACCTACTCCTTGCTCAGTGAACTGGACTCAACACCCCCTATTCACCGCACAAGAATATAGGTGACTAGTAAGAATCTTAAAACCTATGTATTGATATCTGTCTGGAAGTGAGTCAAGTGGGTGTAAAGCCGCATAAACACAGCCGTGAAAAGCAGCTAAACCCCATTATAAAAATAAATTACTTTTAAAAACCCGTAAAACAAAGACAGTGAAAGAGAGAGAAATTCTTACAAAATTCGTTCAGAGGCTGTGATGCAACCTGGATTGACATATCTAGACCCACAGCTGGATGAGACATAAGGGTGGACACTCTTGGGGCTGAAAGGTTGGGTGAGGTTGGGTGAGCAAACGCAGACCCTTTAAAGTAATACTGCCTGGTACCCATCCCTTGGGTCCCAAATCTCCAGGTTGAAGGGCATCTTCCTACATCGAAAACATGCATGAGAAACCCAGAAGATGGTACACCGTGTGATTTTGAAAGGTTTCTAATACGCACTTCATTTCTCATCTCCTTGTGCTCGGGTTCGCCTTTCCAGCTACTTTACTAGCAATCTCCCTACTTGGAGAATCAACACCTTTAAGCTCCTGTTCCCTACAGGTTGCAATTTGTCCTGAGTATGAACGGGAAGAGGGGCAACCAATGAGAGACTAGATCTAGGTGTTGGGACAGGCACAGGTCACTCTATTTCCCATCAGGAAGAAGAATTAACCACAGGCTAAGCCTGCTGCCCAGAAGCAGAATAGGGCCTGAGGCAATCCCGCGCTTTTGCGGCCAGCTCCCAAAAAAGCCAGTTGAAAAATGGAGCTCAGGGACACTGCAATTCAGAAACCCGCAGAGTTATGAATGATAACTCTCATCCACAGATATATTGAGGGAAGGCAACGAAGAGGATTTGAAAGCAAGGCAGAATTGCAGGAAACAGATTTCAGGAGGTAGATTCGAATCGCCTTTAAAGCACATGAAAAGCGGCAAAACGTCGACAATGATGCCCTTGGCCAAAAAGGGCGTATGCGTTTTTTCCTGAATATATTCAGGAAAAAACGCATACGCCCTTTTTGGCCAACCAAGCAACCTGGAAAGGCAAATCAGTGCTACAAAGAAGTCTCGCTTCCCATCGGTCAAAAGGGCCATGCTGCAAAAAGTGTCAAAACCAGAAATACAGGACAGGCCATGGAGAAATGGCAGCCTTGCTACGCTGATGGGCGGGATGTAAATTGCCAACAGCCACTCTGGAAAAGTGTACGGTGTGTCCTGAAACATCGAAAAAACACAGCTTAGGGAGCATAGGGCACGTCCACTCATGGGCGTATAAATTGGGAAAACTAAAAATCAGCAAGACACAGGCACCCCAAAGTTTAGGGCTGCTCTGTTGACAAGAACCTCCACTTCATGACACCTTAAATATCCCAGGAAAGAGAAAAATGGATAAAGAAGTTGTGGTCCTTATGTACAATGGAATATCACTCAGACATGAAATCAATGTCATAAGGCTAGTAGAGGCAAGATGAGTGGATTTAGGTACGATGATCCTAAGTGAAATAAGTCACACAGAAAAAGACACTTATCATAAGCTATCACTTATAGAGGGAATGTAAAAACCGCTACACTTGAACTGAATTACAAAACAGAACAGAGTCACACGTTTAGAAAACACACTATGGCTGCTTAACGGGAAAGGTGAGGTGGGGTGATGCATAAAACAAGGGTTTCAAATTCGCTCAGATACCGTTCCATACACCCAATATGTAATAGACAAGACCTACTCCTTGCTCAGTGAACTGGACTCAACACCCCCTATTCACCGCACAAAAATATATGTGACTAGTAAGAATCTTAAAACCTATGTATTGATATCTGTCTGGAAGTGAGTCAAGTGGGTGTAAAGCCGCATAAACACAGCCGTGAAAAGCAGCTAAACCCCATTATAAAAATAAATTACTTTTAAAAACCCGTAAAACAAAGACAGTGAAAGAGAGAGAAATTCTTACAAAATTCGTTCAGAGGCTGTGATGCAACCTGGATTAACCATATCTAGACCCACAGCTGGATGAGACATAAGGGTGGACACTCTTGGGGCTGAAAGGTTGGGTGAGGTTGGGTGAGCAAACGCAGACCCTTTAAAGTAATACTGCCTGGTACCCATCCCATGGGTCCCAAATCTCCAGGTTCAAGGGCATCTTCCTATATGGAAAACATGCATGAGAAAACCAGAAGATGGTACACCGTGTGATTTTGAAAGGTTTCTAATACGCACCTCATTTCTCATCTCCTTGTGCTCGGGTTCGCCTTTCCAGCTACTTTACTAGCAATCTCCCTACTTGGAGAATCAGCACCTTTAAGCTCCTGTCCCCTACAGGATGCAATTTGTCCTGAGGATGAACGGGAAGAGGGGCAACCAATGAGAGACTAGATCTAGGTGTTGGGACAGGCACAGGTCACTCTATTTTCCCATCAGGAAGAAGAATTAACCACAGGCTCAGCCTGCCGCCCAGAAGCAGAATAGGGCCTGAGGCAATCCCGCGCTTTTGCGGCCAGCTCCCAAAAAAGCCAGTTGAAAAATGGAGCTCAGGGACACTGCAATTCACAAACCCGCAGAGCTATAAATGATAACTCTCATCCACAGATATATTGAGGGAAGGCAACGAAGAGGATTTGAAAGCAAGGCAGAATTTCAGGAAACAGGTTTCAGGAGGTAGATTCGAATCGCCTTTAAAGCATATGAAAAGTGGCAAAACGACGACAATGATGCCCTTGGCCAAACAGGGCTTATGCGTTTTTTCCTGAATATATTCAGGAAAAAACGCATACGCCCTGTTTGGCCAACCAAGCAACCTGGAAAGGCTAATCAGCGCTACAAAGAAGTCTCGCTTCCCATCGGTCAAAAGTGCCATGCTGCAAAAAGTGTCCAAACCAGAAATGCAGGACAGGCCATGGAGAAATGGCAGCCTTGCTACACTGATGGGCGGGATGTAAATTGCCAACAGCCACTCTGGAAAAGTGTACGGTGTGTCCTGAAACATCGAAAAAAAACAGCTTAGGGAGCATAGGGCACGTCCACTCATGGGCGTATAAATTGGGAAAACTAAAAATCAGCAAGACACAGGCACCCCAAAGTTTAGGGCTGCTCTGTTGACAAGAACCTCCACTTCATGACACCTTAAATATCCCAGGAAAGAGAAAAATGGATAAAGAAGTTGTGGTCCTTATGTACAATGGAATATCACTCAGACATGAAATCAATGTCATAAGGCTAGTAGAGGCAAGATGAGTGGATTTAGGTACGATGATCCTAAGTGAAATAAGTCACACAGAAAAAGACACTTATCATAAGCTATCACTTATAGAGGGAATGTAAAAACCGCTACACTTGAACTGAATTACAAAACAGAACAGAGTCACACGTTTAGAAAACACACTATGGCTGCTTAACGGGAAAGGTGAGGTGGGGTGATGCATAAAACAAGGGTTTCAAATTCGCTCAGAAACCGTTCCATACACCCAATATGTAATAGACAAGACCTACTCCTTGCTCAGTGAACTGGACTCAACACCCCCTATTCACCGCACAAGAATATATGTGACTAGTAAGAATCTTAAAACCTATGTATTGATATCTGTCTGGAAGTGAGTCAAGTGGGTGTAAAGCCGCATAAACACAGCCGTGAAAAGCAGCTAAACCCCATTATAAAAAATAAATTACTTTTAAAAACCCGTAAAACAAAGACAGTGAAAGAGAGAGAAATTCTTACAAAATTCGTTCAGAGGCTGTGATGCAACCTGGATTGACCATATCTAGACCCACAGCTGGATGAGACATAAGGGTGGACACTCTTGGGGCTGAAAGGTTGGGTGAGGTTGGGTGAGCAAACGCAGACCCTTTAAAGTAATACTGCCTTGTACCCATCCCATGGGTCCCAAATCTCCAGGTTCAAGGGCATCTTCCTACATTGAAAACATGCATGAGAAACCCAGAAGATGGTACACCGTGTGATTTTGAAAGGTTTCTAATACGCACCTCATTTCTCATCTCCTTGTGCTCGGGTTCGCCTTTCCAGCTACTTTACTAGCTATCTCCCTACTTGGAGAATCAGCACCTTTAAGCTCCTGTTCCCTACAGGTTGCAATTTGTCCTGAGGATGAACGGGAAGAGGGGCAACCAATGAGAGACTAGATCTAGGTGTTGGGACAGGCACAGGTCACTCTATTTCCCATCAGGAAGAAGAATTAACCACAGGCTAAGCCTGCCGCCCAGAAGCAGAATAGGGCCTGAGGCAATCCCGCGCTTTTGCGGCCAGCTCCCAAAAAAGCTAGTTGAAAAATGGAGCTCAGGGACACTGCAATTCAGAAACCCGCAGAGTTATGAATGATAACTCTCATCCACAGATATATTGAGGGAAGGCAACGAAGAGGATTTGAAAGCAAGGCAGAATTGCAGGAAACAGATTTCAGGAGGTAGATTCGAATCGCCTTTAAAGCACATGAAAAGCGGCAAAACGTCGACAATGATGCCCTTGGCCAAAAAGGGCGTATGCGTTTTTTCCTGAATATATTCAGGAAAAAACGCATACGCCCTTTTTGGCCAACCAAGCAACCTGGAAAGGCAAATCAGTGCTACAAAGAAGTCTCGCTTCCCATCGGTCAAAAGTGCCATGCTGCAAAAAGTGTCAAAACCAGAAATGCAGGACAGGCCATGGAGAAATGGCAGCCTTGCTACGCTGATGGGCGGGATGTAAATTGCCAACAGCCACTCTGGAAAAGTGTACGGAGTGTCCTGAAACATCGAAAAAACACAGCTTAGGGAGCATAGGGCACGTCCACTCATGGGCGTATAAATTGGGAAAACTAAAAATCAGCAAGACACAGGCACCCCAAAGTTTAGGGCTGCTCTGTTGACAAGAACCTCCACTTCATGACACCTTAAATATCCCAGGAAAGAGAAAAATGGATAAAGAAGTTGTGGTCCTTATGTACAATGGAATATCACTCAGACATGAAATCAATGTCATAAGGCTAGTAGAAGCAAGATGAGTGGATTTAGGTACGATGATCCTAAGTGAAATAAGTCACACAGAAAAAGACACTTATCATAAGCTATCACTTATAGAAGGAATGTAAAAACCGCTACACTTGAACTGAATTACAAAACAGAACAGAGTCACACATTTAGAAAACACACTGTGGCTGCTTAACGGGAAAGGTGAGGTGGGGTGATGCATAAAACAAGGGTTTCAAATTCGCTCAGATACCGTTCCATACACCCAATATGTAATAGACAAGACCTACTCCTTGCTCAGTGAACTGGACTCAACACCCCCTATTCACCGCACAAGAATATATGTGACTAGTAAGAATCTTAAAACCTATGTATTGATATCTGTCTGGAAGTGAGTCAATTGGGTGTAAAGCCGCATAAACACAGCTGTGAAAAGCAGCTAAACCCCATTATAAAAATAAATTACTTTTAAAAACCCGTAAAACAAAGACAGTGAAAGAGAGAGAAATTCTTACAAAATTCGTTCAGAGGCTGTGATGCAACCTGGATTAACCATATCTAGACCCACAGCTGGATGAGACATAAGGGTGGACACTCTTGGGGCTGAAAGGTTGGGTGAGGTTGGGTGAGCAAACGCAGACCCTTTAAAGTAATACTGCCTGGTACCCATCCCATGGGTCCCAAATCTCCAGGTTCAAGGGCATCTTCCTATATGGAAAACATGCATGAGAAACCCAGAAGATGGTACACCGTGTGATTTTGAAAGGTTTCTAATACGCACCTCATTTCTCATCTCCTTGTGCTCGGGTTCGCCTTTCCAGCTACTTTACTAGCAATCTCCCTACTTGGAGAATCAGCACCTTTAAGCTCCTGTCCCCTACAGGATGCAATTTGTCCTGAGGATGAACGGGAAGAGGGGCAACCAATGAGAGACTAGATCTAGGTGTTGGGACAGGCACAGGTCACTCTATTTTCCCATCAGGAAGAAGAATTAACCACAGGCTCAGCCTGCCGCCCAGAAGCAGAATAGGGCCTGAGGCAATCCCGCGCTTTTGCGGCCAGCTCCCAAAAAAGCCAGTTGAAAAATGGAGCTCAGGGACACTGCAATTCACAAACCCGCAGAGCTATAAATGATAACTCTCATCCACAGATATATTGAGGGAAGGCAACGAAGAGGATTTGAAAGCAAGGCAGAATTTCAGGAAACAGGTTTCAGGAGGTAGATTCGAATCGCCTTTAAAGCATATGAAAAGTGGCAAAACGACGACAATGATGCCCTTGGCCAAACAGGGCTTATGCGTTTTTTCCTGAATATATTCAGGAAAAAACGCATACGCCCTGTTTGGCCAACCAAGCAACCTGGAAAGGCTAATCAGCGCTACAAAGAAGTCTCGCTTCCCATCGGTCAAAAGTGCCATGCTGCAAAAAGTGTCCAAACCAGAAATGCAGGACAGGCCATGGAGAAATGGCAGCCTTGCTACACTGATGGGCGGGATGTAAATTGCCAACAGCCACTCTGGAAAAGTGTACGGTGTGTCCTGAAACATCGAAAAAAAACAGCTTAGGGAGCATAGGGCACGTCCACTCATGGGCGTATAAATTGGGAAAACTAAAAATCAGCAAGACACAGGCACCCCAAAGTTTAGGGCTGCTCTGTTGACAAGAACCTCCACTTCATGACACCTTAAATATCCCAGGAAAGAAAAAAATGGATAAAGAAGTTGTGGTCCTTATGTACAATGGAATATCACTCAGACATGAAATCAATGTCATAAGGCTAGTAGAGGCAAGATGAGTGGATTTAGGTACGATGATCCTAAGTGAAATAAGTCACACAGAAAAAGACACTTATCATAAGCTATCACTTATAGAGGGAATGTAAAAACCGCTACACTTGAACTGAATTACAAAACAGAACAGAGTCACACGTTTAGAAAACACACTATGGCTGCTTAACGGGAAAGGTGAGGTGGGGTGATGCATAAAACAAGGGTTTCAAATTCGCTCAGATACCGTTCCATACACCCAATATGTAATAGACAAGACCTACTCCTTGCTCAGTGAACTGGACTCAACACCCCCTATTCACCGCACAAGAATATATGTGACTAGTAAGAATCTTAAAACCTATGTATTGATATCTATCTGGAAGTGAGTCAAGTGGGTGTAAGGCCGCATAAACACAGCCGTGAAAAGCAGCTAAACCCCATTATAAAAATAAATTACTTTTAAAAACCCGTAAAACAAAGACAGTGAAAGAGAGAGAAATTCTTACAAAATTCGTTCAGAGGCTGTGATGCAACCTGGATTGACCATATCTAGACCCACAGCTGGATGAGACATAAGGGTGGACACTCTAGGGGCTGAAAGGTTGGGTGAGGTTGGGTGAGCAAACGCAGACCCTTTAAAGTAATACTGCCTTGTACCCATCCCATGGGTCCCAAATATCCAGGTTCAAGGGCATCTTCCTACATCGAAAACATGCATGAGAAACCCAGAAGATGGTACACCGTGTGATTTTGAAAGGTTTCTAATACGCACCTCATTTCTCATCTCCTTGTGCTCGGGTTCGCCTTTCCAGCTACTTTACTAGCAACCTCCCTACTTGGAGAATCAGCACCTTTAAGCTCCTGTTCCCTACAGGTTGCAATTTGTCCTGAGGATGAACGGGAAGAGGGGCAACCAATGAGAGACTAGATCTAGGTGTTGGGACAGGCACAGGTCACTCTATTTCCCATCAGGAAGAAGAATTAACCACAGGCTAAGCCTGCCGCCCAGAAGCAGAATAGGGCCTGAGGCAATCCCGCGCTTTTGCGGCCAGCTCCCAAAAAAGCCAGTTGAAAAATGGAGCTCAGGGACACTGCAATTCAGAAACCCGCAGAGTTATGAATGATAACTCTCATCCACAGATATATTGAGGGAAGGCAACGAAGAGGATTTGAAAGCAAGGCAGAATTGCAGGAAACAGATTTCAGGAGGTAGATTCGAATCGCCTTTAAAGCACATGAAAAGCGGCAAAACGTCGACAATGATGCCCTTGGCCAAAAAGGGCGTATGCGTTTTTTCCTGAATATATTCAGGAAAAAACGCATACGCCCTTTTTGGCCAACCAAGCAACCTGGAAAGGCAAATCAGTGCTACAAAGAAGTCTCGCTTCCCATCGGTCAAAAGTGCCATGCTGCAAAAAGTGTCAAAACCAGAAATGCAGGACAGGCCATGGAGAAATGGCAGCCTTGCTACGCTGATGGGCGGGATGTAAATTGCCAACAGCCACTCTGGAAAAGTGTACGGAGTGTCCTGAAACATCGAAAAAACACAGCTTAGGGAGCATAGGGCACGTCCACTCATGGGCGTATAAATTGGGAAAACTAAAAATCAGCAAGACACAGGCACCCCAAAGTTTAGGGCTGCTCTGTTGACAAGAACCTCCACTTCATGACACCTTAAATATCCCAGGAAAGAGAAAAATGGATAAAGAAGTTGTGGTCCTTATGTACAATGGAATATCACTCAGACATGAAATCAATGTCATAAGGCTAGTAGAAGCAAGATGAGTGGATTTAGGTACGATGATCCTAAGTGAAATAAGTCACACAGAAAAAGACACTTATCATAAGCTATCACTTATAGAAGGAATGTAAAAACCGCTACACTTGAACTGAATTACAAAACAGAACAGAGTCACACATTTAGAAAACACACTGTGGCTGCTTAACGGGAAAGGTGAGGTGGGGTGATGCATAAAACAAGGGTTTCAAATTCGCTCAGATACCGTTCCATACACCCAATATGTAATAGACAAGACCTACTCCTTGCTCAGTGAACTGGACTCAACACCCCCTATTCACCGCACAAGAATATATGTGACTAGTAAGAATCTTAAAACCTATGTATTGATATCTATCTGGAAGTGAGTCAAGTGGGTGTAAGGCCGCATAAACACAGCCGTGAAAAGCAGCTAAACCCCATTATAAAAATAAATTACTTTTAAAAACCCGTAAAACAAAGACAGTGAAAGAGAGAGAAATTCTTACAAAATTCGTTCAGAGGCTGTGATGCAACCTGGATTGACCATATCTAGACCCACAGCTGGATGAGACATAAGGGTGGACACTCTAGGGGCTGAAAGGTTGGGTGAGGTTGGGTGAGCAAACGCAGACCCTTTAAAGTAATACTGCCTTGTACCCATCCCATGGGTCCCAAATATCCAGGTTCAAGGGCATCTTCCTACATCGAAAACATGCATGAGAAACCCAGAAGATGGTACACCGTGTGATTTTGAAAGGTTTCTAATACGCACCTCATTTCTCATCTCCTTGTGCTCGGGTTCGCCTTTCCAGCTACTTTACTAGCAACCTCCCTACTTGGAGAATCAGCACCTTTAAGCTCCTGTTCCCTACAGGTTGCAATTTGTCCTGAGGATGAACGGGAAGAGGGGCAACCAATGAGAGACTAGATCTAGGTGTTGGGACAGGCACAGGTCACTCTATTTCCCATCAGGAAGAAGAATTAACCACAGGCTAAGCCTGCCGCCCAGAAGCAGAATAGGGCCTGAGGCAATCCCGCGCTTTTGCGGCCAGCTCCCAAAAAAGCCAGTTGAAAAATGGAGCTCAGGGACACTGCAATTCAGAAACCCGCAGAGTTATGAATGATAACTCTCATCCACAGATATATTGAGGGAAGGCAACGAAGAGGATTTGAAAGCAAGGCAGAATTGCAGGAAACAGATTTCAGGAGGTAGATTCGAATCGCCTTTAAAGCACATGAAAAGCGGCAAAACGTCGACAATGATGCCCTTGGCCAAAAAGGGCGTATGCGTTTTTTCCTGAATATATTCAGGAAAAAACGCATACGCCCTTTTTGGCCAACCAAGCAACCTGGAAAGGCAAATCAGTGCTACAAAGAAGTCTCGCTTCCCATCGGTCAAAAGTGCCATGCTGCAAAAAGTGTCAAAACCAGAAATGCAGGACAGGCCATGGAGAAATGGCAGCCTTGCTACGCTGATGGGCGGGATGTAAATTGCCAACAGCCACTCTGGAAAAGTGTACGGAGTGTCCTGAAACATCGAAAAAACACAGCTTAGGGAGCATAGGGCACGTCCACTCATGGGCGTATAAATTGGGAAAACTAAAAATCAGCAAGACACAGGCACCCCAAAGTTTAGGGCTGCTCTGTTGACAAGAACCTCCACTTCATGACACCTTAAATATCCCAGGAAAGAGAAAAATGGATAAAGAAGTTGTGGTCCTTATGTACAATGGAATATCACTCAGACATGAAATCAATGTCATAAGGCTAGTAGAAGCAAGATGAGTGGATTTAGGTACGATGATCCTAAGTGAAATAAGTCACACAGAAAAAGACACTTATCATAAGCTATCACTTATAGAAGGAATGTAAAAACCGCTACACTTGAACTGAATTACAAAACAGAACAGAGTCACACATTTAGAAAACACACTGTGGCTGCTTAACGGGAAAGGTGAGGTGGGGTGATGCATAAAACAAGGGTTTCAAATTCGCTCAGATACCGTTCCATACACCCAATATGTAATAGACAAGACCTACTCCTTGCTCAGTGAACTGGACTCAACACCCCCTATTCACCGCACAAGAATATATGTGACTAGTAAGAATCTTAAAACCTATGTATTGATATCTGTCTGGAAGTGAGTCAATTGGGTGTAAAGCCGCATAAACACAGCTGTGAAAAGCAGCTAAACCCCATTATAAAAATAAATTACTTTTAAAAACCCGTAAAACAAAGACAGTGAAAGAGAGAGAAATTCTTACAAAATTCGTTCAGAGGCTGTGATGCAACCTGGATTAACCATATCTAGACCCACAGCTGGATGAGACATAAGGGTGGACACTCTTGGGGCTGAAAGGTTGGGTGAGGTTGGGTGAGCAAACGCAGACCCTTTAAAGTAATACTGCCTGGTACCCATCCCATGGGTCCCAAATCTCCAGGTTCAAGGGCATCTTCCTATATGGAAAACATGCATGAGAAACCCAGAAGATGGTACACCGTGTGATTTTGAAAGGTTTCTAATACGCACCTCATTTCTCATCTCCTTGTGCTCGGGTTCGCCTTTCCAGCTACTTTACTAGCAATCTCCCTACTTGGAGAATCAGCACCTTTAAGCTCCTGTCCCCTACAGGATGCAATTTGTCCTGAGGATGAACGGGAAGAGGGGCAACCAATGAGAGACTAGATCTAGGTGTTGGGACAGGCACAGGTCACTCTATTTTCCCATCAGGAAGAAGAATTAACCACAGGCTCAGCCTGCCGCCCAGAAGCAGAATAGGGCCTGAGGCAATCCCGCGCTTTTGCGGCCAGCTCCCAAAAAAGCCAGTTGAAAAATGGAGCTCAGGGACACTGCAATTCACAAACCCGCAGAGCTATAAATGATAACTCTCATCCACAGATATATTGAGGGAAGGCAACGAAGAGGATTTGAAAGCAAGGCAGAATTTCAGGAAACAGGTTTCAGGAGGTAGATTCGAATCGCCTTTAAAGCATATGAAAAGTGGCAAAACGACGACAATGATGCCCTTGGCCAAACAGGGCTTATGCGTTTTTTCCTGAATATATTCAGGAAAAAACGCATACGCCCTGTTTGGCCAACCAAGCAACCTGGAAAGGCTAATCAGCGCTACAAAGAAGTCTCGCTTCCCATCGGTCAAAAGTGCCATGCTGCAAAAAGTGTCCAAACCAGAAATGCAGGACAGGCCATGGAGAAATGGCAGCCTTGCTACACTGATGGGCGGGATGTAAATTGCCAACAGCCACTCTGGAAAAGTGTACGGTGTGTCCTGAAACATCGAAAAAAAACAGCTTAGGGAGCATAGGGCACGTCCACTCATGGGCGTATAAATTGGGAAAACTAAAAATCAGCAAGACACAGGCACCCCAAAGTTTAGGGCTGCTCTGTTGACAAGAACCTCCACTTCATGACACCTTAAATATCCCAGGAAAGAGAAAAATGGATAAAGAAGTTGTGGTCCTTATGTACAATGGAATATCACTCAGACATGAAATCAATGTCATAAGGCTAGTAGAGGCAAGATGAGTGGATTTAGGTACGATGATCCTAAGTGAAATAAGTCACACAGAAAAAGACACTTATCATAAGCTATCACTTATAGAGGGAATGTAAAAACCGCTACACTTGAACTGAATTACAAAACAGAACAGAGTCACACGTTTAGAAAACACACTATGGCTGCTTAACGGGAAAGGTGAGGTGGGGTGATGCATAAAACAAGGGTTTCAAATTCGCTCAGATACCGTTCCATACACCCAATATGTAATAGACAAGACCTACTCCTTGCTCAGTGAACTGGACTCAACACCCCCTATTCACCGCACAAGAATATATGTGACTAGTAAGAATCTTAAAACCTATGTATTGATATCTGTCTGGAAGTGAGTCAAGTGGGTGTAAGGCCGCATAAACACAGCCGTGAAAAGCAGCTAAACCCCATTATAAAAATAAATTACTTTTAAAAACCCGTAAAACAAAGACAGTGAAAGAGAGAGAAATTCTTACAAAATTCGTTCAGAGGCTGTGATGCAACCTGGATTGACCATATCTAGACCCACAGCTGGATGAGACATAAGGGTGGACACTCTAGGGGCTGAAAGGTTGGGTGAGGTTGGGTGAGCAAACGCAGACCCTTTAAAGTAATACTGCCTTGTACCCATCCCATGGGTCCCAAATATCCAGGTTCAAGGGCATCTTCCTACATCGAAAACATGCATGAGAAACCCAGAAGATGGTACACCGTGTGATTTTGAAAGGTTTCTAATACGCACCTCATTTCTCATCTCCTTGTGCTCGGGTTCGCCTTTCCAGCTACTTTACTAGCAACCTCCCTACTTGGAGAATCAGCACCTTTAAGCTCCTGTTCCCTACAGGTTGCAATTTGTCCTGAGGATGAACGGGAAGAGGGGCAACCAATGAGAGACTAGATCTAGGTGTTGGGACAGGCACAGGTCACTCTATTTCCCATCAGGAAGAAGAATTAACCACAGGCTAAGCCTGCCGCCCAGAAGCAGAATAGGGCCTGAGGCAATCCCGCGCTTTTGCGGCCAGCTCCCAAAAAAGCCAGTTGAAAAATGGAGCTCAGGGACACTGCAATTCAGAAACCCGTAGAGTTATGAATGATAACTCTCATCCACAGATATATTGAGGGAAGGCAACGAAGAGGATTTGAAAGCAAGGCAGAATTGCAGGAAACAGATTTCAGGAGGTAGATTCGAATCGCCTTTAAAGCACATGAAAAGCGGCAAAACGTCGACAATGATGCCCTTGGCCAAAAAGGGCGTATGCGTTTTTTCCTGAATATATTCAGGAAAAAACGCATACGCCCTTTTTGGCCAACCAAGCAACCTGGAAAGGCAAATCAGTGCTACAAAGAAGTCTCGCTTCCCATCGGTCAAAAGTGCCATGCTGCAAAAAGTGTCAAAACCAGAAATGCAGGACAGGCCATGGAGAAATGGCAGCCTTGATACGCTGATGGGCGGGATGTAAATTGCCAACAGCCACTCTGGAAAAGTGTACGGTGTGTCCTGAAACATCGAAAAAACACAGCTTAGGGAGCATAGGGCACGTCCACTCATGGGCGTATAAATTGGGAAAACTAAAAATCAGCAAGACACAGGCACCCCAAAGTTTAGGGCTGCTCTGTTGACAAGAACCTCCACTTCATGACACCTTAAATATCCCAGGAAAGAGAAAAATGGATAAAGAAGTTGTGGTCCTTATGTACAATGGAATATCACTCAGACATGAAATCAATGTCATAAGGCTAGTAGAGGCAAGATGAGTGGATTTAGGTACGATGATCCTAAGTGAAATAAGTCACACAGAAAAAGACACTTATCATAAGCTATCACTTATAGAGGGAATGTAAAAACCGCTACACTTGAACTGAATTACAAAACAGAACAGAGTCACACGTTTAGAAAACACACTATGTCTGCTTAACGGGAAAGGTGAGGTGGGGTGATGCATAAAACAAGGGTTTCAAATTCGCTCAGATACCGTTCCATACACCCAATATGTAATAGACAAGACCTACTCCTTGCTCAGTGAACTGGACTCAACACCCCCTATTCACCGCACAAGAATATATGTGACTAGTAAGAATCTTAAAACCTATGTATTGATATCTGTCTGGAAGTGAGTCAAGTGGGTGTAAGGCCGCATAAACACAGCCGTGAAAAGCAGCTAAACCCCATTATAAAAATAAATTACTTTTAAAAACCCGTAAAACAAAGACAGTGAAAGAGAGAGAAATTCTTACAAAATTCGTTCAGAGGCTGTGATGCAACCTGGATTGACCATATCTAGACCCACAGCTGGATGAGACATAAGGGTGGACACTCTAGGGGCTGAAAGGTTGGGTGAGGTTGGGTGAGCAAACGCAGACCCTTTAAAGTAATACTGCCTTGTACCCATCCCATGGGTCCCAAATCTCCAGGTTCAAGGGCATCTTCCTACATCGAAAACATGCATGAGAAACCCAGAAGATGGTACACCGTGTGATTTTGAAAGGTTTCTAATACGCACCTCATTTCTCATCTCCTTGTGCTCGGGTTCGCCTTTCCAGCTACTTTACTAGCAATCTCCCTACTTGGAGAATCAGCACTTTAAGCTCCTGTTCCCTACAGGTTGCAATTTGTCCTGAGGATGAACGGGAAGAGGGGCAACCAATGAGAGACTAGATCTAGGTGTTGGGACAGGCACAGGTCACTCTATTTTCCCATCAGGAAGAAGAATTAACCACAGGCTAAGCCTGCCGCCCAGAAGCAGAATAGGGCCTGAGGCAATCCCGCGCTTTTGCGGACAGCTCCCAAAAAAGCCAGTTGAAAAATGGAGCTCAGGGACACTGCAATTCACAAACCCGCAGAGCTATAAATGATAACTCTCATCCACAGATATATTGAGGGAAGGCAACGAAGAGGATTTGAAAGCAAGGCAGAATTGCAGGAAACAGGTTTCAGAAGGTACATTCGAATCGCCTTTAAAGCACATGAAAAGTGGCAAAAAGTCGACAATGATGCCCTTGGCCAAACAGGGCGTATGCGTTTTTTCCTGAATATATTCAGGAAAAAACGCATACGCCCTGTTTGGCCAACCAAGCAACCTGGAAAGGCTAATCAGCGCTACAAAGAAGTCTCGCTTCCCATCGGTCAAAAGGGCCATGCTGCAAAAAGTGTCAAAACCAGAAATGCAGGACAGGCCATGGAGAAATGGCAGCCTTGCTACGCTGATGGGCGGGATGTAAATTGCCAACAGCCACTCTGGAGAAGTGTACGGTGTGTCCTGAAACATCGAAAAAACACAGCTTAGGGAGCATAGGGCACGTCCTCTCATGGGCGTATAAATTGGGAAAACTAAAAATCAGCAAGACACAGGCACCCTAAAGTTTAGGGCTGCTCTGTTGACAAGAACCTCCACTTCATGACACCTTAAATATCCCAGGAAAGAGAAAAATGGATAAAGAAGTTGTGGTCCTTATGTACAATGGAATATCACTCAGACATGAAATCAATGTCATAAGGCTAGTAGAGGCACGATGAGTGGATTTAGGTACGATGATCCTAAGTGAAATAAGTCACACAGAAAAAGACACTTATCATAAGCTATCACTTATAGAGGGAATGTAAAAACCGCTACACTTGAACTGAATTACAAAACAGAACAGAGTCACACGTTTAGAAAACACACTATGGCTGCTTAACGGGAAAGGTGAGGTGGGGTGATGCATAAAACAAGGGTTTCAAATTCGCTCAGATACCGTTCCATACACCCAATATGTAATAGACAAGACCTACTCCTTGCTCAGTGAACTGGACTCAACACCCCCTATTCACCGCACAAGAATATATGTGACTAGTAAGAATCTTAAAACCTATGTATTGATATCTGTCTGGAAGTGAGTCAATTGGGTGTAAAGCCGCATAAACACAGCTGTGAAAAGCAGCTAAACCCCATTATAAAAATAAATTACTTTTAAAAACCCGTAAAACAAAGACAGTGAAAGAGAGAGAAATTCTTACAAAATTCGTTCAGAGGCTGTGATGCAACCTGGATTAACCATATCTAGACCCACAGCTGGATGAGACATAAGGGTGGACACTCTTGGGGCTGAAAGGTTGGGTGAGGTTGGGTGAGCAAACGCAGACCCTTTAAAGTAATACTGCCTGGTACCCATCCCATGGGTCCCAAATCTCCAGGTTCAAGGGCATCTTCCTATATGGAAAACATGCATGAGAAACCCAGAAGATGGTACACCGTGTGATTTTGAAAGGTTTCTAATACGCACCTCATTTCTCATCTCCTTGTGCTCGGGTTCGCCTTTCCAGCTACTTTACTAGCAATCTCCCTACTTGGAGAATCAGCACCTTTAAGCTCCTGTCCCCTACAGGATGCAATTTGTCCTGAGGATGAACGGGAAGAGGGGCAACCAATGAGAGACTAGATCTAGGTGTTGGGACAGGCACAGGTCACTCTATTTTCCCATCAGGAAGAAGAATTAACCACAGGCTCTGCCTGCCGCCCAGAAGCAGAATAGGGCCTGAGGCAATCCCGCGCTTTTGCGGCCAGCTCCCAAAAAAGCCAGTTGAAAAATGGAGCTCAGGGACACTGCAATTCACAAACCCGCAGAGCTATAAATGATAACTCTCATCCACAGATATATTGAGGGAAGGCAACGAAGAGGATTTGAAAGCAAGGCAGAATTTCAGGAAACAGGTTTCAGGAGGTAGATTCGAATCGCCTTTAAAGCATATGAAAAGTGGCAAAACGACGACAATGATGCCCTTGGCCAAACAGGGCGTATGCGTTTTTTCCTGAATATATTCAGGAAAAAACGCATACGCCCTGTTTGGCCAACCAAGCAACCTGGAAAGGCTAATCAGCGCTACAAAGAAGTCTCGCTTCCCATCGGTCAAAAGTGCCATGCTGCAAAAAGTGTCCAAACCAGAAATGCAGGACAGGCCATGGAGAAATGGCAGCCTTGCTACGCTGATGGGCGGGATGTAAATTGCCAACAGGCACTCTGGAAAAGTGTACGGTGTGTCCTGAAACATCGAAAAAACACAGCTTAGGGAGCATAGGGCACGTCCACTCATGGGCGTATAAATTGGGAAAACTAAAAATCAGCAAGACACAGGCACCCCAAAGTTTAGGGCTGCTCTGTTGACAAGAACCTCCACTTCATGACACCTTAAATATCCCAGGAAAGAGAAAAATGGATAAAGAAGTTGTGGTCCTTATGTACAATGGAATATCACTCAGACATGAAATCAATGTCATAAGGCTAGTAGAGGCAAGATGAGTGGATTTAGGTACGATGATCCTAAGTGAAATAAGTCACACAGAAAAAGACACTTATCATAAGCTATCACTTATAGAGGGAATGTAAAAACCGCTACACTTGAACTGAATTACAAAACAGAACAGAGTCACACGTTTAGAAAACACACTATGGCTGCTTAACGGGAAAGGTGAGGTGGGGTGATGCATAAAACAAGGGTTTCAAATTCGCTCAGATACCGTTCCATACACCCAATATGTAATAGACAAGACCTACTCCTTGCTCAGTGAACTGGACTCAACACCCCCTATTCACCGCACAAGAATATATGTGACTAGTAAGAATCTTAAAACCTATGTATTGATATCTGTCTGGAAGTGAGTCAAGTGGGTGTAAGGCCGCATAAACACAGCCGTGAAAAGCAGCTAAACCCCATTATAAAAATAAATTACTTTTAAAAACCCGTAAAACAAAGACAGTGAAAGAGAGAGAAATTCTTACAAAATTCGTTCAGAGGCTGTGATGCAACCTGGATTGACCATATCTAGACCCACAGCTGGATGAGACATAAGGGTGGACACTCTAGGGGCTGAAAGGTTGGGTGAGGTTGGGTGAGCAAACGCAGACCCTTTAAAGTAATACTGCCTTGTACCCATCCCATGGGTCCCAAATCTCCAGGTTCAAGGGCATCTTCCTACATCGAAAACATGCATGAGAAACCCAGAAGATGGTACACCGTGTGATTTTGAAAGGTTTCTAATACGCACCTCATTTCTCATCTCCTTGTGCTCGGGTTCGCCTTTCCAGCTACTTTACTAGCAATCTCCCTACTTGGAGAATCAGCACTTTAAGCTCCTGTTCCCTACAGGTTGCAATTTGTCCTGAGGATGAACGGGAAGAGGGGCAACCAATGAGAGACTAGATCTAGGTGTTGGGACAGGCACAGGTCACTCTATTTTCCCATCAGGAAGAAGAATTAACCACAGGCTAAGCCTGCCGCCCAGAAGCAGAATAGGGCCTGAGGCAATCCCGCGCTTTTGCGGACAGCTCCCAAAAAAGCCAGTTGAAAAATGGAGCTCAGGGACACTGCAATTCACAAACCCGCAGAGCTATAAATGATAACTCTCATCCACAGATATATTGAGGGAAGGCAACGAAGAGGATTTGAAAGCAAGGCAGAATTGCAGGAAACAGGTTTCAGAAGGTACATTCGAATCGCCTTTAAAGCACATGAAAAGTGGCAAAAAGTCGACAATGATGCCCTTGGCCAAACAGGGCGTATGCGTTTTTTCCTGAATATATTCAGGAAAAAACGCATACGCCCTGTTTGGCCAACCAAGCAACCTGGAAAGGCTAATCAGCGCTACAAAGAAGTCTCGCTTCCCATCGGTCAAAAGGGCCATGCTGCAAAAAGTGTCAAAACCAGAAATGCAGGACAGGCCATGGAGAAATGGCAGCCTTGCTACGCTGATGGGCGGGATGTAAATTGCCAACAGCCACTCTGGAGAAGTGTACGGTGTGTCCTGAAACATCGAAAAAACACAGCTTAGGGAGCATAGGGCACGTCCTCTCATGGGCGTATAAATTGGGAAAACTAAAAATCAGCAAGACACAGGCACCCTAAAGTTTAGGGCTGCTCTGTTGACAAGAACCTCCACTTCATGACACCTTAAATATCCCAGGAAAGAGAAAAATGGATAAAGAAGTTGTGGTCCTTATGTACAATGGAATATCACTCAGACATGAAATCAATGTCATAAGGCTAGTAGAAGCAAGATGAGTGGATTTAGGTACAACGATTCTAAGTGAAATAAGTCACACAGAAAAAGACACTTATCATAAGCTATCACTTATAGAGGGAATGTAAAAACCGCTACACATGAACTGAATTACAAAACAGAACAGAGTCACACGTTTAGAAAACACACTATGGCTGCTTAACGGGAAAGGTGAGGTGGGGTGATGCATAAAACAAGGGTTTCAAATTCGCTCAGATACCGTTCCATACACCCAATATGTAATAGACAAGACCTACTCCTTGCTCAGTGAACTGGACTCAACACCCCCTATTCACCGCACAAGAATATATGTGACTAGTAAGAATCTTAAAACCTATGTATTGATATCTGTCTGGAAGTGAGTCAAGTGGGTGTAAAGCCACATAAACACAGCCGTGAAAAGCAGCTAAACCCCATTATAAAAATAAATTACTTTTAAAAACCCGTAAAACAAAGACAGTGAAAGAGAGAGAAATTCTTACAAAATTCTTTCAGAGGCTGTGATGCAACCTGGATTGACCATATCTAGACCCACAGCTGGATGAGACATAAGGGTGGACAATCTTGGGGCTGAAAGTTTGGGTGAGGTTGGGTGAGCAAACGCACACCCTTTAAAGTAATACTGCCTGGTACCCATTCCATGGGTCCCAAATCTCCAGGTTCAAGGGCATCTTCCTACATCGAAAACATGCATGAGAAACCCAGAAGATGGTACACCGTGTGATTTTGAAAGGTTTCTAATACGCACCTCATTTCTCATCTCCTTGTGCTCGGGTTCGCCTTTCCAGCTACTTTACTAGCAATCTCCCTACTTGGAGAATCAGCACCTTTAAGCTCCTGTTCCCTACAGGTTGCAATTTGTCCTGAGGATGAACGGGAAGAGAGGCAACCAATGAGAGACTAGATCTAGGTGTTGGGACAGGCACAGCTCACTCTATTTTCCCATCGGGAAGAAGAATTAACCACAGGCTCAGCCTGCCGCCCAGAAGCAGAATAGGGCCTGAGACAATCATGCGCTTTTGCGGCCAGCTCCCAAAAAAGCCAGTTGAAAAATGGAGCTCAGGGACACTGCAATTCAGAAACCCGCAGATCTATAAATGATAACTCTCATCCACAGATATATTGAGGGAAGGCAACGAAGAGGATTTGAAAGCAAGGCAGAATTGCAGGAAACAGGTTTCAGGAGGTAGATTCGAATCGCCTTTAAAGCACATGAAAAGTGGCAAAACGTCGACAATGATGCCCTTGGCCAAAAAGGGCATATGCGTTTTTTCCTGAATATACTCAGGAAAAAACGCATACGCCCTTTTTGGCCAACCAAGCAACCTGGAAAGGCAAATCAGTGCTACAAAGAAGTCTCGCTTCCCATCGGTCAAAAGTGCCATGCTGCAAAAAGTGTCAAAACCAGAACTGCAGGACAGGCCATGGAGAAATGGCAGCCTTGCTACGCTGATGGGCGGGATGTAAATTGCCAACAGCCACTCTGGAGAAGTGTACGGTTTGTCCTGAAACATCGAAAAAACACAGCTTAGGGAGCATAGGGCACGTCCACTCATGGGCGTATAAATTGGGAAAACTAAAAATCAGCAAGACACAGGCACCCCAAAGTTTAGGGCTGCTCTGTTGACAAGAACCTCCACTTCATGACACCTTAAATATCCCAGGAAAGAGAAAAATGGATAAAGAAGTTGTGGTCCTTATGTACAATGGAATATCACTCAGACATGAAATCAATGTCATAAGGGTAGTAGAAGCAAGATGAGTGGATTTAGGTACGATGATTCTAAGTGAAATAAGTCACACAGAAAAAGGCACTTATCATAAGCTATCACTTATAGAGGGAATGTAATAACCGCTACACTTGAACTGAATTACAAAACAGAACAGAGTCACACGTTTAGAAAACACACTATGGCTGCTTAACGGGAAAGGTGAGGTGGGGTGAGGCATAAAACAAGGGTTTCAAATTCGCTCAGATATCGTTCCATACACCCAATATGTAATAGACAAGACCTACTCCTTGCTCAGTGAACTGGACTCAACACCCCCTATTCACCGCACAAGAATATATGTGACTAGTAAGAATCTTAAAACCTATGCATTGATATCTGTCTGGAAGTGAGTCAAGAGGGTGTAAAGCCGCATAAACACGGCCGTGAAAAGCAGCTAAACCCCATTATAAAAATAAATTACTTTTAAAAACCCGTAAAACAAAGACAGTGAAAGAGAGAGAAATTCTTACAAAATTCTTTCAGAGGCTGTGATGCAACCTGGATTGACCATATCTAGACCCACAGTTGGATGAGACATAAGGGTGGACACTCTTGGGGCTGAAAGGTTGGGTGAGGTTGGGTGAGCAAACGCAGACCCTTTAAAGTAATACTGCCTGGTACCCATCCCATGGGTCCCAAATCTCCAGGTTCAAGGGCATCTTCCTACATCGAAAACATGCATGAGAAACCCAGAAGATGGTACACCGTGTGATTTTGAAAGGTTTCTAATACGCACCTCATTTCTCATCTCCTTGTGCTCGGGTTCGCCTTTCCAGCTACTTTACTAGCAATCTCCCTACTTGGAGAATCAGCACCCTTAAGCTCCTGTTCCCTACAGGTTGCAATTTGTCCTGAGGATGAACGGGAAGAGGGGCAACCAATGAGAGACTAGATCTAGGTGTTGGGACAGGCACAGGTCACTCTATTTCCCATCAGGAAGAAGAATTAACCACAGGCTAAGCCTGCCGCCCAGAAGCAGAATAGGGCCTGAGGCAATCCCGCACTTTTGCGGCCAGCTCCCAAAAAAGCCAGTTGAAAAATGGAGCTCAGGGACACTGCAATTCAGAAACCCGCAGAGTTAAGAATGATAACTCTCATCCACAGATATATTGAGGGAAGGCAACGAAGAGGATTTGAAAGCAAGGCAGAATTGCAGGAAACAGATTTCAGGAGGTAGATTCGAATCGCCTTTAAAGCACATGAAAAGCGGCAAAACGTCGACAATGATGCCCTTGGCCAAAAAGGGCGTATGCGTTTTTTCCTGAATATATTCAGGAAAAAACGCATACGCCCTTTTTGGCCAACCAAGCAACCTGGAAAGGCAAATCAGTGCTACAAAGAAGTCTCGCTTCCCATCGGTCAAAAGTGCCATGCTGCAAAAAGTGTCAAAACCAGAAATGCAGGACAGGCCATGGAGAAATGGCAGCCTTGATACGCTGATGGGCGGGATGTAAATTGCCAACAGCCACTCTGGAAAAGTGTACGGTGTGTCCTGAAACATCGAAAAAACACAGCTTAGGGAGCATAGGGCACGTCCACTCATGGGCGTATAAATTGGGAAAACTAAAAATCAGCAAGACACAGGCACCCCAAAGTTTAGGGCTGCTCTGTTGACAAGAACCTCCACTTCATGACACCTTAAATATCCCAGGAAAGAGAAAAATGGATAAAGAAGTTGTGGTCCTTATGTACAATGGAATATCACTCAGACATGAAATCAATGTCATAAGGCTAGTAGAGGCACGATGAGTGGATTTAGGTACGATGATCCTAAGTGAAATAAGTCACACAGAAAAAGACACTTATCATAAGCTATCACTTATAGAGGGAATGTAAAAACCGCTACACTTGAACTGAATTACAAAACAGAACAGAGTCACACGTTTAGAAAACACACTATGGCTGCTTAACGGGAAAGGTGAGGTGGGGTGATGCATAAAACAAGGGTTTCAAATTCGCTCAGATACCGTTCCATACACCCAATATGTAATAGACAAGACCTACTCCTTGCTCAGTGAACTGGACTCAACACCCCCTATTCACCGCACAAGAATATATGTGACTAGTAAGAATCTTAAAACCTATGTATTGATATCTGTCTGGAAGTGAGTCAATTGGGTGTAAAGCCGCATAAACACAGCTGTGAAAAGCAGCTAAACCCCATTATAAAAATAAATTACTTTTAAAAACCCGTAAAACAAAGACAGTGAAAGAGAGAGAAATTCTTACAAAATTCGTTCAGAGGCTGTGATGCAACCTGGATTAACCATATCTAGACCCACAGCTGGATGAGACATAAGGGTGGACACTCTTGGGGCTGAAAGGTTGGGTGAGGTTGGGTGAGCAAACGCAGACCCTTTAAAGTAATACTGCCTGGTACCCATCCCATGGGTCCCAAATCTCCAGGTTCAAGGGCATCTTCCTATATGGAAAACATGCATGAGAAACCCAGAAGATGGTACACCGTGTGATTTTGAAAGGTTTCTAATACGCACCTCATTTCTCATCTCCTTGTGCTCGGGTTCGCCTTTCCAGCTACTTTACTAGCAATCTCCCTACTTGGAGAATCAGCACCTTTAAGCTCCTGTCCCCTACAGGATGCAATTTGTCCTGAGGATGAACGGGAAGAGGGGCAACCAATGAGAGACTAGATCTAGGTGTTGGGACAGGCACAGGTCACTCTATTTTCCCATCAGGAAGAAGAATTAACCACAGGCTCTGCCTGCCGCCCAGAAGCAGAATAGGGCCTGAGGCAATCCCGCACTTTTGCGGCCAGCTCCCAAAAAAGCCAGTTGAAAAATGGAGCTCAGGGACACTGCAATTCACAAACCCGCAGAGCTATAAATGATAACTCTCATCCACAGATATATTGAGGGAAGGCAACGAAGAGGATTTGAAAGCAAGGCAGAATTTCAGGAAACAGGTTTCAGGAGGTAGATTCGAATCGCCTTTAAAGCATATGAAAAGTGGCAAAACGACGACAATGATGCCCTTGGCCAAACAGGGCGTATGCGTTTTTTCCTGAATATATTCAGGAAAAAACGCATACGCCCTGTTTGGCCAACCAAGCAACCTGGAAAGGCTAATCAGCGCTACAAAGAAGTCTCGCTTCCCATCGGTCAAAAGTGCCATGCTGCAAAAAGTGTCCAAACCAGAAATGCAGGACAGGCCATGGAGAAATGGCAGCCTTGCTACGCTGATGGGCGGGATGTAAATTGCCAACAGGCACTCTGGAAAAGTGTACGGTGTGTCCTGAAACATCGAAAAAACACAGCTTAGGGAGCATAGGGCACGTCCACTCATGGGCGTATAAATTGGGAAAACTAAAAATCAGCAAGACACAGGCACCCCAAAGTTTAGGGCTGCTCTGTTGACAAGAACCTCCACTTCATGACACCTTAAATATCCCAGGAAAGAGAAAAATGGATAAAGAAGTTGTGGTCCTTATGTACAATGCAATATCACTCAGACATGAAATCAATGTCATAAGGCTAGTAGAGGCAAGATGAGTGGATTTAGGTACGATGATCCTAAGTGAAATAAGTCACACAGAAAAAGACACTTATCATAAGCTATCACTTATAGAGGGAATGTAAAAACCGCTACACTTGAACTGAATTACAAAACAGAACAGAGTCACACGTTTAGAAAACACACTATGGCTGCTTAACGGGAAAGGTGAGGTGGGGTGATGCATAAAACAAGGGTTTCAAATTCGCTCAGATACCGTTCCATACACCCAATATGTAATAGACAAGACCTACTCCTTGCTCAGTGAACTGGACTCAACACCCCCTATTCACCGCACAAGAATATATGTGACTAGTAAGAATCTTAAAACCTATGTATTGATATCTGTCTGGAAGTGAGTCAAGTGGGTGTAAGGCCGCAAAAACACAGCCGTGAAAAGCAGCTAAACCCCATTATAAAAATAAATTACTTTTAAAAACCCGTAAAACAAAGACAGTGAAAGAGAGAGAAATTCTTACAAAATTCGTTCAGAGGCTGTGATGCAACCTGGATTGACCATATCTAGACCCACAGCTGGATGAGACATAAGGGTGGACACTCTAGGGGCTGAAAGGTTGGGTGAGGTTGGGTGAGCAAACGCAGACCCTTTAAAGTAATACTGCCTTGTACCCATCCCATGGGTCCCAAATCTCCAGGTTCAAGGGCATCTTCCTACATCGAAAACATGCATGAGAAACCCAGAAGATGGTACACCGTGTGATTTTGAAAGGTTTCTAATACGCACCTCATTTCTCATCTCCTTGTGCTCGGGTTCGCCTTTCCAGCTACTTTACTAGCAATCTCCCTACTTGGAGAATCAGCACTTTAAGCTCCTGTTCCCTACAGGTTGCAATTTGTCCTGAGGATGAACGGGAAGAGGGGCAACCAATGAGAGACTAGATCTAGGTGTTGGGACAGGCACAGGTCACTCTATTTTCCCATCAGGAAGAAGAATTAACCACAGGCTAAGCCTGCCGCCCAGAAGCAGAATAGGGCCTGAGGCAATCCCGCGCTTTTGCGGACAGCTCCCAAAAAAGCCAGTTGAAAAATGGAGCTCAGGGACACTGCAATTCACAAACCCGCAGAGCTATAAATGATAACTCTCATCCACAGATATATTGAGGGAAGGCAACGAAGAGGATTTGAAAGCAAGGCAGAATTGCAGGAAACAGGTTTCAGAAGGTACATTCGAATCGCCTTTAAAGCACATGAAAAGTGGCAAAAAGTCGACAATGATGCCCTTGGCCAAACAGGGCGTATGCGTTTTTTCCTGAATATATTCAGGAAAAAACGCATACGCCCTGTTTGGCCAACCAAGCAACCTGGAAAGGCTAATCAGCGCTACAAAGAAGTCTCGCTTCCCATCGGTCAAAAGGGCCATGCTGCAAAAAGTGTCAAAACCAGAAATGCAGGACAGGCCATGGAGAAATGGCAGCCTTGCTACGCTGATGGGCGGGATGTAAATTGCCAACAGCCACTCTGGAGAAGTGTACGGTTTGTCCTGAAACATCGAAAAAACACAGCTTAGGGAGCATAGGGCACGTCCACTCATGGGCGTATAAATTGGGAAAACTAAAAATCAGCAAGACACAGGCACCCCAAAGTTTAGGGCTGCTCTGTTGACAAGAACCTCCACTTCATGACACCTTAAATATCCCAGGAAAGAGAAAAATGGATAAAGAAGTTGTGGTCCTTATGTACAATGGAATATCACTCAGACATGAAATCAATGTCATAAGGCTAGTAGAAGCAAGATGAGTGGATTTAGGTACGATGATTCTAAGTGAAATAAGTCACACAGAAAAAGGCACTTATCATAAGCTATCACTTATAGAGGGAATGTAATAACCGCTACACTTGAACTGAATTACAAAACAGAACAGAGTCACACGTTTAGAAAACACACTATGGCTGCTTAACGGGAAAGGTGAGGTGGGGTGAGGCATAAAACAAGGGTTTCAAATTCGCTCAGATATCGTTCCATACACCCAATATGTAATAGACAAGACCTACTCCTTGCTCAGTGAACTGGACTCAACACCCCCTATTCACCGCACAAGAATATATGTGACTAGTAAGAATCTTAAAACCTATGCATTGATATCTGTCTGGAAGTGAGTCAAGAGGGTGTAAAGCCGCATAAACACAGCCGTGAAAAGCAGCTAAACCCCATTATAAAAATAAATTACTTTTAAAAACCCGTAAAACAAAGACAGTGAAAGAGAGAGAAATTCTTACAAAATTCTTTCAGAGGCTGTGATGCAACCTGGATTGACCATATCTAGACCCACAGTTGGATGAGACATAAGGGTGGACACTCTTGGGGCTGAAAGGTTGGGTGAGGTTGGGTGAGCAAACGCAGACCCTTTAAAGTAATACTGCCTGGTACCCATCCCATGGGTCCCAAATCTCCAGGTTCAAGGGCATCTTCCTACATCGAAAACATGCATGAGAAACCCAGAAGATGGTACACCGTGTGATTTTGAAAGGTTTCTAATACGCACCTCATTTCTCATCTCCTTGTGCTCGGGTTCGCCTTTCCAGCTACTTTACTAGCAATCTCCCTACTTGGAGAATCAGCACCTTTAAGCTCCTGTTCCCTACAGGTTGCAATTTGTCCTGAGGATGAACGGGAAGAGGGGCAACCAATGAGAGACTAGATCTAGGTGTTGGGACAGGCACAGGTCACTCTATTTCCCATCAGGAAGAAGAATTAACCACAGGCTAAGCCTGCCGCCCAGAAGCAGAATAGGGCCTGAGGCAATCCCGCACTTTTGCGGCCAGCTCCCAAAAAAGCCAGTTGAAAAATGGAGCTCAGGGACACTGCAATTCAGAAACCCGCAGAGTTAAGAATGATAACTCTCATCCACAGATATATTGAGGGAAGGCAACGAAGAGGATTTGAAAACAATGCAGAATTGCAGGAAACAGATTTCAGGAGGTAGATTCGAATCGCCTTTAAAGCACATGAAAAGCGGCAAAACGTCGACAATGATGCCCTTGGCCAAAAAGGGCTTATGCGTTTTTTCCTGAATATATTCAGGAAAAAACGCATACGCCTTTTTTGGCCAACCAAGCAACCTGGAAAGGCAAATCAGTGCTACAAAGAAGTCTCGCTCCCCATTGGTCAAAAGTGCCATGCTGCAAAAAGTGTCAAAACCAGAAATGCAGGACAGGCCATGGAGAAATGGCAGCCTTGCTACGCTGATGGGCGGAATGTAAATTGCCAACAGCCACTCTGGAGAAGTGTACGGTGTGTCCTGAAACATCGAAAAAACACAGCTTAGGGAGCATAGGGCACGTCCACTCATGGGCGTATAAATTGGGAAAACTAAAAATCAGCAAGACACAGGCACCCCAAAGTTTAGGGCTGCTCTGTTGTCAAGAACCTCCACTTCATGACACCTTAAATATACCAGGAAAGAGAAAAATGGATAAAGAAGTTGTGGTCCTTATGTACAATGGAATATCACTCAGACATGAAATCAATGTCATAAGGCTAGTAGAAGCAAGATGAGTGGATTTAGGTACGATGATTCTAAGTGAAATAAGTCACACAGAAAAAGACACTTATCATAAGCTCTCACTTATAGAGGGAATGTAAAAACCGCTACACTTGAACTGAATTACAAAACAGAACAGAGTCACACGTGTAGAAAACACACGATGGCTGCTTAACGGGAAAGGTGAGGTGGGGTGATGCATAAAACAAGGGTTTCAAATTCGCTCAGATACCGTTCCATACACCCAATATGTAATATACAAGACCTACTCCTTGCTCAGTGAACTGGATTCAACACCCCCTATTCACCGCACAAGAATATATGTGACTAGTAAGAATCTTAAAACCTATGTATTGATATCTGTCTGGAAGTGAGTCAAGTGGGTGTAAAGCCGCATAAACACAGCCGTGAAAAGCAGCTAAACCCCATTATAAAAATAAATTACTTTTAAAAACCCGTAAAACAAAGACAGTGAAACAGAGAGAAATTCTTACAAAATTCGTTCAGAGGCTGTGATGCAACCTGGATTGACCATATCTAGACCCACAGATGGATGAGACATAAGGGTGGACACTCTTGGGGCTGAGAGGTTGGGTGAGGTTGCGTGAGCAAACGCAGACCCTTTAAAGTAATACTGCCTGGTACCCATCCCATGGGTCCCAAATCTCCAGGTTCAAGGGCATCTTCCTACATCGAAAACATGCATGAGAAACCCAGAAGATGGTACACCGTGTGATTTTGAAAGGTTTCTAATACGCACCTCATTTCTCATCTCCTTGTGCTCGGGTTCGCCTTTCCAGCTATTTTACTAGCAATCTCCCTACTTGGAGAATCAGCACCTTTAAGCTCCTGTCCCCTACAGGATGCAATTTGTCCTGAGGATGAACGGGAAGAGGGGCAACCAATGAGAGACTAGATCTATGTGTTGGGACAGGCACAGGTCACTCTATTTTCCCATCGGGAAGAAGAATTAACCACAGGCTCAGCCTGCCGCCCAGAAGCAGAATAGGGCCTGAGGCAATCCCGAGCTTTTGCGGACAGCTCCCAAAAAAGCCAGTTGAAAAATGGAGCTCAGGGACACTGCAATTCACAAACCCGCAGAGCTATAAATGATAACTCTCATCCACAGATATATTGAGGGAAGGCAACGAAGAGGATTTGAAAGCAAGGCAGAATTGCAGGAAACAGGTTTCAGGAGGTAGATTCGAATCGCCTTTAAAGCATATGAAAAGCGGCAAAACGTCGACAATGATGCCCTTGGCCAAACAGGGCGTATGCATTTTTTCCTGAATATATTCAGGAAAAAACGCATACGCCCTGTTTGGCCAACCAAGCAACCTGGAAAGGCAAATCAGTGCTACAAAGAAGTCTCGCTTCCCATAGGTCTAAAGTGCCATGCTGCAAAAAGTGTCAAAACCAGAAATGCAGGACAGGCCATGGAGAAATGGCAGCCTTGCTACGCTGATGGGCGGGATGTAAATTGCCAACAGCCACTCTGGAAAAGTGTATGGTGTGTCCTGAAACATCGAAAACACACAGCTTAGGGAGCATAGGGCACGTCCACTCATGGGCGTATAAATTGGGAAAACTAAAAATCAGCAAGACACAGGCACCCCAAAGTTTAGGGCTGCTCTTTTGACAAGAACCTCCACTTCATGACACCTTAAATATCCCAGGAAAGAGAAAAATGGATAAAGAAGTTGTGGTCCTTATGTACAATGGAATATCACTCAGACATGAAATCAATGTCATAAGGCTAGTAGAAGCAAGATGAGTGGATTTAGGTACGATGATCCTAAGTGAAATAAGTCACACAGAAAAAGACACTTATCATAAGCTATCACTTATAGAGGGAATGTAAAACCCGCTACACTTGAACTGAATTACAAAACAGAACAGAGTCACACGTTTAGAAAACACACGATGGCTGCTTAACGGGAAAGGTGAGGTGGGGTGATGCATAAAACAAGGGTTTCAAATTCGCTCAGATACCGTTCCATACACCCAATATGTAATAGACAAGACCTACTCCTTGCTCAGTGAACTGGACTCAACACCCCCTATTCACCGCACAAGAATATATGTGACTAGTAAGAATTTTAAAACCTATGTATTGATATCTGTCTGGAAGTGAGTCAAGTGGGTGTAAAGCCGCATAAACACAGCCGTGAAAAGCAGCTAAACCCCATTATAAAAATAAATTACTTTTAAAAACCCGTAAAACAAAGACAGTGAAAGAGAGAGAAATTCTTACAAAATTCGTTCAGAGGCTGTGATGCAACCTGGATTGACCATATCTAGACCCACAGCTGGATGAGACATAAGGTTGGACACTCTTGGGGCTGAAAGGTTGGGTGAGGTTGGGTGAGCAAACGCAGACCCTTTAAAGTAATACTGCCTGGTACCCATCCCATGGGTCCCAAATCTCCAGGTTCAAGGGCATCTTCCTACATCGAAAACATGCATGAGAAACCCAGAAGATGGTACACCGTGTGATTTTGAAAGGTTTCTAATACGCACCTCATTTCTCATCTCCTTGTGCTCGGGTTCGCCTTTCCAGCTACTTTACTAGCAATCTCCCTACTTGGAGAATCAGCACTTTTAAGCTCCTGTTCCCTACAGGTTGCAATTTGTCCTGAGGATGAACGGGAAGAGGGGCAACCAATGAGAGACTAGATCTAGGTGTTGGGACAGGCACAGGTCACTCTATTTCCCATCAGGAAGAAGAATTAACCACAGGCTCAGCCTGCCGCCCAGAAGCAGAATAGGGCCTGAGGCAATCCCGCGCTTTTGCGGCCAGCTCCCAAAAAAGCCAGTTGAAAAATGGAGCTCAGGGACACTGCAATTCACAAACCCGCAGAGCTATAAATGATAACTCTCATCCACAGATATATTGAGGGAAGGCAACGAAGAGGATTTGAAAGCAAGGCAGAATTGCAGGAAACAGGTTTCAGGAGGTACATTGGAATCGCCTTTAAAGCACATGAAAAGTGGCAAAACGTCGACAATGATGCCCTTGGCCAAACAGGGCGTATGCGTTTTTTCCTGAATATATTCAGGAAAAAACGCATACGCCCTGTTTGGCCAACCAAGCAACCTGGAAAGGCTAATCAGCGCTACAAAGAAGTCTCGCTTCCCATCGGTCAAAAGGGCCATGCTGCAAAAAGTGTCAAAACCAGAAATGCAGGACAGGCCATGGAGAAATGGCAGCCTTGCTACGCTGATGGGCGGGATGTAAATTGCCAACAGCCACTCTGGAGAAGTGTACGGTGTGTCCTGAAACATCGAAAAAACACAGCTTAGGGAGCATAGGGCACGTCCTCTCATGGGCGTATAAATTGGGAAAACTAAAAATCAGCAAGACACAGGCACCCCAAAGTTTAGGGCTGCTCTGTTGACAAGAACCTCCACTTCATGACACCTTAAATATCCCAGGAAAGAGAAAAATGGATAAAGAAGTTGTGGTCCTTATGTACAATGGAATATCACTCAGACATGAAATCAATGTCATAAGGCTAGTAGAAGCAAGATGAGTGGATTTAGGTACGATGATTCTAAGTGAAATATGTCACACAGAAAAAGGCACTTATCATAAGCTATCACTTATAGAGGGAATGTAATAACCGCTACACTTGAACTGAATTACAAAACAGAACAGAGTCACACGTTTAGAAAACACACTATGGCTGCTTAACGGGAAAGGTGAGGTGGGGTGAGGCATAAAACAAGGGTTTCAAATTCGCTCAGATACCGTTCCATACACCCAATATGTAATAGACAAGACCTACTCCTTGCTCAGTGACCTGGACTCAACACCCCCTATTCACCGCACAAGAATATATGTGACTAGTAAGAATCTTAAAACCTATGTATTGATATCTGTCTGGAAGTGAGTCAAGTGGGTGTAAAGCCGCATAAACACAGCCGTGAAAAGCAGCTAAACCCCATTATAAAAATAAATTACTTTTAAAAACCCGTAAAACAAAGACAGTGAAACAGAGAGAAATTCTTACAAAATTCGTTCAGAGGCTGTGATGCAACCTGGATTGACCATATCTAGACCCACAGCTGGATGAGACATAAGGGTGGACACTCTTGGGGCTGAGAGGTTGGGTGAGGTTGCGTGAGCAAACGCAGACCCTTTAAAGTAATACTGCCTGGTACCCATCCCATGGGTCCCAAATCTCCAGGTTCAAGGGCATCTTCCTACATCGAAAACATGCATGAGAAACCCAGAAGATGGTACACCGTGTGATTTTGAAAGGTTTCTAATACGCACCTCATTTCTCATCTCCTTGTGCTCGGGTTCGCCTTTCCAGCTATTTTACTAGCAATCTCCCTACTTGGAGAATCAGCACCTTTAAGCTCCTGTCCCCTACAGGATGCAATTTGTCCTGAGGATGAACGGGAAGAGGGGCAACCAATGAGAGACTAGATCTATGTGTTGGGACAGGCACAGGTCACTCTATTTTCCCATCGGGAAGAAGAATTAACCACAGGCTCAGCCTGCCGCCCAGAAGCAGAATAGGGCCTGAGGCAATCCCGAGCTTTTGCGGACAGCTCCCAAAAAAGCCAGTTGAAAAATGGAGCTCAGGGACACTGCAATTCACAAACCCGCAGAGCTATAAATGATAACTCTCATCCACAGATATATTGAGGGAAGGCAACGAAGAGGATTTGAAAGCAAGGCAGAATTGCAGGAAACAGGTTTCAGGAGGTAGATTCGAATCGCCTTTAAAGCATATGAAAAGCGGCAAAACGTCGACAATGATGCCCTTGGCCAAACAGGGCGTATGCGTTTTTTCCTGAATATATTCAGGAAAAAACGCATACGCCCTGTTTGGCCAACCAAGCAACCTGGAAAGGCAAATCAGTGCTACAAAGAAGTCTTGCTTCCCATCGGTCTAAAGTGCCATGCTGCAAAAAGTGTCAAAACCAGAAATGCAGGACAGGCCATGGAGAAATGGCAGCCTTGCTACGCTGATGGGCGGGATGTAAATTGCCAACAGCCACTCTGGAAAAGTGTATGGTGTGTTCTGAAACATCGAAAACACACAGCTTAGGGAGCATAGGGCACGTCCACTCATGGGCGTATAAATTGGGAAAACTAAAAATCAGCAAGACACAGGCACCCCAAAGTTTAGGGCTGCTCTTTTGACAAGAACCTCCACTTCATGACACCTTAAATATCCCAGGAAAGAGAAAAATGGATAAAGAAGTTGTGGTCCTTATGTACAATGGAATATCACTCAGACATGAAATCAATGTCATAAGGCTAGTAGAAGCAAGATGAGTGGATTTAGGTACGATGATCCTAAGTGAAATAAGTCACACAGAAAAAGACACTTATCATAAGCTATCACTTATAGAGGGAATGTAAAACCCGCTACACTTGAACTGAATTACAAAACAGAACAGAGTCACACGTTTAGAAAACACACGATGGCTGCTTAACGGGAAAGGTGAGGTGGGGTGATGCATAAAACAAGGGTTTCAAATTCGCTCAGATACCGTTCCATACACCCAATATGTAATAGACAAGACCTACTCCTTGCTCAGTGAACTGGACTCAACACCCCCTATTCACCGCACAAGAATATATGTGACTAGTAAGAATTTTAAAACCTATGTATTGATATCTGTCTGGAAGTGAGTCAAGTGGGTGTAAAGCCGCATAAACACAGCCGTGAAAAGCAGCTAAACCCCATTATAAAAATAAATTACTTTTAAAAACCCGTAAAACAAAGACAGTGAAAGAGAGAGAAATTCTTACAAAATTCGTTCAGAGGCTGTGATGCAACCTGGATTGACCATATCTAGACCCACAGCTGGATGAGACATAAGGTTGGACACTCTTGGGGCTGAAAGGTTGGGTGAGGTTGGGTGAGCAAACGCAGACCCTTTAAAGTAATACTGCCTGGTACCCATCCCATGGGTCCCAAATCTCCAGGTTCAAGGGCATCTTCCTACATCGAAAACATGCATGAGAAACCCAGAAGATGGTACACCGTGTGATTTTGAAAGGTTTCTAATACGCACCTCATTTCTCATCTCCTTGTGCTCGGGTTCGCCTTTCCAGCTACTTTACTAGCAATCTCCCTACTTGGAGAATCAGCACTTTTAAGCTCCTGTTCCCTACAGGTTGCAATTTGTCCTGAGGATGAACGGGAAGAGGGGCAACCAATGAGAGACTAGATCTAGGTGTTGGGACAGGCACAGGTCACTCTATTTCCCATCAGGAAGAAGAATTAACCACAGGCTCAGCCTGCCGCCCAGAAGCAGAATAGGGCCTGAGGCAATCCCGCGCTTTTGCGGCCAGCTCCCAAAAAAGCCAGTTGAAAAATGGAGCTCAGGGACACTGCAATTCACAAACCCGCAGAGCTATAAATGATAACTCTCATCCACAGATATATTGAGGGAAGGCAACGAAGAGGATTTGAAAGCAAGGCAGAATTGCAGGAAACAGGTTTCAGGAGGTACATTCGAATCGCCTTTAAAGCACATGAAAAGTGGCAAAACGTCGACAATGATGCCCTTGGCCAAACAGGGCGTATGCGTTTTTTCCTGAATATATTCAGGAAAAAACGCATACGCCCTGTTTGGCCAACCAAGCAACCTGGAAAGGCTAATCAGCGCTACAAAGAAGTCTCGCTTCCCATCGGTCAAAAGGGCCATGCTGCAAAAAGTGTCAAAACCAGAAATGCAGGACAGGCCATGGAGAAATGGCAGCCTTGCTACGCTGATGGGCGGGATGTAAATTGCCAACAGCCACTCTGGAGAAGTGTACGGTGTGTCCTGAAACATCGAAAAAACACAGCTTAGGGAGCATAGGGCACGTCCTCTCATGGGCGTATAAATTGGGAAAACTAAAAATCAGCAAGACACAGGCACCCCAAAGTTTAGGGCTGCTCTGTTGACAAGAACCTCCACTTCATGACACCTTAAATATCCCAGGAAAGAGAAAAATGGATAAAGAAGTTGTGGTCCTTATGTACAATGGAATATCACTCAGACATGAAATCAATGTCATAAGGCTAGTAGAAGCAAGATGAGTGGATTTAGGTACGATGATTCTAAGTGAAATATGTCACACAGAAAAAGGCACTTATCATAAGCTATCACTTATAGAGGGAATGTAATAACCGCTACACTTGAACTGAATTACAAAACAGAACAGAGTCACACGTTTAGAAAACACACTATGGCTGCTTAACGGGAAAGGTGAGGTGGGGTGAGGCATAAAACAAGGGTTTCAAATTCGCTCAGATACCGTTCCATACACCCAATATGTAATAGACAAGACCTACTCCTTGCTCAGTGACCTGGACTCAACACCCCCTATTCACCGCACAAGAATATATGTGACTAGTAAGAATCTTAAAACCTATGTATTGATATCTGTCTGGAAGTGAGTCAAGTGGGTGTAAAGCCGCATAAACACAGCCGTGAAAAGCAGCTAAACCCCATTATAAAAATAAATTACTTTTAAAAACCCGTAAAACAAAGACAGTGAAAGAGAGAGAAATTCTTACAAAATTCGTTCAGAGGCTGTGATGCAACCTGGATTGACCATATCTAGACCCACAGCTGGATGAGACATAAGGGTGGACACTCTTGGGGCTAAAAGGTTGGGTGAGGTTGGGTGAGCAAACGCAGACCCTTTAAAGTAATACTGCCTGGTACCCATCCCATGGGTCCCAAATCTCCAGGTTCAAGGGCATCTTCCTACATCGAAAACATGCATGAGAAACCCAGAAGATGGTACACCGTGTGATTTTGAAAGGTTTCTAATACGCACCTCATTTCTCATCTCCTTGTGCTCGGGTTCGCCTTTCCAGCTACTTTACTAGCAATCTCCCTACTTGGAGAATCAGCACCTTTAAGCTCCTGTTCCCTACAGGTTGCAATTTGTCCTGAGGATGAACGGGAAGAGGGGCAACCAATGAGAGACTAGATCTAGGTGTTGGGACAGGCACAGGTCACTCTATTTCCCATCAGGAAGAAGAATTAACCACAGGCTAAGCCTGCCGCCCAGAAGCAGAATAGGGCCTGAGGCAATCCCGCGCTTTTGCGGCCAGCTCCCAAAAAAGCCAGTTGAAAAATGGAGCTCAGGGACACTGCAATTCAGAAACCCGCAGAATTATGAATGATAACTCTCATCCACAGATATATTGAGGGAAGGCAACGAAGAGGATTTGAAAGCAAGGCAGAATTGCAGGAAACAGATTTCAGGAGGTAGATTCGAATCGCCTTTAAAGCACATGAAAAGCGGCAAAACGTCGACAATGATGCCCTTGGCCAAAAAGGGCGTATGCGTTTTTTCCTGAATATATTCAGGAAAAAACGCATACGCCCTTTTTGGCCAACCAAGCAACCTGGAAAGGCAAATCAGTGCTACAAAGAATTCTCGCTTCCCATCGGTCAAAAGTGCCATGCTGCAAAAAGTGTCCAAACCAGAAATGCAGGACAGGCCATGGAGAAATGGCAGCCTTGCTACGCTGATGGGCGGGATGTAAATTGCCAACAGCCACTCTGGAAAAGTGTACGGTGTGTCCTGAAACATCGAAAAAACACAGCTTAGGGAGCATAGGGCACGCCCACTCCTGGGCGTATAAATTGGGAAAACTAAAAATCAGCAAGACACAGGCACCCCAAAGATTAGGGCTGCTCTGTTGACAAGAACCTCCACTTCATGACACCTTAAATATCCCAGGAAAGAGAAAAATGGATAAAGAAGTTGTGGTCCTTATGTACAATGGAATATCACTCAGACATGAAATCAATGTCATAAGGCTAGTAGAAGCAAGATGATTGGATTTAGGTACGATGATCCTAAGTGAAAGAAGTCACACAGAAAAAGACACTTATCATAAGCTCTCACTTATAGAGGGAATGTAAAAACCGCTACACTTGAACTGAATTACAAAACAGAACAGAGTCACACGTTTAGAAAACACTCTATGGCTGCTTAACGGGAAAGGTGAGGTGGGGTGATGCATAAAACAAGGGTTTCAAATTCGCTCAGATACCGTTCCATACACCCAATATGTAATAGACAAGACCTACTCCTTGCTCAGTGAACTGGACTCAACACCCCCTATTCACCGCACAAGAATATATGTGACTAGTAAGAATCTTAAAACCTATGTATTGATATCTGTCTGGAAGTGAGTCAAGTGGGTGTAAAGCCGCATAAACACAGCCGTGAAAAGCAGCTAAACCCCATTATAAAAATAAATTACTTTTAAAAACCCGTAAAACAAAGACAGTGAAAGAGAGAGAAATTCTTACAAAATTCGTTCAGAGGCTGTGATGCAACCTGGATTGACCATATCTAGACCCACAGCTGGATGAGACATAAGGGTGGACACTCTTGGGGCTGAAAGGTTGGGTGAGGTTGGGTGAGCAAACGCAGACCCTTTAAAGTAAATCTGCCTGGTACCCAACCCATGGGTCCCAAATCTCCAGGTTCAAGGGCATCTTCCTATATGGAAAACATGCATGAGAAACCCAGAAGATGGTACACCGTGTGATTTTGAAAGGTTTCTAATATGCACCTCATTTCTCATCTCCTTGTGCTCGGGTTCGCCTTTCTAGCTACTTTACTAGCAATCTCCCTACTTGGAGAATCAGCACCTTTAAGCTCCTGTCCCCTACAGGATGCAATTTGTCCTGAGGATGAACGGGAAGAGGGGCAACCAATGAGAGACTAGATCTATGTGTTGGGACAGGCACAGCTCACTCTATTTTCCCATCGGGAAGAAGAATTAACCACAGGCTCAGCCTGCCGCCCAGAAGCAGAATAGGGCCTGAGGCAATCCCGCGCTTTTGCGGCCAGCTCCCAAAAAAGCCAGTTGAAAATTGGAGCTCAGGGACACTGCAATTCACAAACCCGCAGAGCTATAAATGATAACTCTCATCCACAGATATATTGAGGGAAGGCAACGAAGAGGATTTGAAAGCAAGGCAGAATTGCAGGAAACAGGTTTCAGGAGGTAGATTCGAATCGCCTTTAAAGCATATGAAAAGTGGCAAAACGTCGACAATGATGCCCTTGGCCAAACAGGGCGTATGCGTTTTTTCCTGAATATATTCAGGAAAAAACGCATACGCCCTGTTTGGCCAACCAAGCAACCTGGAAAGGCTAATCAGCGCTACAAAGAAGTCTCGCTTCCCATCGGTCAAAAGGGCCATGCTGCAAAAAGTGTCAAAACCAGAAATGCAGGACAGGCCATTGAGAAATGGCAGCCTTGCTACGCTGATGGGCGGGATGTAAATTGCCAACAGCCACTCTGGAGAAGTGTACGGTGTGTCCTGAAACATCGAAAAAACACAGCTTAGGGAGCATAGGGCACGTCCTCTCATGGGCGTATAAATTGGGAAAACTAAAAATCAGCAAGACACAGGCACCCCAAAGTTTAGGGCTGCTCTGTTGACAAGAACCTCCACTTCATGACACCTTAAATATCCCAGGAAAGAGAAAAATGGATAAAGAAGTTGTGGTCCTTATGTACAATGGAATATCACTCAGACATGAAATCAATGTCATAAGGCTAGTAGAAGCAAGATGAGTGGATTTAGGTACGATGATTCTAAGTGAAATAAGTCACACAGAAAAAGACACTTATCATAAGCTATCACTTATAGAGGGAATGTAAAAACCGCTACACATGAACTGAATTACAAAACAGAACAGAGTCACACGTTTAGAAAACACACTATGGCTGCTTAACGGGAAAGGTGAGGTGGGGAGATGCATAAAACAAGGGTTTCAAATTCGCTCAGATACCGTTCCATACACCCAATATGTAATAGACAAGACCTACTCCTTGCTCAGTGAACTGGACTCAACACCCCCTATTCACCGCACAATAATATATGTGACTAGTAAGAATCTTAAAACCTATGTATTGATATCTGTCTGGAAGTGAGTCAAGTGGGTGTAAAGCAGCATAAACACAGCCGTGAAAAGCAGCTAAACCCCATTATAAAAATAAATTACTTTTAAAAACCCGTAAAACAAAGACAGTGAAAGAGAGAGAAATTCTTACAAAATTCTTTCAGAGGCTGTGATGCAACCTGGATTGACCATATCTAGACCCACAGCTGGATGAGACATAAGGGTGGACAATCTTGGGGCTGAAAGTTTGGGTGAGGTTGGGTGAGCAAACGCAGACCCTTTAAAGTAATACTGACTGGTACCCATCCCATGGGTCCCAAATCTCCAGGTTCAAGGGCATCTTCCTACATCGAAAACATGCATGAGAAACCCAGAAGATGGTACACCGTGTGATTTTGAAAGGTTTCTAATACGCACCTCATTTCTCATCTCCTTGTGCTCGGGTTCGCCTTTCCAGCTACTTTACTAGCAATCTCCCTACTTGGAGAATCAGCACCTTTAAGCTCCTGTTCCCTACAGGTTGCAATTTGTCCTGAGGATGAACGGGAAGAGGGGCAACCAATGAGAGACTAGATCTAGGTGTTGGGACAGGCACAGCTCACTCTATTTTCCCATCGGGAAGAAGAATTAACCACAGGCTCAGCCTGCCGCCCAAAAGCAGAATAGGGCCTGAGACAATCCTGCGCTTTTGCGGCCAGCTCCCAAAAAGCCAGTTGAAAAATGGAGCTCAGGGACACTGCAATTCAGAAACCCGCAGATCTATAAATGATAACTCTCATCCACAGATATATTGAGGGAAGGCAACGAAGAGGATTTGAAAGCAAGGCAGAATTGCAGGAAACAGGTTTCAGGAGGTAGATTCGAATCGCCTTTAAAGCACATGAAAAGTGGCAAAACGTCGACAATGATGCCCTTGGCCAAAAAGGGCGTATGCGTTTTTTCCTGAATATACTTAGGAAAAAACGCATACGCCCTTTTTGGCCAACCAAGCAACCTGGAAAGGCAAATCAGTGCTACAAAGAAGTCTCGCTTCCCATCGGTCAAAAGTGCCATGCTGCAAAAAGTGTCAAAACCAGAAATGCAGGACAGGCCATGGAGAAATGGCAGCCTTGCTACGCTGATGGGCGGGATGTAAATTGCCAACAGCCACTCTGGAAAAGTGTATGGTGTGTCCTGAAACATCGAAAAAACACAGCTTAGGGAGCATAGGGCACGTCCTCTCATGGGCGTATAAATTGGGAAAACTAAAAATCAGCAAGACACAGGCACCCCAAAGTTTAGGGCTGCTCTGTTGACAAGAACCTCCACTTCATGACACCTTAAATATCCCAGGAAAGAGAAAAATGGATAAAGAAGTTGTGGTCCTTATGTACAATGGAATATCACTCAGACATGAAATCAATGTCATAAGGCTAGTAGAAGCAAGATGAGTGGATTTAGGTACGATGATCCTAAGTGAAATAAGTCACACAGAAAAAGACACTTATCATAAGCTATCACTTATAGAAGGAATGTAAAAACCGCTACACTTGAACTGAATTACAAAACAGAACAGAGTCACACATTTAGAAAACACACTGTGGCTGCTTAACGGGAAAGGTGAGGTGGGGTGATGCATAAAACAAGGGTTTCAAATTCGCTCAGATACCGTTCCATACACCCAATATGTAATAGACAATACCTACTCCTTGCTCAGTGAACTGGACTCAACACCCCCTATTCACCGCACAAGAATATATGTGACTAGTAAGAATCTTAAAACCTATGTATTGATATCTGTCTGGAAGTGAGTCAAGTGGGTGTAAAGCCGCATAAACACAGCCGTGAAAAGCAGCTAAACCCCATTATAAAAATAAATTACTTTTAAAAACCCGTAAAACAAAGACAGTGAAAGAGAGAGAAATTCTTACAAAATTCGTTCAGAGGCTGTGATGCAACCTGGATTAACCATATCCAGACCCACAGCTGGATGAGACATAAGGGTGGACACTCTTGGGGCTGAAAGGTTGGGTGAGGTTGGGTGAGCAAACGCAGACCCTTTAAAGTAATACTGCCTGGTACCCATCCCATGGGTCCCAAATCTCCAGGTTCAAGGGCATCTTCCTATATGGAAAACATGCATGAGAAACCCAGAAGATGGTACACCGTGTGATTTTGAAAGGTTTCTAATACGCACCTCATTTCTCATCTCCTTGTGCTCGGGTTCGCCTTTCCAGCTACTTTACTAGCAATCTCCCTACTTGGAGAATCAGCACCTTTAAGCTCCTGTCCCCTACAGGATGCAATTTGTCCTGAGGATGAACGGGAAGAGGGGCAACCAATGAGAGACTAGATCTATGTGTTGGGACAGGCACAGGTCACTCTATTTTCCCATCAGGAAGAAGAATTAACCACAGGCTCAGCCTGCCGCCCAGAAGCAGAATAGGGCCTGAGGCAATCCCGCGCTTTTGCGGCCAGCTCCCAAAAAGCCAGTTGAAAAATGGAGCTCAGGGACACTGCAATTCACAAACCCGCAGAGCTATAAATGATAACTCTCATCCACAGATATATTGAGGGAAGGCAACGAAGAGGATTTGAAAGCAAGGCAGAATTTCAGGAAACACGTTTCAGGAGGTAGATTCGAATCGCCTTTAAAGCATATGAAAAGTGGCAAAACGTCGACAATGATGCCCATGGCCAAACAGGGCGTATGCGTTTTTTCCTGAATATATTCAGGAAAAAACGCATACGCCCTGTTTGGCCAACCAAGCAACCTGGAAAGGCTAATCAGCGCTACAAAGAAGTCTCGCTTCCCATCGGTCAAAAGTGCCATGCTGCAAAAAGTGTCCAAACCAGAAATGCAGGACAGGCCATGGAGAAATGGCAGCCTTGCTACGCTGATGGGCGGGATGTAAATTGCCAACAGCCACTCTGGAAAAGTGTACGGTGTGTCCTGAAACATCGAAAAAACACAGCTTAGGGAGCATAGGGCACGTCCACTCATGGGCGTATAAATTGGGAAAACTAAAAATCAGCAAGACACAGGCACCCCAAAGTTTAGGGCTGCTCTGTTGACAAGAACCTCCACTTCATGACACCTTAAATATCCCAGGAAAGAGAAAAATGGATAAAGAAGTTGTGGTCCTTATGTACAATGGAATATCACTCAGACATGAAATCAATGTCATAAGGCTAGTAGAAGCAAGATGAGTGGATTTAGGTACGATGATCCTAAGTGAAATAAGTCACACAGAAAAAGACACTTATCATAAGCTATCACTTATAGAGGGAATGTAAAAACCGCTACACTTGAACTGAATTACAAAACAGAACAGAGTCACACGTTTAGAAAACACACTATGGCTGCTTAACGGGAAAGGTGAGGTGGGGTGATGCATAAAACAAGGGTTTCAAATTCGCTCAGATACCGTTCCATACACCCAATATGTAATAGACAAGACCTACTCCTTGCTCAGTGAACTGGACTCAACACCCCCTATTCACCGCACAAGAATATATGTGACTAGTAAGAATCTTAAAACCTATGTATTGATATCTGTCTGGAAGTGAGTCAAGTGGGTGTAAAGCCGCATAAACACAGCCGTGAAAAGCAGCTAAACCCCATTATAAAAATAAATTACTTTTAAAAACCCGTAAAACAAAGACAGTGAAAGAGAGAGAAATTCTTACAAAATTCGTTCAGAGGCTGTGATGCAACCTGGATTGACCATATCTAGACCCACAGCTGGATGAGACATAAGGGTGGACACTCTTGGGGCTGAAAGGTTGGGTGAGGTTGGGTGAGCAAACGCAGACCCTTTAAAGTAATACTGCCTGGTACCCATCCCATGGGTCCCAAATCTCCAGGTTCAAGGGCATCTTCCTACATCGAAAACATGCATGAGAAACCCAGAAGATGGTACACCGTGTGATTTTGAAAGGTTTCTAATACGCACCTCATTTCTCATCTCCTTGTGCTCGGGTTCGCCTTTCCAGCTACTTTACTAGCAATCTCCCTACTTGGAGAATCAGCACCTTTAAGCTCCTGTTCCCTACAGGTTGCAATTTGTCCTGAGGATGAACGGGAAGAGGGGCAACCAATGAGAGACTAGATCTAGGTGTTGGGACAGGCACAGGTCACTCTATTTCCCATCAGGAAGAAGAATTAACCACAGGCTAAGCCTGCCGCCCAGAAGCAGAATAGGGCCTGAGGCAATCCCGCGCTTTTGCGGCCAGCTCCCAAAAAAGCCAGTTGAAAAATGGAGCTCAGGGACACTGCAATTCAGAAACCCGCAGAGTTATGAATGATAACTCTCATCCACAGATATATTGAGGGAAGGCAACGAAGAGGATTTGAAAGCAAGGCAGAATTGCAGGAAACAGATTTCAGGAGGTAGATTCGAATCGCCTTTAAAGCACATGAAAAGCGGCAAAACGTCGACAATGATGCCCTTGGCCAAAAAGGGCGTATGCGTTTTTTCCTGAATATATTCAGGAAAAAACGCATACGCCCTTTTTGGCCAACCAAGCAACCTGGAAAGGCAAATCAGTGCTACAAAGAAGTCTCGCTTCCCATCGGTCAAAAGTGCCATGCTGCAAAAAGTGTCAAAACCAGAAATGCAGGACAGGCCATGGAGAAATGGCAGCCTTGCTACGCTGATGGGCGGGATGTAAATTGCCAACAGCCACTCTGGAAAAGTGTACGGTGTGTCCTGAAACATCGAAAAAACACAGCTTAGGGAGCATAGGGCACGTCCACTCATGGGCGTATAAATTGGGAAAACTAAAAATCAGCAAGACACAGGCACCCCAAAGTTTAGGGCTGCTCTGTTGACAAGAACCTCCACTTCATGACACCTTAAATATCCCAGGAAAGAGAAAACTGGATAAAGAAGTTGTGGTCCTTATGTACAATGGAATATCACTCAGACATGAAATCAATGTCATAAGGCTAGTAGAAGCAAGATCAGTGGATTTAGGTACGATGATCCTAAGTGAAATAAGTCACACAGAAAAAGACACTTATCATAAGCTATCACTTATAGAAGGAATGTAAAAACCGCTACACTTGAACTGAATTACAAAACAGAACAGAGTCACACATTTAGAAAACACACTGTGGCTGCTTAACGGGAAAGGTGAGGTGGGGTGATGCATAAAACAAGGGTTTCAAATTCGCTCAGATACCGTTCCATACACCCAATATGTAATAGACAATACCTACTCCTTGCTCAGTGAACTGGACTCAACACCCCCTATTCACCGCACAAGAATATATGTGACTAGTAAGAATCTTAAAACCTATGTATTGATATCTGTCTGGAAGTGAGTCAAGTGGGTGTAAAGCCGCATAAACACAGCCGTGAAAAGCAGCTAAACCCCATTATAAAAATAAATTACTTTTAAAAACCCGTAAAACAAAGACAGTGAAAGAGAGAGAAATTCTTACAAAATTCGTTCAGAGGCTGTGATGCAACCTGGATTAACCATATCCAGACCCACAGCTGGATGAGACATAAGGGTGGACACTCTTGGGGCTGAAAGGTTGGGTGAGGTTGGGTGAGCAAACGCAGACCCTTTAAAGTAATACTGCCTGGTACCCATCCCATGGGTCCCAAATCTCCAGGTTCAAGGGCATCTTCCTATATGGAAAACATGCATGAGAAACCCAGAAGATGGTACACCGTGTGATTTTGAAAGGTTTCTAATACGCACCTCATTTCTCATCTCCTTGTGCTCGGGTTCGCCTTTCCAGCTACTTTACTAGCAATCTCCCTACTTGGAGAATCAGCACCTTTAAGCTCCTGTCCCCTACAGGATGCAATTTGTCCTGAGGATGAACGGGAAGAGGGGCAACCAATGAGAGACTAGATCTATGTGTTGGGACAGGCACAGGTCACTCTATTTTCCCATCAGGAAGAAGAATTAACCACAGGCTCAGCCTGCCGCCCAGAAGCAGAATAGGGCCTGAGGCAATCCCGCGCTTTTGCGGCCAGCTCCCAAAAAAGCCAGTTGAAAAATGGAGCTCAGGGACACTGCAATTCACAAACCCGCAGAGCTATAAATGATAACTCTCATCCACAGATATATTGAGGGAAGGCAACGAAGAGGATTTGAAAGCAAGGCAGAATTTCAGGAAACACGTTTCAGGAGGTAGATTCGAATCGCCTTTAAAGCATATGAAAAGTGGCAAAACGTCGACAATGATGCCCTTGGCCAAACAGGGCGTATGCGTTTTTTCCTGAATATATTCAGGAAAAAACGCATACGCCCTGTTTGGCCAACCAAGCAACCTGGAAAGGCTAATCAGCGCTACAAAGAAGTCTCGCTTCCCATCGGTCAAAAGTGCCATGCTGCAAAAAGTGTCCAAACCAGAAATGCAGGACAGGCCATGGAGAAATGGCAGCCTTGCTACGCTGATGGGCGGGATGTAAATTGCCAACAGCCACTCTGGAAAAGTGTACGGTGTGTCCTGAAACATCGAAAAAACACAGCTTAGGGAGCATAGGGCACGTCCACTCATGGGCGTATAAATTGGGAAAACTAAAAATCAGCAAGACACAGGCACCCCAAAGTTTAGGGCTGCTCTGTTGACAAGAACCTCCACTTCATGACACCTTAAATATCCCAGGAAAGAGAAAAATGGATAAAGAAGTTGTGGTCCTTATGTACAATGGAATATCACTCAGACATGAAATCAATGTCATAAGGCTAGTAGAAGCAAGATGAGTGGATTTAGGTACGATGATCCTAAGTGAAATAAGTCACACAGAAAAAGACACTTATCATAAGCTATCACTTATAGAGGGAATGTAAAAACCGCTACACTTGAACTGAATTACAAAACAGAACAGAGTCACACGTTTAGAAAACACACTATGGCTGCTTAACGGGAAAGGTGAGGTGGGGTGATGCATAAAACAAGGGTTTCAAATTCGCTCAGATACCGTTCCATACACCCAATATGTAATAGACAAGACCTACTCCTTGCTCAGTGAACTGGACTCAACACCCCCTATTCACCGCACAAGAATATATGTGACTAGTAAGAATCTTAAAACCTATGTATTGATATCTGTCTGGAAGTGAGTCAAGTGGGTGTAAAGCCGCATAAACACAGCCGTGAAAAGCAGCTAAACCCCATTATAAAAATAAATTACTTTTAAAAACCCGTAAAACAAAGACAGTGAAAGAGAGAGAAATTCTTACAAAATTCGTTCAGAGGCTGTGATGCAACCTGGATTGACCATATCTAGACCCACAGCTGGATGAGACATAAGGGTGGACACTCTTGGGGCTGAAAGGTTGGGTGAGGTTGGGTGAGCAAACGCAGACCCTTTAAAGTAATACTGCCTGGTACCCATCCCATGGGTCCCAAATCTCCAGGTTCAAGGGCATCTTCCTACATCGAAAACATGCATGAGAAACCCAGAAGATGGTACACCGTGTGATTTTGAAAGGTTTCTAATACGCACCTCATTTCTCATCTCCTTGTGCTCGGGTTCGCCTTTCCAGCTACTTTACTAGCAATCTCCCTACTTGGAGAATCAGCACCTTTAAGCTCCTGTTCCCTACAGGTTGCAATTTGTCCTGAGGATGAACGGGAAGAGGGGCAACCAATGAGAGACTAGATCTAGGTGTTGGGACAGGCACAGGTCACTCTATTTCCCATCAGGAAGAAGAATTAACCACAGGCTAAGCCTGCCGCCCAGAAGCAGAATAGGGCCTGAGGCAATCCCGCGCTTTTGCGGCCAGCTCCCAAAAAAGCCAGTTGAAAAATGGAGCTCAGGGACACTGCAATTCAGAAACCCGCAGAGTTATGAATGATAACTCTCATCCACAGATATATTGAGGGAAGGCAACGAAGAGGATTTGAAAGCAAGGCAGAATTGCAGGAAACAGATTTCAGGAGGTAGATTCGAATCGCCTTTAAAGCACATGAAAAGCGGCAAAACGTCGACAATGATGCCCTTGGCCAAAAAGGGCGTATGCGTTTTTTCCTGAATATATTCAGGAAAAAACGCATACGCCCTTTTTGGCCAACCAAGCAACCTGGAAAGGCAAATCAGTGCTACAAAGAAGTCTCGCTTCCCATCGGTCAAAAGTGCCATGCTGCAAAAAGTGTCAAAACCAGAAATGCAGGACAGGCCATGGAGAAATGGCAGCCTTGCTACGCTGATGGGCGGGATGTAAATTGCCAACAGCCACTCTGGAAAAGTGTACGGTGTGTCCTGAAACATCGAAAAAACACAGCTTAGGGAGCATAGGGCACGTCCACTCATGGGCGTATAAATTGGGAAAACTAAAAATCAGCAAGACACAGGCACCCCAAAGTTTAGGGCTGCTCTGTTGACAAGAACCTCCACTTCATGACACCTTAAATATCCCAGGAAAGAGAAAACTGGATAAAGAAGTTGTGGTCCTTATGTACAATGGAATATCACTCAGACATGAAATCAATGTCATAAGGCTAGTAGAAGCAAGATGAGTGGATTTAGGTACGATGATCCTAAGTGAAATAAGTCACACAGAAAAAGACACTTATCATAAGCTATCACTTATAGAGGGAATGTAAAAACCGCTACACTTGAACTGAATTACAAAACAGAACAGAGTCACACGTTTAGAAAACACACGATGGCTGCTGAGCGGGAAAGGTGAGGTGGGGTGATGCATAAAACAAGGGTTTCAAATTCGCTCAGATACCGTTCCATTCACCCAATATGTAATAGACAAGACCTACTCCTTGCTCAGTGAACTGGACTCAACACCCCCTATTCACCGCACAAGAATATATGTGACTAGTAAGAATCTTAAAACCTATGTATTGATATCTGTCTGGAAGTGAGTCAAGTGGGTGTAAAGCCGCATAAACACAGCCGTGAAAAGCAGCTAAACCCCATTATAAAAATAAATTACTTTTAAAAACCCGTAAAACAAAGACAGTGAAAGAGAGAGAAATTCTTACACAATTCGTTCAGAGGCTGTGATGCAACCTGGATTGACATATCTAGACCCACAGCTGGATGAGACATAAGGGTGGACACTCTTGGGGCTGAAAAGTTGGGTGAGGTTGGGTGAGCAAACGCAGAACCTTTAAAGTAATACTGCCTGGTACCCATCCCATGGGTCCCAAATCTCCAGGTTCAAGGGCATCTGCCTACATCGAAAACATGCATGAGAAACCCAGAAGATGGTACACCGTGTGATTTTGAAAGGTTTCTAATACGCACCTCATTTCTCATCTCCTTGTGCTCGGGTTCGCCTTTCCAGCTACTTTACTAGCAATCTCCCTACTTGGAGAATCAGCACCTTTAAGCTCCTGTTCCCTACAGGTTGCAATTTGTCCTGAGGATGAACGGGAAGAGGGGCAACCAATGAGAGACTAGATCTAGGTGTTGGGACAGGCACAGGTCACTCTATTTCCCATCAGGAAGAATTAACCACAGGCTAAGCCTGCCGCCCAGAAGCAGAATAGGGCCTGAGGCAATCCCGCGCTTTTGCGGCCAGCTCCCAAAAAAGCCAGTTGAAAAATGGAGCTCAGGGACACTGCAATTCAGAAACCCGCAGAGTTATGAATGATAACTCTCATCCACAGATATATTGAGGGAAGGCAACGAATAGGATTTGAAAGCAAGGCAGAATTGCAGGAAACAGATTTCAGGAGGTAGATTCGAATCGCCTTTAAAACACATGAAAAGAGGCAAAACGTCGACAATGATGCCCTTGGCCAAAAAGGGCGTATGCGTTTTTTCCTGAATATATTCAGGAAAAAACGCATACGCCCTTTTTGGCCAACCAAGCAACCTGGAAAGGCAAATCAGTGCTACAAAGAAGTCTCGCTTCCCATCGGTCAAAAGTGCCATGCTGCAAAAAGTGTCAAAACCAGAAATGCAGGACAGGCCATGGAGAAATGGCAGCCTTGCTACGCTGATGGGCGGGATGTAAATTGCCAACAGCCACTCTGGAAAAGTGTATGGTGTGTCCTGAAACATCGAAAAAACACAGCTTAGGGAGCATAGGGCACGTCCTCTCATGGGCGTATAAATTGGGAAAACTAAAAATCAGCAAGACACAGGCACCCCAAAGTTTAGGGCTGCTCTGTTGACAAGAACCTCCACTTCATGACACCTTAAATATCCCAGGAAAGAGAAAAATGGATAAAGAAGTTGTGGTCCTTATGTACAATGGAATATCACTCAGACATGAAATCAATGTCATAAGGCTAGTAGAAGCAAGATGAGTGGATTTAGGTACGATGATCCTAAGTGAAATAAGTCACACAGAAAAAGACACTTATCATAAGCTATCACTTATAGAAGGAATGTAAAAACCGCTACACTTGAACTGAATTACAAAACAGAACAGAGTCACACATTTAGAAAACACACTGTGGCTGCTTAACGGGAAAGCTGAGGTGGGGTGATGCATAAAACAAGGGTTTCAAATTCGCTCAGATACCGTTCCATACACCCAATATGTAATAGACAATACCTACTCCATGCTCAGTGAACTGGACTCAACACCCCCTATTCACCGCACAAGAATATATGTGACTAGTAAGAATCTTAAAACCTATGTATTGATATCTGTCTGGAAGTGAGTCAAGTGGGTGTAAAGCCGCATAAACACAGCCGTGAAAAGCAGCTAAACCCCATTATAAAAATAAATTACTTTTAAAAACCCGTAAAACAAAGACAGTGAAAGAGAGAGAAATTCTTACAAAATTCGTTCAGAGGCTGTGATGCAACCTGGATTGACATATCTAGACCCACAGCTGGATGAGACATAAGGGTGGACACTCTTGGGGCTGAAAGGTTGGGTGAGGTTGGGTGAGCAAACGCAGACCCTTTAAAGTAATACTGCCTGGTACCCATCCCTTGGGTCCCAAATCTCCAGGTTGAAGGGCATCTTCCTACATCGAAAACATGCATGAGAAACCCAGAAGATGGTACACCGTGTGATTTTGAAAGGTTTCTAATACGCACCTCATTTCTCATCTCCTTGTGCTCGGGTTCGCCTTTCCAGCTACTTTACTAGCAATCTCCCTACTTGGAGAATCAACACCTTTAAGCTCCTGTTCCCTACAGGTTGCAATTTGTCCTGAGGATGAACGGGAAGAGGGGCAACCAATGAGAGACTAGATCTAGGTGTTCGGACAGGCACAGGTCACTCTATTTCCCATCAGGAAGAAGAATTAACCACAGGCTAAGCCTGCCGCCCAGAAGCAGAATAGGGCCTGAGGCAATCCCGCGCTTTTGCGGCCAGCTCCCAAAAAAGCCAGTTGAAAAATGGAGCTCAGGGACACTGCAATTCAGAAACCCGCAGAGTTATGAATGATAACTCTCATCCACAGATATATTGAGGGAAGGCAACGAAGAGGATTTGAAAGCAAGGCAGAATTGCAGGAAACAGATTTCAGGAGGTAGATTCGAATCGCCTTTAAAGCACATGAAAAGCGGCAAAACGTCGACAATGATGCCCTTGGCCAAAAAGGGCGTATGCGTTTTTTCCTGAATATATTCAGGAAAAAACGCATACGCCCTGTTTGGCCAACCAAGCAACCTGGAAAGGCTAATCAGCGCTACAAAGAAGTCTCGCTTCCCAACGGTCAAAAGTGCCATGCTGCAAAAAGTGTCCAAACCAGAAATGCAGGACAGGCCATGGAGAAATGGCAGCCTTGCTACGCTGATGGGCGGGATGTAAATTGCCAACAGCCACTCTGGAAAAGTGTACGGTGTGTCCTGAAACATCGAAAAAACACAGCTTAAGGAGCATAGGGCACGTCCACTCATGGGTGTATAAATTGGGAAAACTAAAAATCAGCAAGACACAGGCACCCCAAAGTTTAGGGCTGCTCTGTTGACAAGAACCTCCACTTCATGACACCTTAAATATCCCAGGAAAGAGAAAAATGGATAAAGAAGTTGTGGTCCTTATGTACAATGGTATATCACTCAGACATGAAATCAATGTCATAAGGCTAGTAGAAGCAAGATGAGTGGATTTAGGTACGATGATCCTAAGTGAAATAAGTCACACAGAAAAAGACACTTATCATAAGCTATCACTTATAGAGGGAATGTAAAAACCGCTACACTTGAACTGAATTACAAAACAGAACAGAGTCACACGTTTAGAAAACACACTATGGCTGCTTAACGGGAAAGGTGAGGTGGGGTGATGCATAAAACAAGGGTTTCAAATTCGCTCAGATACCGTTCCATACACCCAATATGTAATAGACAAGACCTACTCCTTGCTCAGTGAACTGGACTCAACACCCCCTATTCACCGCACAAAAATATATGTGACTAGTAATAATCTTAAAACCTATGTATTGATATCTGTCTGGAAGTGAGTCAAGTGGGTGTAAAGCCACATAAACACAGCCGTGAAAAGCAGCTAAACCCCATTATAAAAATAAATTACTTTTAAAAACCCATAAAACAAAGACAGTGAAAGAGAGAGAAATTCTTACAAAATTCGTTCAGAGGCTGTGATGCAACCTGGATTGACCATATCTAGACCCACAGCTGGATGAGACATAAGGGTGGACACTCTTGGGGCTGAAAGATTGGGTGAGGTTGGGTGAGCAAACGCAGACCCTTTAAAGTAATACTGCCTGGTACCCATCCCATGGGTCCCAAATCTCCAGGTTCAAGGGCATCTTCCTACATCGAAAACATGCATGAGAAACCCAGAAGATGGTACACCGTGTGATTTTGAAAGGTTTCTAATACGCACCTCATTTCTCATCTCCTTGTGCTCGGGTTCGCCTTTCCAGCTACTTTACTAGCAATCTCCCTACTTGGAGAATCAGCACCTTTAAGCTCCTGTTCCCTACAGGTTGCAATTTGTCCTGAGGATGAACGGGAAGAGGGGCAACCAATGAGAGACTAGATCTAGGTGTTGGGACAGGCACAGGTCACTCTATTTCCCATCAGGAAGAAGAATTAACCACAGGCTAAGCCTGCCGCCCAGAAGCAGAATAGGGCCTGAGGCAATCCCGCGCTTTTGCGGCCAGCTCCCAAAAAAGCCAGTTGAAAAATGGAGCTCAGGGACACTGCAATTCAGAAACCCGCAGAGTTATGAATGATAACTCTCATCCACAGATATATTGAGGGAAGGCAACGAAGAGGATTTGAAAGCAAGGCAGAATTGCAGGAAACAGATTTCAGGAGGTAGATTCGAATCGCCTTTAAAGCACATGAAAAGCGGCAAAACGTCGACAATGATGCCCTTGGCCAAAAAGGGCGTATGCGTTTTTTCCTGAATATATTCAGGAAAAAACGCATACGCCCTTTTTGGCCAACCAAGCAACCTGGAAAGGCAAATCAGTGCTACAAAGAAGTCTCGCTTCCCATCGGTCAAAAGTGCCATGCTGCAAAAAGTGTCAAAACCAGAAATGCAGGACAGGCCATGGAGAAATGGCAGCCTTGCTACGCTGATGGGCGGGATGTAAATTGCCAACAGCCACTCTGGAAAAGTGTACGGTGTGTCCTGAAACATCGAAAAAACACAGCTTAGGGAGCATAGGGCACGTCCACTCATGGGCGTATAAATTGGGAAAACTAAAAATCAGCAAGACACAGGCACCCCAAAGTTTAGGGCTGCTCTGTTGACAAGAACCTCCACTTCATGACACCTTAAATATCCCAGGAAAGAGAAAACTGGATAAAGAAGTTGTGGTCCTTATGTACAATGGAATATCACTCAGACATGAAATCAATGTCATAAGGCTAGTAGAAGCAAGATGAGTGGATTTAGGTACGATGATCCTAAGTGAAATAAGTCACACAGAAAAAGACACTTATCATAAGCTATCACTTATAGAGGGAATGTAAAAACCGCTACACTTGAACTGAATTACAAAACAGAACAGAGTCACACGTTTAGAAAACACACGATGGCTGCTGAGCGGGAAAGGTGAGGTGGGGTGATGCATAAAACAAGGGTTTCAAATTCGCTCAGATACCGTTCCATTCACCCAATATGTAATAGACAAGACCTACTCCTTGCTCAGTGAACTGGACTCAACACCCCCTATTCACCGCACAAGAATATATGTGACTAGTAAGAATCTTAAAACCTATGTATTGATATCTGTCTGGAAGTGAGTCAAGTGGGTGTAAAGCCGCATAAACACAGCCGTGAAAAGCAGCTAAACCCCATTATAAAAATAAATTACTTTTAAAAACCCGTAAAACAAAGACAGTGAAAGAGAGAGAAATTCTTACACAATTCGTTCAGAGGCTGTGATGCAACCTGGATTGACATATCTAGACCCACAGCTGGATGAGACATAAGGGTGGACACTCTTGGGGCTGAAAAGTTGGGTGAGGTTGGGTGAGCAAACGCAGAACCTTTAAAGTAATACTGCCTGGTACCCATCCCATGGGTCCCAAATCTCCAGGTTCAAGGGCATCTGCCTACATCGAAAACATGCATGAGAAACCCAGAAGATGGTACACCGTGTGATTTTGAAAGGTTTCTAATACGCACCTCATTTCTCATCTCCTTGTGCTCGGGTTCGCCTTTCCAGCTACTTTACTAGCAATCTCCCTACTTGGAGAATCAGCACCTTTAAGCTCCTGTTCCCTACAGGTTGCAATTTGTCCTGAGGATGAACGGGAAGAGGGGCAACCAATGAGAGACTAGATCTAGGTGTTGGGACAGGCACAGGTCACTCTATTTCCCATCAGGAAGAATTAACCACAGGCTAAGCCTGCCGCCCAGAAGCAGAATAGGGCCTGAGGCAATCCCGCGCTTTTGCGGCCAGCTCCCAAAAAAGCCAGTTGAAAAATGGAGCTCAGGGACACTGCAATTCAGAAACCCGCAGAGTTATGAATGATAACTCTCATCCACAGATATATTGAGGGAAGGCAACGAATAGGATTTGAAAGCAAGGCAGAATTGCAGGAAACAGATTTCAGGAGGTAGATTCGAATCGCCTTTAAAACACATGAAAAGAGGCAAAACGTCGACAATGATGCCCTTGGCCAAAAAGGGCGTATGCGTTTTTTCCTGAATATATTCAGGAAAAAACGCATACGCCCTTTTTGGCCAACCAAGCAACCTGGAAAGGCAAATCAGTGCTACAAAGAAGTCTCGCTTCCCATCGGTCAAAAGTGCCATGCTGCAAAAAGTGTCAAAACCAGAAATGCAGGACAGGCCATGGAGAAATGGCAGCCTTGCTACGCTGATGGGCGGGATGTAAATTGCCAACAGCCACTCTGGAAAAGTGTATGGTGTGTCCTGAAACATCGAAAAAACACAGCTTAGGGAGCATAGGGCACGTCCTCTCATGGGCGTATAAATTGGGAAAACTAAAAATCAGCAAGACACAGGCACCCCAAAGTTTAGGGCTGCTCTGTTGACAAGAACCTCCACTTCATGACACCTTAAATATCCCAGGAAAGAGAAAAATGGATAAAGAAGTTGTGGTCCTTATGTACAATGGAATATCACTCAGACATGAAATCAATGTCATAAGGCTAGTAGAAGCAAGATGAGTGGATTTAGGTACGATGATCCTAAGTGAAATAAGTCACACAGAAAAAGACACTTATCATAAGCTATCACTTATAGAAGGAATGTAAAAACCGCTACACTTGAACTGAATTACAAAACAGAACAGAGTCACACATTTAGAAAACACACTGTGGCTGCTTAACGGGAAAGCTGAGGTGGGGTGATGCATAAAACAAGGGTTTCAAATTCGCTCAGATACCGTTCCATACACCCAATATGTAATAGACAATACCTACTCCATGCTCAGTGAACTGGACTCAACACCCCCTATTCACCGCACAAGAATATATGTGACTAGTAAGAATCTTAAAACCTATGTATTGATATCTGTCTGGAAGTGAGTCAAGTGGGTGTAAAGCCGCATAAACACAGCCGTGAAAAGCAGCTAAACCCCATTATAAAAATAAATTACTTTTAAAAACCCGTAAAACAAAGACAGTGAAAGAGAGAGAAATTCTTACAAAATTCGTTCAGAGGCTGTGATGCAACCTGGATTGACATATCTAGACCCACAGCTGGATGAGACATAAGGGTGGACACTCTTGGGGCTGAAAGGTTGGGTGAGGTTGGGTGAGCAAACGCAGACCCTTTAAAGTAATACTGCCTGGTACCCATCCCTTGGGTCCCAAATCTCCAGGTTGAAGGGCATCTTCCTACATCGAAAACATGCATGAGAAACCCAGAAGATGGTACACCGTGTGATTTTGAAAGGTTTCTAATACGCACCTCATTTCTCATCTCCTTGTGCTCGGGTTCGCCTTTCCAGCTACTTTACTAGCAATCTCCCTACTTGGAGAATCAACACCTTTAAGCTCCTGTTCCCTACAGGTTGCAATTTGTCCTGAGGATGAACGGGAAGAGGGGCAACCAATGAGAGACTAGATCTAGGTGTTCGGACAGGCACAGGTCACTCTATTTCCCATCAGGAAGAAGAATTAACCACAGGCTAAGCCTGCCGCCCAGAAGCAGAATAGGGCCTGAGGCAATCCCGCGCTTTTGCGGCCAGCTCCCAAAAAAGCCAGTTGAAAAATGGAGCTCAGGGACACTGCAATTCAGAAACCCGCAGAGTTATGAATGATAACTCTCATCCACAGATATATTGAGGGAAGGCAACGAAGAGGATTTGAAAGCAAGGCAGAATTGCAGGAAACAGATTTCAGGAGGTAGATTCGAATCGCCTTTAAAGCACATGAAAAGCGGCAAAACGTCGACAATGATGCCCTTGGCCAAAAAGGGCGTATGCGTTTTTTCCTGAATATATTCAGGAAAAAACGCATACGCCCTGTTTGGCCAACCAAGCAACCTGGAAAGGCTAATCAGCGCTACAAAGAAGTCTCGCTTCCCAACGGTCAAAAGTGCCATGCTGCAAAAAGTGTCCAAACCAGAAATGCAGGACAGGCCATGGAGAAATGGCAGCCTTGCTACGCTGATGGGCGGGATGTAAATTGCCAACAGCCACTCTGGAAAAGTGTACGGTGTGTCCTGAAACATCGAAAAAACACAGCTTAAGGAGCATAGGGCACGTCCACTCATGGGTGTATAAATTGGGAAAACTAAAAATCAGCAAGACACAGGCACCCCAAAGTTTAGGGCTGCTCTGTTGACAAGAACCTCCACTTCATGACACCTTAAATATCCCAGGAAAGAGAAAAATGGATAAAGAAGTTGTGGTCCTTATGTACAATGGTATATCACTCAGACATGAAATCAATGTCATAAGGCTAGTAGAAGCAAGATGAGTGGATTTAGGTACGATGATCCTAAGTGAAATAAGTCACACAGAAAAAGACACTTATCATAAGCTATCACTTATAGAGGGAATGTAAAAACCGCTACACTTGAACTGAATTACAAAACAGAACAGAGTCACACGTTTAGAAAACACACTATGGCTGCTTAACGGGAAAGGTGAGGTGGGGTGATGCATAAAACAAGGGTTTCAAATTCGCTCAGATACCGTTCCATACACCCAATATGTAATAGACAAGACCTACTCCTTGCTCAGTGAACTGGACTCAACACCCCCTATTCACCGCACAAAAATATATGTGACTAGTAATAATCTTAAAACCTATGTATTGATATCTGTCTGGAAGTGAGTCAAGTGGGTGTAAAGCCACATAAACACAGCCGTGAAAAGCAGCTAAACCCCATTATAAAAATAAATTACTTTTAAAAACCCATAAAACAAAGACAGTGAAAGAGAGAGAAATTCTTACAAAATTCGTTCAGAGGCTGTGATGCAACCTGGATTGACCATATCTAGACCCACAGCTGGATGAGACATAAGGGTGGACACTCTTGGGGCTGAAAGATTGGGTGAGGTTGGGTGAGCAAACGCAGACCCTTTAAAGTAATACTGCCTGGTACCCATCCCATGGGTCCCAAATCTCCAGGTTCAAGGGCATCTTCCTACATCGAAAACATGCATGAGAAACCCAGAAGATGGTACACCGTGTGATTTTGAAAGGTTTCTAATACGCACCTCATTTCTCATCTCCTTGTGCTCGGGTTCGCCTTTCCAGCTACTTTACTAGCAATCTCCCTACTTGGAGAATCAGCACCTTTAAGCTCCTGTTCCCTACAGGTTGCAATTTGTCCTGAGGATGAACGGGAAGAGGGGCAACCAATGAGAGACTAGATCTAGGTGTTGGGACAGGCACAGGTCACTCTATTTCCCATCAGGAAGAAGAATTAACCACAGGCTAAGCCTGCCGCCCAGAAGCAGAATAGGGCCTGAGGCAATCCCGCGCTTTTGCGGCCAGCTCCCAAAAAAGCCAGTTGAAAAATGGAGCTCAGGGACACTGCAATTCAGAAACCCGCAGAGTTATGAATGATAACTCTCATCCACAGATATATTGAGGGAAGGCAACGAAGAGGATTTGAAAGCAAGGCAGAATTGCAGGAAACAGATTTCAGGAGGTAGATTCGAATCGCCTTTAAAGCACATGAAAAGCGGCAAAACGTCGACAATGATGCCCTTGGCCAAAAAGGGCGTATGCGTTTTTTCCTGAATATATTCAGGAAAAAACGCATACGCCCTTTTTGGCCAACCAAGCAACCTGGAAAGGCAAATCAGTGCTACAAAGAAGTCTCGCTTCCCATCGGTCAAAAGTGCCATGCTGCAAAAAGTGTCAAAACCAGAAATGCAGGACAGGCCATGGAGAAATGGCAGCCTTGCTACGCTGATGGGCGGGATGTAAATTGCCAACAGCCACTCTGGAAAAGTGTACGGTGTGTCCTGAAACATCGAAAAAACACAGCTTAGGGAGCATAGGGCACGTCCACTCATGGGCGTATAAATTGGGAAAACTAAAAATCAGCAAGACACAGGCACCCCAAAGTTTAGGGCTGCTCTGTTGACAAGAACCTCCACTTCATGACACCTTAAATATCCCAGGAAAGAGAAAACTGGATAAAGAAGTTGTGGTCCTTATGTACAATGGAATATCACTCAGACATGAAATCAATGTCATAAGGCTAGTAGAAGCAAGATGAGTGGATTTAGGTACGATGATCCTAAGTGAAATAAGTCACACAGAAAAAGACACTTATCATAAGCTATCACTTATAGAGGGAATGTAAAAACCGCTACACTTGAACTGAATTACAAAACAGAACAGAGTCACACGTTTAGAAAACACACGATGGCTGCTGAGCGGGAAAGGTGAGGTGGGGTGATGCATAAAACAAGGGTTTCAAATTCGCTCAGATACCGTTCCATTCACCCAATATGTAATAGACAAGACCTACTCCTTGCTCAGTGAACTGGACTCAACACCCCCTATTCACCGCACAAGAATATATGTGACTAGTAAGAATCTTAAAACCTATGTATTGATATCTGTCTGGAAGTGAGTCAAGTGGGTGTAAAGCCGCATAAACACAGCCGTGAAAAGCAGCTAAACCCCATTATAAAAATAAATTACTTTTAAAAACCCGTAAAACAAAGACAGTGAAAGAGAGAGAAATTCTTACACAATTCGTTCAGAGGCTGTGATGCAACCTGGATTGACATATCTAGACCCACAGCTGGATGAGACATAAGGGTGGACACTCTTGGGGCTGAAAAGTTGGGTGAGGTTGGGTGAGCAAACGCAGAACCTTTAAAGTAATACTGCCTGGTACCCATCCCATGGGTCCCAAATCTCCAGGTTCAAGGGCATCTGCCTACATCGAAAACATGCATGAGAAACCCAGAAGATGGTACACCGTGTGATTTTGAAAGGTTTCTAATACGCACCTCATTTCTCATCTCCTTGTGCTCGGGTTCGCCTTTCCAGCTACTTTACTAGCAATCTCCCTACTTGGAGAATCAGCACCTTTAAGCTCCTGTTCCCTACAGGTTGCAATTTGTCCTGAGGATGAACGGGAAGAGGGGCAACCAATGAGAGACTAGATCTAGGTGTTGGGACAGGCACAGGTCACTCTATTTCCCATCAGGAAGAATTAACCACAGGCTAAGCCTGCCGCCCAGAAGCAGAATAGGGCCTGAGGCAATCCCGCGCTTTTGCGGCCAGCTCCCAAAAAAGCCAGTTGAAAAATGGAGCTCAGGGACACTGCAATTCAGAAACCCGCAGAGTTATGAATGATAACTCTCATCCACAGATATATTGAGGGAAGGCAACGAATAGGATTTGAAAGCAAGGCAGAATTGCAGGAAACAGATTTCAGGAGGTAGATTCGAATCGCCTTTAAAACACATGAAAAGAGGCAAAACGTCGACAATGATGCCCTTGGCCAAAAAGGGCGTATGCGTTTTTTCCTGAATATATTCAGGAAAAAACGCATACGCCCTTTTTGGCCAACCAAGCAACCTGGAAAGGCAAATCAGTGCTACAAAGAAGTCTCGCTTCCCATCGGTCAAAAGTGCCATGCTGCAAAAAGTGTCAAAACCAGAAATGCAGGACAGGCCATGGAGAAATGGCAGCCTTGCTACGCTGATGGGCGGGATGTAAATTGCCAACAGCCACTCTGGAAAAGTGTATGGTGTGTCCTGAAACATCGAAAAAACACAGCTTAGGGAGCATAGGGCACGTCCCCTCATGGGCGTATAAATTGGGAAAACTAAAAATCAGCAAGACACAGGCACCCCAAAGTTTAGGGCTGCTCTGTTGACAAGAACCTCCACTTCATGACACCTTAAATATCCCAGGAAAGAGAAAAATGGATAAAGAAGTTGTGGTCCTTATGTACAATGGAATATCACTCAGACATGAAATCAATGTCATAAGGCTAGTAGAAGCAAGATGAGTGGATTTAGGTACGATGATCCTAAGTGAAATAAGTCACACAGAAAAAGACACTTATCATAAGCTATCACTTATAGAAGGAATGTAAAAACCGCTACACTTGAACTGAATTACAAAACAGAACAGAGTCACACATTTAGAAAACACACTGTGGCTGCTTAACGGGAAAGCTGAGGTGGGGTGATGCATAAAACAAGGGTTTCAAATTCGCTCAGATACCGTTCCATACACCCAATATGTAATAGACAATACCTACTCCATGCTCAGTGAACTGGACTCAACACCCCCTATTCACCGCACAAGAATATATGTGACTAGTAAGAATCTTAAAACCTATGTATTGATATCTGTCTGGAAGTGAGTCAAGTGGGTGTAAAGCCGCATAAACACAGCCGTGAAAAGCAGCTAAACCCCATTATAAAAATAAATTACTTTTAAAAACCCGTAAAACAAAGACAGTGAAAGAGAGAGAAATTCTTACAAAATTCGTTCAGAGGCTGTGATGCAACCTGGATTGACATATCTGGACCCACAGCTGGATGAGACATAAGGGTGGACACTCTTGGGGCTGAAAGGTTGGGTGAGGTTGGGTGAGCAAACGCAGACCCTTTAAAGTAATACTGCCTGGTACCCATCCCTTGGGTCCCAAATCTCCAGGTTGAAGGGCATCTTCCTACATCGAAAACATGCATGAGAAACCCAGAAGATGGTACACCGTGTGATTTTGAAAGGTTTCTAATACGCACCTCATTTCTCATCTCCTTGTGCTCGGGTTCGCCTTTCCAGCTACTTTACTAGCAATCTCCCTACTTGGAGAATCAACACCTTTAAGCTCCTGTTCCCTACAGGTTGCAATTTGTCCTGAGGATGAACGGGAAGAGGGGCAACCAATGAGAGACTAGATCTAGGTGTTCGGACAGGCACAGGTCACTCTATTTCCCATCAGGAAGAAGAATTAACCACAGGCTAAGCCTGCCGCCCAGAAGCAGAATAGGGCCTGAGGCAATCCCGCGCTTTTGCGGCCAGCTCCCAAAAAAGCCAGTTGAAAAATGGAGCTCAGGGACACTGCAATTCAGAAACCCGCAGAGTTATGAATGATAACTCTCATCCACAGATATATTGAGGGAAGGCAACGAAGAGGATTTGAAAGCAAGGCAGAATTGCAGGAAACAGATTTCAGGAGGTAGATTCGAATCGCCTTTAAAGCACATGAAAAGCGGCAAAACGTCGACAATGATGCCCTTGGCCAAAAAGGGCGTATGCGTTTTTTCCTGAATATATTCAGGAAAAAACGCATACGCCCTGTTTGGCCAACCAAGCAACCTGGAAAGGCTAATCAGCGCTACAAAGAAGTCTCGCTTCCCAACGGTCAAAAGTGCCATGCTGCAAAAAGTGTCCAAACCAGAAATGCAGGACAGGCCATGGAGAAATGGCAGCCTTGCTACGCTGATGGGCGGGATGTAAATTGCCAACAGCCACTCTGGAAAAGTGTACGGTGTGTCCTGAAACATCGAAAAAACACAGCTTAAGGAGCATAGGGCACGTCCACTCATGGGCGTATAAATTGGGAAAACTAAAAATCAGCAAGACACAGGCACCCCAAAGTTTAGGGCTGCTCTGTTGACAAGAACCTCCACTTCATGACACCTTAAATATCCCAGGAAAGAGAAAAATGGATAAAGAAGTTGTGGTCCTTATGTACAATGGTATATCACTCAGACATGAAATCAATGTCATAAGGCTAGTAGAAGCAAGATGAGTGGATTTAGGTACGATGATCCTAAGTGAAATAAGTCACACAGAAAAAGACACTTATCATAAGCTATCACTTATAGAGGGAATGTAAAAACCGCTACACTTGAACTGAATTACAAAACAGAACAGAGTCACACGTTTAGAAAACACACTATGGCTGCTTAACGGGAAAGGTGAGGTGGGGTGATGCATAAAACAAGGGTTTCAAATTCGCTCAGATACCGTTCCATACACCCAATATGTAATAGACAAGACCTACTCCTTGCTCAGTGAACGGGACTCAACACCCCCTATTCACCGCACAAAAATATATGTGACTAGTAATAATCTTAAAACCTATGTATTGATATCTGTCTGGAAGTGAGTCAAGTGGGTGTAAAGCCACATAAACACAGCCGTGAAAAGCAGCTAAACCCCATTATAAAAATAAATTACTTTTAAAAACCCATAAAACAAAGACAGTGAAAGAGAGAGAAATTCTTACAAAATTCGTTCAGAGGCTGTGATGCAACCTGGATTGACCATATCTAGACCCACAGCTGGATGAGACATAAGGGTGGACACTCTAGGGGCTGAAAGGTTGGGTGAGGTTGGGTGAGCAAACGCAGACCCTTTAAAGTAATACTGCCTTGTACCCATGCCATGGGTCCCAAATCTCCAGGTTCAAGGGCATCTTCCTACATCGAAAAGATGCATGAGAAACCCAGAAGATGGTACACCGTGTGATTTTGAAAGGTTTCTAATACGCACCTCATTTCTCATCTCCTTGTGCTCGGGTTCGCCTTTCCAGCTACTTTACTAGCAATCTCCCTACTTGGAGAATCAGCACCTTTAAGCTCCTGTCCCCTACAGGATGCAATTTGTCCTGAGGATGAACGGGAAGAGGGGCAACCAATGAGAGACTAGATCTAGGTGTTGGGACAGGCACAGGTCACTCTATTTTCCCATCAGGAAGAAGAATTAACCACAGGCTCAGCCTGCCGCCCAGAAGCAGAATAGGGCCTGAGGCAATCCCGCGCTTTTGCGGCCAGCTCCCAAAAAAGCCAGTTGAAAAATGGAGCTCAGGGACACTGCAATTCACAAACCCGCAGAGCTATAAATGATAACTCTCATCCACAGATATATTGAGGGAAGGCAACGAAGAGGATTTGAAAGCAAGGCAGAATTTCAGGAAACAGGTCTCAGGAGGTAGATTCGAATCGCCTTTAAAGCATATGAAAAGTGGCAAAACGACGACAATGATGCCCTTGGCCAAACAGGGCTTATGCGTTTTTTCCTGAATATATTCAGGAAAAAACGCATACGCCCTGTTTGGCCAACCAAGCAACCTGGAAAGGCTAATCAGCGCTACAAAGAAGTCTCGCTTCCCATCGGTCAAAAGTGCCATGCTGCAAAAAGTGTCCAAACCAGAAATGCAGGACAGGCCATGGAGAAATGGCAGCCTTGCTACGCTGATGGGCGGGATGTAAATTGCCAACAGCCACTCTGGAAAAGTGTACGGTGTGTCCTGAAACATCGAAAAAAAACAGCTTAGGGAGCATAGGGCACGTCCACTCATGGGCGTATAAATTGGGAAAACTAAAAATCAGCAAGACACAGGCACCCCAAAGTTTAGGGCTGCTCTGTTGACAAGAACCTCCACTTCATGACACCTTAAATATCCCAGGAAAGAGAAAAATGGATAAAGAAGTTGTGGTCCTTATGTACAATGGAATATCACTCAGACATGAAATCAATGTCATAAGGCTAGTAGAGGCAAGATGAGTGGATTTAGGTACGATGATCCTAAGTGAAATAAGTCACACAGAAAAAGACACTTATCATAAGCTATCACTTATAGAGGGAATGTAAAAACCGCTACACTTGAACAGAATTACAAAACAGAACAGAGTCACACATTTAGAAAACACACTATGGCTGCTTAACGGGAAAGGTGAGGTGGGGTGAGGCATAAAACAAGGGTTTCAAATTCGCTCAGATACCGTTCCATACACCCAATATGTAATAGACAAGACCTACTCCTTGCTCAGTGAACTGGACTCAACACCCCCTATTCACCGCACAAGAATATATGTGACTAGTAAGAATCTTAAAACCTATGTATTGATATCTGTCTGGAAGTGAGTCAAGTGGGTGTAAGGCCGCATAAACACAGCCGTGAAAAGCAGCTAAACCCCATTATAAAAATAAATTACTTTTAAAAACCCGTAAAACAAAGACAGTGAAAGAGAGAGAAATTCTTACAAAATTCGTTCAGAGGCTGTGATGCAACCTGAATTGACCATATCTAGACCCACAGCTGGATGAGACATAAGGGTGGACACTCTAGGGGCTGAAAGGTTGGGTGAGGTTGGGTGAGCAAACGCAGAACCTTTAAAGTAATACTGCCTTGTACCCATCCCATGGGTCCCAAATCTCCAGGTTCAAGGGCATCTTCCTACATCGAAAACATGCATGAGAAACCCAGAAGATGGTACACCGTGTGATTTTGAAAGGTTTCTAATACGCACCTCATTTCTCATCTCCTTGTGCTCGGGTTCGCCTTTCCAGCTACTTTACTAGCAACCTCCCTACTTGGAGAATCAGCACCTTTAAGCTCCTGTTCCCTACAGGTTGCAATTTGTCCTGAGGATGAACGGGAAGAGTGGCAACCAATGAGAGACTAGATCTAGGTGTTGGGACAGGCACAGGTCACTCTATTTCCCATCAGGAAGAAGAATTAACCACAGGCTAAGCCTGCCGCCCAGAAGCAGAATAGGGCCTGAGGCAATCCCGCGCTTTTGCGGCCAGCTCCCAAAAAAGCCAGTTGAAAAATGGAGCTCAGGGACACTGCAATTCAGAAACCCGCAGAGTTATGAATGATAACTCTCATCCACAGATATATTGAGGGAAGGCAACGAAGAGGATTTGAAAGCAAGGCAGAATTGCAGGAAACAGATTTCAGGAGGTAGATTCGAATCGCCTTTAAAGCACATGAAAAGCGGCAAAACGTCGACAATGATGCCCTTGGCCAAAAAGGGCGTATGCGTTTTTTCCTGAATATATTCAGGAAAAAACGCATACGCCCTTTTTGGCCAACCAAGCAACCTGGAAAGGCAAATCAGTGCTACAAAGAAGTCTCGCTTCCCATCGGTCAAAAGTGCCATGCTGCAAAAAGTGTCAAAACCAGAAATGCAGGACAGGCCATGGAGAAATGGCAGCCTTGCTACGCTGATGGGCGGGATGTAAATTGCCAACAGCCACTCTGGAAAAGTGTACGGTGTGTCCTGAAACATCGAAAAAACACAGCTTAGGGAGCATAGGGCACGTCCACTCATGGGCGTATAAATTGGGAAAACTAAAAATCAGCAAGACACAGGCACCCCAAAGTTTAGGGCTGCTCTGTTGACAAGAACCTCCACTTCATGACACCTTAAATATCCCAGGAAAGAGAAAAATGGATAAAGAAGTTGTGGTCCTTATGTACAATGGAATATCACTCAGACATGAAATCAATGTCATAAGGCTTGTAGAGGCAAGATGAGTGGATTTAGGTACGATGATCCTAAGTGAAATAAGTCACACAGAAAAAGACACTTATCATAAGCTATCACTTATAGAGGGAATGTAAAAACCGCTACACTTGAACTGAATTACAAAACAGAACAGAGTCACACGTTTAGAAAACACACTATGGCTGCTTAACGGGAAAGGTGAGGTGGGGTGATGCATAAAACAAGGGTTTCAAATTCGCTCAGATACCGTTCCATACACCCAATATGTAATAGACAAGACCTACTCCTTGCTCAGTGAACTGGACTCAACACCCCCTATTCACCGCACAAGAATATATGTGACTAGTAAGAATCTTAAAACCTATGTATTGATATCTGTCTGGAAGTGAGTCAAGTGGGTGTAAGGCCGCATAAACACAGCCGTGAAAAGCAGCTAAACCCCATTATAAAAATAAATTACTTTTAAAAACCCGTAAAACAAAGACAGTGAAAGAGAGAGAAATTCTTACAAAATTCGTTCAGAGGCTGTGATGCAACCTGGATTGACCATATCTAGACCCACAGCTGGATGAGACATAAGGGTGGACACTCTAGGGGCTGAAAGGTTGGGTGAGGTTGGGTGAGCAAACGCAGACCCTTTAAAGTAATACTGCCTTGTACCCATCCCATGGGTCCCAAATCTCCAGGTTCAAGGGCATCTTCCTACATCGAAAACATGCATGAGAAACCCAGAAGATGGTACACCGTGTGATTTTGAAAGGTTTCTAATACGCACCTCATTTCTCATCTCCTTGTGCTCGGGTTCGCCTTTCCAGCTACTTTACTAGCAACCTCCCTACTTGGAGAATCAGCACCTTTAAGCTCCTGTTCCCTACAGGTTGCAATTTGTCCTGAGGATGAACGGGAAGAGGGGCAACCAATGAGAGACTAGATCTAGGTGTTGGGACAGGCACAGGTCACTCTATTTCCCATCAGGAAGAAGAATTAACCACAGGCTAAGCCTGCCGCCCAGAAGCAGAATAGGGCCTGAGGCAATCCCGCGCTTTTGCGGCCAGCTCCCAAAAAAGCCAGTTGAAAAATGGAGCTCAGGGACACTGCAATTCAGAAACCCGCAGAGTTATGAATGATAACTCTCATCCACAGATATATTGAGGGAAGGCAACGAAGAGGATTTGAAAGCAAGGCAGAATTGCAGGAAACAGATTTCAGGAGGTAGATTCGAATCGCCTTTAAAGCACATGAAAAGCGGCAAAACGTCGACAATGATGCCCTTGGCCAAAAAGGGCGTATGCGTTTTTTCCTGAATATATTCAGGAAAAAACGCATACGCCCTTTTTGGCCAACCAAGCAACCTGGAAAGGCAAATCAGTGCTACAAAGAAGTCTCGCTTCCCATCGGTCAAAAGTGCCATGCTGCAAAAAGTGTCAAAACCAGAAATGCAGGACAGGCCATGGAGAAATGGCAGCCTTGCTACGCTGATGGGCGGGATGTAAATTGCCAACAGGCACTCTGGAAAAGTGTACGGTGTGTCCTGAAACATCGAAAAAACACAGCTTAGGGAGCATAGGGCACGTCCACTCATGGGCGTATAAATTGGGAAAACTAAAAATCAGCAAGACACAGGCACCCCAAAGTTTAGGGCTGCTCTGTTGACAAGAACCTCCACTTCATGACACCTTAAATATCCCAGGAAAGAGAAAAATGGATAAAGAAGTTGTGGTCCTTATGTACAATGGAATATCACTCAGACATGAAATCAATGTCATTAGGCTAGTAGAAGCAAGATGAGTGGATTTAGGTACGATGATCCTAAGTGAAATAAGTCACACAGAAAAAGACACTTATCATAAGCTATCACTTATAGAGGGAATGTAAAAACCGCTACACTTGAACTGAATTACAAAACAGAACAGAGTCACACGTTTAGAAAACACACGATGGCTGCTGAGCGGGAAAGGTGAGGTGGGGTGATGCATAAAACAAGGGTTTCAAATTCGCTCAGATACCGTTCCATACACCCAATATGTAATAGACAAGACCTACTCCTTGCTCAGTGAACTGGACTCAACACCCCCTATTCACCGCACAAGAATATATGTGACTAGTAAGAATCTTAAAACCTATGTATTGATATCTGTCTGGAAGTGAGTCAAGTGGGTGTAAAGCCGCATAAACACAGCCGTGAAAAGCAGCTAAACCCCATTATAAAAATAAATTACTTTTAAAAACCCGTAAAACAAAGACAGTGAAAGAGAGAGAAATTCTTACACAATTCGTTCAGAGGCTGTGATGCAACCTGGATTGACATATCTAGACCCACAGCTGGATGAGACATAAGGGTGGACACTCTTGGGGCTGAAAGGTTGGGTGAGGTTGGGTGAGCAAACGCAGACCCTTTAAAGTAATACTGCCTGGTACCCATCCCATGGGTCCCAAATCTCCAGGTTCAAGGGCATCTTCCTACATCGAAAACATGCATGAGAAACCCAGAAGATGGTACACCGTGTGATTTTGAAAGGTTTCTAATACGCACCTCATTTCTCATCTCCTTGTGCTCGGGTTCGCCTTTCCAGCTACTTTACTAGCAATCTCCCTACTTGGAGAATCAGCACCTTTAAGCTCCTGTTCCCTACAGGTTGCAATTTGTCCTGAGGATGAACGGGAAGAGGGGCAACCAATGAGAGACTAGATCTAGGTGTTGGGACAGGCACAGGTCACTCTATTTCCCATCAGGAAGAAGAATTAACCACAGGCTAAGCCTGCCGCCCAGAAGCAGAATAGGGCCTGAGGCAATCCCGCGCTTTTGCGGCCAGCTCCCGAAAAAGCCAGTTGAAAAATGGAGCTCAGGGACACTGCAATTCAGAAACCCGCAGAGTTATGAATGATAACTCTCATCCACAGATATATTGAGGGAAGGCAACGAAGAGGATTTGAAAGCAAGGCAGAATTGCAGGAAACAGATTTCAGGAGGTAGATTCGAATCGCCTTTAAAGCACATGAAAAGCGGCAAAACGTCGACAATGATGCCCTTGGCCAAAAAGGGCGTATGCGTTTTTTCCTGAATATATTCAGGAAAAAACGCATACGCCCTTTTTGGCCAACCAAGCAACCTGGAAAGGCAAATCAGTGCTACAAAGAAGTCTCGCTTCCCATCGGTCAAAAGGGCCATGCTGCAAAAAGTGTCAAAACCAGAAATATAGGACAGGCCATGGAGAAATGGCAGCCTTGCTACGCTGATGGGCGGGATGTAAATTGCCAACAGCCACTCTGGAGAAGTGTACGGTGTGTCCTGAAACATCGAAAAAACACAGCTTAGGGAGCATAGGGCACGTCCACTCATGGGCGTATAAATTGGGAAAACTAAAAATCAGCAAGACACAGGCACCCCAAAGTTTAGGGCTGCTCTGTTGACAAGAACCTCCACTTCATGACACCTTAAATATCCCAGGAAAGAGAAAAATGGATAAAGAAGTTGTGGTCCTTATGTACAATGGAATATCACTCAGACATGAAATCAATGTCATAAGGCTAGTAGAGGCAAGATGAGTGGATTTAGGTACGATGATCCTAAGTGAAATAAGTCACACAGAAAAAGACACTTATCATAAGCTATCACTTATAGAGGGAATGTAAAAACCGCTACACTTGAACTGAATTACAAAACAGAACAGAGTCACACGTTTAGAAAACACACTATGGCTGCTTAACGGGAAAGGTGAGGTGGGGTGATGCATAAAACAAGGGTTTCAAATTCGCTCAGATACCGTTCCATACACCCAATATGTAATAGACAAGACCTACTCCTTGCTCAGTGAACTGGACTCAACACCCCCTATTCACCGCACAAGAATATATGTGACTAGTAAGAATCTTAAAACCTATGTATTGATATCTGTCTGGAAGTGAGTCAATTGGGTGTAAAGCCGCATAAACACAGCCGTGAAAAGCAGCTAAACCCCATTATAAAAATAAATTACTTTTAAAAACCCGTAAAACAAAGACAGTGAAAGAGAGAGAAATTCTTACAAAATTCGTTCAGAGGCTGTGATGCAACCTGGATTAACCATATCTAGACCCACAGCTGGATGAGACATAAGGGTGGACACTCTTGGGGCTGAAAGGTTGAGTGAGGTTGGGTGAGCAAACGCAGACCCTTTAAAGTAATACTGCCTGGTACCCATCCCATGGGTCCCAAATCTCCAGGTTCAAGGGCATCTTCCTATATGGAAAACATGCATGAGAAACCGAGAAGATGGTACACCGTGTGATTTTGAAAGGTTTCTAATACGCACCTCATTTCTCATCTCCTTGTGCTCGGGTTCGCCTTTCCAGCTACTTTACTAGCAATCTCCCTACTTGGAGAATCAGCACCTTTAAGCTCCTATCCCCTACAGGATGCAATTTGTCCTGAGGATGAACGGGAAGAGGGGCAACCAATGAGAGACTAGATCTATGTGTTGGGACAGGCACAGGTCACTCTATTTTCCCATCAGGAAGAAGAATTAACCACAGGCTCAGCCTGCCGCCCAGAAGCAGAATAGGGCCTGAGGCAATCCCGCGCTTTTGCGGCCAGCTCCCAAAAAAGCCAGTTGAAAAATGGAGCTCAGGGACACTGCAATTCACAAACCCAGAGAGCTATAAATGATAACTCTCATCCACAGATATATTGAGGGAAGGCAACGAAGAGGATTTGAAAGCAAGGCAGAATTTCAGGAAACAGGTTTCAGGAGGTAGATTCGAATCGCCTTTAAAGCATATGAAAAGTGGCAAAACGTCGACAATGATGCCCTTGGCCAAACAGGGCGTATGCGTTTTTTCCTGAATATATTCAGGAAAAAACGCATACGCCCTGTTTGGCCAACCAAGCAACCTGGAAAGGCTAATCAGCGTTACAAAGAAGTCTCGCTTCCCATTGGTCAAAAGTGCCATGCTGCAAAAAGTGTCCAAACCAGAAATGCAGGACAGGCCATGGAGAAATGGCAGCCTTGCTACGCTGATGGGCGGGATGTAAATTGCCAACAGCCACTCTGGAAAAGTGTACGGTGTGTCCTGAAACATCGAAAAAACACAGCTTAGGGAGCATAGGGCACGTCCACTCATGGGCGTATAAATTGGGAAAACTAAAAATCAGCAAGACACAGGCACCCCAAAGTTTAGGGCTGCTCTGTTGACAAGAACCTCCACTTCATGACACCTTAAATATCCCAGGAAAGAGAAAAATGGATAAAGAAGTTGTGGTCCTTATGTACAATGGAATATCACTCAGACATGAAATCAATGTCATAAGGCTAGTAGAAGCAAGATGAGTGGATTTAGGTACGATGATCCTAAGTGAAATAAGTCACACAGAAAAAGACACTTATCATAAGGTATCACTTATAGAGGGAATGTAAAAACCGCTACACTTGAACTGAATTACAAAACAGAACAGAGTCACACGTTTAGAAAACACACTATGGCTGCTTAACGGCAAAGGTGAGGTGGGGTGATGCATAAAACAAGGGTTTCAAATTCGCTCAGATACCGTTCCATACACCCAATATGTAATAGACAAGACCTACTCCTTGCTCAGTGAACTGGACTCAACACCCCCTATTCACCGCACAAGAATATATGTGACTAGTAAGAATCTTAAAACCTATGTATTGATATCTGTCTGGAAGTGAGTCAAGTGGGTGTAAAGCCGCATAAACACAGCCGTGAAAAGCAGCTAAACCCCATTATAAAAATAAATTACTTTTAAAAACCCGTAAAACAAAGACAGTGAAAGAGAGAGAAATTCTTACACAATTCGTTCAGAGGCTGTGATGCAACCTGGATTGACATATCTAGACCCACAGCTGGATGAGACATAAGGGTGGACACTCTTGGGGCTGAAAGGTTGGGTGAGGTTGGGTGAGCAAACGCAGACCCTTTAAAGTAATACTGCCTGGTACCCATCCCATGGGTCCCAAATCTCCAGGTTCAAGGGCATCTTCCTACATCGAAAACATGCATGAGGAACCCAGAAGATGGTACACCGTGTGATTTTGAAAGGTTTCTAATACGCACCTCATTTCTCATCTCCTTGTGCTCGGGTTCGCCTTTCCAGCTACTTTACTAGCAACCTCCCTACTTGGAGAATCAGCACCTTTAAGCTCCTGTTCCCTACAGGTTGCAATTTGTCCTGAGGATGAACGGGAAGAGGGGCAACCAATGAGAGACTAGATCTAGGTGTTGGGACAGGCACAGGTCACTCTATTTCCCATCAGGAAGAAGAATTAACCACAGGCTAAGCCTGCCGCCCAGAAGCAGAATAGGGCCTGAGGCAATCCCGCGCTTTTGCGGCCAGCTCCCAAAAAAGCCAGTTGAAAAATGGAGCTCGTGGACACTGCAATTCAGAAACCCGCAGAGTTATGAATGATAACTCTCATCCACAGATATATTGAGGGAAGGCAACGAAGAGGATTTGAAAGCAAGGCAGAATTGCAGGAAACAGATTTCAGGAGGTAGATTCGAATCGCCTTTAAAGCACATGAAAAGCGGCAAAACGTCGACAATGATGCCCTTGGCCAAAAAGGGCGTATGCGTTTTTTCCTGAATATATTCAGGAAAAAACGCATACGCCCTTTTTGGCCAACCAAGCAACCTGGAAAGGCAAATCAGTGCTACAAAGAAGTCTCGCTTCCCATCGGTCAAAAGTGCCATGCTGCAAAATGTGGCAAAACCAGAAATGCAGGACAGGCCATGCAGAAATGGTAGCCTTGCTACGCTGATGGGCGGGATGTAAATTGCCAACAGCCACTCTGGAAAAGTGTACGGTGTGTCCTGAAACATCGAAAAAACACAGCTTAGGGAGCATAGGGCACATCCACTCATGGGCGTATAAATTGGGAAAACTAAAAATCAGCAAGACACAGGCACCCCAAAGTTTAGGGCTGCTCTGTTGACAAGAACCTCCACTTCATGACACCTTAAATATCCCAGGAAAGAGAAAAATGGATAAAGAAGTTGTGGTCCTTATGTACAATGGAATATCACTCAGACATGAAATCAATGTCATAAGGCTAGTAGAAGCAAGATCAGTGGATTTAGGTACGATGATCCTAAGTGAAATAAGTCACACAGAAATAGACACTTATCATAAGCTATCACTTATAGAGGGAATGTAAAAACCGCTACACTTGAACTGAATTACAAAACAGAACAGAGTCACACGTTTAGAAAACACACGATGGCTGCTGAGCGGGAAAGGTGAGGTGGGGTGATGCATAAAACAAGGGTTTCAAATTCGCTCAGATACCGTTCCATACACCCAATATGTAATAGACAAGACCTACTCCTTGCTCAGTGAACTGGACTCAACACCCCCTATTCACCGCACAAGAATATATGTGACTAGTAAGAATCTTAAAACCTATGTATTGATATCTGTCTGGAAGTGAGTCAAGTGGGTGTAAAGCCGCATAAACACAGCCGTGAAAAGCAGCTAAACCCCATTATAAAAATAAATTACTTTTAAAAACCCGTAAAACAAAGACAGTGAAAGAGAGAGAAATTCTTACACAATTCGTTCAGAGGCTGTGATGCAACCTGGATTGACATATCTAGACCCACAGCTGGATGAGACATAAGGGTGGACACTCTTGGGGCTGAAAGGTTGGGTGAGGTTGGGTGAGCAAACGCAGACCCTTTAAAGTAATACTGCCTGGTACCCATCCCATGGGTCCCAAATCTCCAGGTTCAAGGGCATCTTCCTACATCGAAAACATGCATGAGGAACCCAGAAGATGGTACACCGTGTGATTTTGAAAGGTTTCTAATACGCACCTCATTTCTCATCTCCTTGTGCTCGGGTTCGCCTTTCCAGCTACTTTACTAGCAATCTCCCTACTTGGAGAATCAGCACCTTTAAGCTCCTGTTCCCTACAGGTTGCAATTTGTCCTGAGGATGAACGGGAAGAGGGGCAACCAATGAGAGACTAGATCTAGGTGTTGGGACAGGCACAGGTCACTCTATTTCCCATCAGGAAGAAGAATTAACCACAGGCTAAGCCTGCCGCCCAGAAGCAGAATAGGGCCTGAGGCAATCCCGCGCTTTTGCGGCCAGCTCCCGAAAAAGCCAGTTGAAAAATGGAGCTCAGGGACACTGCAATTCAGAAACCCGCAGAGTTATGAATGATAACTCTCATCCACAGATATATTGAGGGAAGGCAACGAAGAGGATTTGAAAGCAAGGCAGAATTGCAGGAAACAGATTTCAGGAGGTAGATTCGAATCGCCTTTAAAGCACATGAAAAGCGGCAAAACGTCGACAATGATGCCCTTGGCCAAAAAGGGCGTATGCGTTTTTTCCTGAATATATTCAGGAAAAAACGCATACGCCCTTTTTGGCCAACCAAGCAACCTGGAAAGGCAAATCAGTGCTACAAAGAAGTCTCGCTTCCCATCGGTCAAAAGGGCCATGCTGCAAAAAGTGTCAAAACCAGAAATATAGGACAGGCCATGGAGAAATGGCAGCCTTGCTACGCTGATGGGCGGGATGTAAATTGCCAACAGCCACTCTGGAGAAGTGTACGGTGTGTCCTGAAACATCGAAAAAACACAGCTTAGGGAGCATAGGGCACGTCCACTCATGGGCGTATAAATTGGGAAAACTAAAAATCAGCAAGACACAGGCACCCCAAAGTTTAGGGCTGCTCTGTTGACAAGAACCTCCACTTCATGACACCTTAAATATCCCAGGAAAGAGAAAAATGGATAAAGAAGTTGTGGTCCTTATGTACAATGGAATATCACTCAGACATGAAATCAATGTCATAAGGCTAGTAGAGGCAAGATGAGTGGATTTAGGTACGATGATCCTAAGTGAAATAAGTCACACAGAAAAAGACACTTATCATAAGCTATCACTTATAGAGGGAATGTAAAAACCGCTACACTTGAACTGAATTACAAAACAGAACAGAGTCACACGTTTAGAAAACACACGATGGCTGCTGAGCGGGAAAGGTGAGGTGGGGTGATGCATAAAACAAGGGTTTCAAATTCGCTCAGATACCGTTCCATACACCCAATATGTAATAGACAAGACCTACTCCTTGCTCAGTGAACTGGACTCAACACCCCCTATTCACCGCACAAGAATATATGTGACTAGTAAGAATCTTAAAACCTATGTATTGATATCTGTCTGGAAGTGAGTCAAGTGGGTGTAAAGCCGCATAAACACAGCCGTGAAAAGCAGCTAAACCCCATTATAAAAATAAATTACTTTTAAAAACCCGTAAAACAAAGACAGTGAAAGAGAGAGAAATTCTTACACAATTCGTTCAGAGGCTGTGATGCAACCTGGATTGACCATATCTAGACCCACAGCTGGATGAGACATAAGGGTGGACACTCTTGGGGCTGAAAGGTTGGGTGAGGTTGGGTGAGCAAACGCAGACCCTTTAAAGTAATACTGCCTGGTACCCATCCCATGGGTCCCAAATCTCCAGGTTCAAGGGCATCTTCCTACATCGAAAACATGCATGAGAAACCCAGAAGATGGTACACCGTGTGATTTTGAAAGGTTTCTAATACGCACCTCATTTCTCATCTCCTTGTGCTCGGGTTCGCCATTCCAGCTACTTTACTAGCAACCTCCCTACTTGGAGAATCAGCACCTTTAAGCTCCTGTTCCCTACAGGTTGCAATTTGTCCTGAGGATGAACGGGAAGAGGGGCAACCAATGAGAGACTAGATCTAGGTGTTGGGACAGGCACAGGTCACTCTATTTCCCATCAGGAAGAAGAATTAACCACAGGCTAAGCCTGCCGCCCAGAAGCAGAATAGGGCCTGAGGCAATCCCGCGCTTTTGCGGCCAGCTCCCAAAAAAGCCAGTTGAAAAATGGAGCTCAGGGACACTGCAATTCAGAAACCCGCAGAGTTATGAATGATAACTCTCATCCACAGATATATTGAGGGAAGGCAACGAAGAGGATTTGAAAGCAAGGCAGAATTGCAGGAAACAGATTTCAGGAGGTAGATTCGAATCGCCTTTAAAGCACATGAAAAGCGGCAAAACGTCGACAATGATGCCCTTGGCCAAAAAGGGCGTATGCGTTTTTTCCTGAATATATTCAGGAAAAAACGCATACGCCCTTTTTGGCCAACCAAGCAACCTGGAAAGGCAAATCAGTGCTACAAAGAAGTCTCGCTTCCCATCGGTCAAAAGTGCCATGCTGCAAAAAGTGGCAAAACCAGAAATGCAGGACAGGCCATGGAGAAATGGCAGCCTTGCTACGCTGATGGGCGGGATGTAAATTGCCAACAGCCACTCTGGAAAAGTGTACGGTGTGTCCTGAAACATCGAAAAAACACAGCTTAGGGAGCATAGGGCACGTCCACTCATGGGCGTATAAATTGGGAAAACTAAAAATCAGCAAGACACAGGCACCCCAAAGTTTAGGGCTGCTCTGTTTACAAGAACCTCCACTTCATGACACCTTAAATATCCCAGGAAAGAGAAAAATGGATAAAGAAGTTGTGGTCCTTATGTACAATGGAATATCACTCAGACATGAAATCAATGTCATAAGGCTAGTAGAAGCAAGATCAGTGGATTTAGGTACGATGATCCTAAGTGAAATAAGTCACACAGAAAAAGACACTTATCATAAGCTATCACTTATAGAGGGAATGTAAAAACCGCTACACTTGAATTGAATTACAAAACAGAACAGAGTCACACGTTTAGAAAACACACGATGGCTGCTGAGCGGGAAAGGTGAGGTGGGGTGATGCATAAAACAAGGGTTTCAAATTCGCTCAGATACCGTTCCATACACCCAATATGTAATAGACAAGACCTACTCCTTGGTCAGTGAACTGGACTCAACACCCCCTATTCACCGCACAAGAATATATGTGACTAGTAAGAATCTTAAAACCTATGTATTGATATCTGTCTGGAAGTGAGTCAAGTGGGTGTAAAGCCGCATAAACACAGCCGTGAAAAGCAGCTAAACCCCATTATAAAAATAAATTACTTTTAAAAACCCGTAAAACAAAGACAGTGAAAGAGAGAGAAATTCTTACACAATTCGTTCAGAGGCTGTGATGCAACCTGGATTGACCATATCTAGACCCACAGCTGGATGAGACATAAGGGTGGACACTCTTGGGGCTGAAAGTTTGGGTGAGGTTGGGTGAGCAAACGCAGACCCTTTAAAGTAATACTGCCTGGTACCCATCCCATGGGTCCCAAATCTCCAGGTTCAAGGGCATCTTCCTACATCGAAAACATGCATGAGAAACCCAGAAGATGGTACACCGTGTGATTTTGAAAGGTTTCTAATACGCACCTCATTTCTCATCTCCTTGTGCTCGGGTTCTCCTTTCCAGCTACTTTACTAGCAATCTCCCTACTTGGAGAATCAGCACCTTTAAGCTCCTGTTCCCTACAGGTTGCAATTTGTCCTGAGGATGAACGGGAAGAGGGGCAACCAATGAGAGACTAGATCTATGTGTTGGGACAGGCTCAGGTCACTCTATTTTCCCATCGGGAAGAAGAATTAACCACAGGCTCAGCCTGCCGCCCAGAAACAGAATAGGGCCTGAGGCAATCCCGCGCTTTTGCGGCCAGCTCCCAAAAAAGCCAGTTGAAAAATGGAGCTCAGGGACACTGCAATTCACAAACCCGCAGAGCTATAAATGATAACTCTCATCCACAGATATATTGAGGGAAGGCCACGAAGAGGATTTGAAAGCAAGGCAGAATTGCAGGAAACAGGTTTCAGGAGGTAGATTCGAATCGCCTTTAAAGCACGTGAAAAGTGGTAAAACGTCGACAATGATGCCCTTGGCCAAACAGGGCGTATGCGTTTTTTCCTGAATATATTCAGGAAAAAACGCATACGCCCTGTTTGGCCAACCAAGCAACCTGGAAAGGCTAATCAGCGCTACAAAGAAATCTCGCTTCCCATCGGTCAAAAGGGCCATGCTGCAAAAAGTGTCAAAACCAGAAATGCAGGACAGGCCATGGAGAAATGGCAGCCTTGCTACGCTGATGGGCGGGATGTAAATTGCCAACAGCCACTCTGGAGAAGTGTACGGTGTGTCCTGAAACATCGAAAAAACACAGCTTAGGGAGCATAGGGCACGTCCTCTCATGGGCGTATATATTGGGAAAACTAAAAATCAGCAAGACACAGGCACCCCAAAGTTTAGGGCTGCTCTGTTGACAAGAACCTCCACTTCATGACACCTTAAATATCCCAGGAAAGACAAAAATGGATAAAGAAGTTGTGGTCCTTATGTACAATGGAATATCACTCAGACATGAAATCAATGTCATAAGGCTAGTAGAAGCAAGATGAGAGGATTTAGGTACGATGATTCTAAGTGAAATAAGTCACACAGAAAAAGACACTTATCATAAGCTATCACTTATAGAGGGAATGTAAAAACCGCTACACTTGAACTGAATTACAAAACAGAACAGAGTCACACGTTTAGAAAACACACTATGGCTGCTTAACGGGAAAGGTGAGGTGGCGTGATGCATAAAACAAGGGTTTCAAATTCGCTCAGATACCGTTCCATACACCCAATATGTAATAGACAAGACCTACTCCTTGCTCAGTGAACTGGACTCAACACCCCCTATTCACCGCACAAGAATATATGTGACTAGTAAGAATCTTAAAACCTATGTATTGATATCTGTCTGGAAGTGAGTCAAGTGGGTGTAAAGCCGCATAAACACAGCCGTGAAAAGCAGCTAAACCCCATTATAAAAATAAATTACCTTTAAAAACCCGTAAAACAAAGACAGTGAAAGAGAGAGAAATTCTTACAAAATTCGTTCAGAGGCTCTGATGCAACCTGGATTGACCATATCTAGACCCAGAGCTGGATGAGACATAAGGGTGGACACTCTTGGGGCTGAAAGGTTGGGTGAGGTTGGGTGAGCAAACGCAGACCCTTTAAAGTAATACTGCCTGGTACCCATCCCATGGGTCCCAAATCTCCAGGTTCAAGGGCATCTTCCTACATCGAAAACATGCATGAGTAACCCAGAAGATGGTACACCGTGTGATTTTGAAAGGTTTCTAATACGCACCTCATTTCTCATCTCCTTGTGCTCGGGTTCGCCTTTCCAGCTACTTTACTAGCAATCTCCCTACTTGGAGAATCAGCACCTTTAAGCTCCTGTTCCCTACAGGTTGCAATTTGTCCTGAGGATGAACGGGAAGAGGGGCAACCAATGAGAGACTAGATCTAGGTGTTGGGACAGGCACAGGTCACTCTATTTCCCATCAGGAAGAAGAATTAACCACAGGCTAAGCCTGCCGCCCAGAAGCAGAATAGGGCCTGAGGCAATCCCGCGCTTTTGCGGCCAGCTCCCGAAAAAGCCAGTTGAAAAATGGAGCTCAGGGACACTGCAATTCAGAAACCCGCAGAGTTATGAATGATAACTCTCATCCACAGATATATTGAGGGAAGGCAACGAAGAGGATTTGAAAGCAAGGCAGAATTGCAGGAAACAGATTTCAGGAGGTAGATTCGAATCGCCTTTAAAGCACATGAAAAGCGGCAAAACGTCGACAATGATGCCCTTGGCCAAAAAGGGCGTATGCGTTTTTTCCTGAATATATTCAGGAAAAAACGCATACGCCCTTTTTGGCCAACCAAGCAACCTGGAAAGGCAAATCAGTGCTACAAAGAAGTCTCGCTTCCCATCGGTCAAAAGGGCCATGCTGCAAAAAGTGTCAAAACCAGAAATATAGGACAGGCCATGGAGAAATGGCAGCCTTGCTACGCTGATGGGCGGGATGTAAATTGCCAACAGCCACTCTGGAGAAGTGTACGGTGTGTCCTGAAACATCGAAAAAACACAGCTTAGGGAGCATAGGGCACGTCCACTCATGGGCGTATAAATTGGGAAAACTAAAAATCAGCAAGACACAGGCACCCCAAAGTTTAGGGCTGCTCTGTTGACAAGAACCTCCACTTCATGACACCTTAAATATCCCAGGAAAGAGAAAAATGGATAAAGAAGTTGTGGTCCTTATGTACAATGGAATATCACTCAGACATGAAATCAATGTCATAAGGCTAGTAGAGGCAAGATGAGTGGATTTAGGTACGATGATCCTAAGTGAAATAAGTCACACAGAAAAAGACACTTATCATAAGCTATCACTTATAGAGGGAATGTAAAAACCGCTACACTTGAACTGAATTACAAAACAGAACAGAGTCACACGTTTAGAAAACACACTATGGCTGCTTAACGGGAAAGGTGAGGTGGGGTGATGCATAAAACAAGGGTTTCAAATTCGCTCAGATACCGTTCCATACACCCAATATGTAATAGACAAGACCTACTCCTTGCTCAGTGAACTGGACTCAACACCCCCTATTCACCGCACAAGAATATATGTGACTAGTAAGAATCTTAAAACCTATGTATTGATATCTGTCTGGAAGTGAGTCAAGTGGGTGTAAAGCCGCATAAACACAGCCGTGAAAAGCAGCTAAACCCCATTATAAAAATAAATTACTTTTAAAAACCCGTAAAACAAAGACAGTGAAAGAGAGAGAAATTCTTACACAATTCGTTCAGAGGCTGTGATGCAACCTGGATTGACCATATCTAGACCCACAGCTGGATGAGACATAAGGGTGGACACTCTTGGGGCTGAAAGGTTGGGTGAGGTTGGGTGAGCAAACGCAGACCCTTTAAAGTAATACTGCCTGGTACCCATCCCATGGGTCCCAAATCTCCAGGTTCAAGGGCATCTTCCTACATCGAAAACATGCATGAGAAACCCAGAAGATGGTACACCGTGTGATTTTGAAAGGTTTCTAATACGCACCTCATTTCTCATCTCCTTGTGCTCGGGTTCGCCTTTCCAGCTACTTTACTAGCAACCTCCCTACTTGGAGAATCAGCACCTTTAAGCTCCTGTTCCCTACAGGTTGCAATTTGTCCTGAGGATGAACGGGAAGAGGGGCAACCAATGAGAGACTAGATCTAGGTGTTGGGACAGGCACAGGTCACTCTATTTCCCATCAGGAAGAAGAATTAACCACAGGCTAAGCCTGCCGCCCAGAAGCAGAATAGGGCCTGAGGCAATCCCGCGCTTTTGCGGCCAACTCCCAAAAAAGCCAGTTGAAAAATGGAGCTCAGGGACACTGCAATTCAGAAACCCGCAGAGTTATGAATGATAACTCTCATCCACAGATATATTGAGGGAAGGCAACGAAGAGGATTTGAAAGCAAGGCAGAATTGCAGGAAACAGATTTCAGGAGGTAGATTCGAATCGCCTTTAAAGCACATGAAAAGCGGCAAAACGTCGACAATGATGCCCTTGGCCAAAAAGGGCGTATGCGTTTTTTCCTGAATATATTCAGGAAAAAACGCATACGCCCTTTTTGGCCAACCAAGCAACCTGGAAAGGCAAATCAGTGCTACAAAGAAGTCTCGCTTCCCATCGGTCAAAAGGGCCATGCTGCAAAAAGTGGCAAAACCAGAAATGCAGGACAGGCCATGGAGAAATGGTAGCCTTGCTACGCTGATGGGCGGGATGTAAATTGCCAACAGCCACTCTGGAAAAGTGTACGGTGTGTCCTGAAACATCGAAAAAACACAGCTTAGGGAGCATAATGCACGTCCACTCATGGGCGTATAAATTGGGAAAACTAAAAATCAGCAAGACACAGGCACCCCAAAGTTTAGGGCTGCTCTGTTGACAAGAACCTCCACTTCATGACACCTTAAATATCCCAGGAAAGAGAAAAATGGATAAAGAAGTTGTGGTCCTTATGTACAATGGAATATCACTCAGACATGAAATCAATGTCATAAGGCTAGTAGAAGCAAGATCAGTGGATTTAGGTACGATGATCCTAAGTGAAATAAGTCACACAGAAAAAGACACTTATCATAAGCTATCACTTATAGAGGGAATGTAAAAACCGCTACACTTGAATTGAATTACAAAACAGAACAGAGTCACACGTTTAGAAAACACACGATGGCTGCTGAGCGGGAAAGGTGAGGTGGGGTGATGCATAAAACAAGGGTTTCAAATTCGCTCAGATACCGTTCCATACACCCAATATGTAATAGACAAGACCTACTCCTTGCTCAGTGAACTGGACTCAACACCCCCTATTCACCGCACAAGAATATATGTGACTAGTAAGAATCTTAAAACCTATGTATTGATATCTGTCTGGAAGTGAGTCAAGTGGGTGTAAAGCCGCATAAACACAGCCGTGAAAAGCAGCTAAACCCCATTATAAAAATAAATTACTTTTAAAAACCCGTAAAACAAAGACAGTGAAAGAGAGAGAAATTCTTACACAATTCGTTCAGAGGCTGTGATGCAACCTGGATTGACCATATCTAGACCCACAGCTGGATGAGACATAAGGGTGGACACTCTTGGGGCTGAAAGGTTGGGTGAGGTTGGGTGAGCAAACGCAGACCCTTTAAAGTAATACTGCCTGGTACCCATCCCATGGGTCCCAAATCTCCAGGTTCAAGGGCATCTTCCTACATCGAAAACATGCATGAGAAACCCAGAAGATGGTACACCGTGTGATTTTGAAAGGTTTCTAATACGCACCTCATTTCTCATCTCCTTGTGCTCGGGTTCGCCATTCCAGCTACTTTACTAGCAACCTCCCTACTTGGAGAATCAGCACCTTTAAGCTCCTGTTCCCTACAGGTTGCAATTTGTCCTGAGGATGAACGGGAAGAGGGGCAACCAATGAGAGACTAGATCTAGGTGTTGGGACAGGCACAGGTCACTCTATTTCCCATCAGGAAGAAGAATTAACCACAGGCTAAGCCTGCCGCCCAGAAGCAGAATAGGGCCTGAGGCAATCCCGCGCTTTTGCGGCCAGCTCCCAAAAAAGCCAGTTGAAAAATGGAGCTCAGGGACACTGCAATTCAGAAACCCGCAGAGTTATGAATGATAACTCTCATCCACAGATATATTGAGGGAAGGCAACGAAGAGGATTTGAAAGCAAGGCAGAATTGCAGGAAACAGATTTCAGGAGGTAGATTCGAATCGCCTTTAAAGCACATGAAAAGCGGCAAAACGTCGACAATGATGCCCTTGGCCAAAAAGGGCGTATGCGTTTTTTCCTGAATATATTCAGGAAAAAACGCATACGCCCTTTTTGGCCAACCAAGCAACCTGGAAAGGCAAATCAGTGCTACAAAGAAGTCTCGCTTCCCATCGGTCAAAAGGGCCATGCTGCAAAAAGTGTCAAAACCAGAAATATAGGACAGGCCATGGAGAAATGGCAGCCTTGCTACGCTGATGGGCGGGATGTAAATTGCCAACAGCCACTCTGGAGAAGTGTACAGTGTGTCCTGAAACATCGAAAAAACACAGCTTATGGAGCATAGGGCACGTCCACTCATGGGAGTATAAATTGGGAAAACTAAAAATCAGCAAGACACAGGCACCCCAAAGTTTAGGGCTGCTCTGTTGACAAGAACCTCCACTTCATGACAACTTAAATATCCCAGGAAAGAGAAAAATGGATAAAGAAGTCGTGGTCCTTATGTACAATGGAATATCACTCAGACATGAAATCAATGTCATAAGGCTAGTAGAAGCAAGATGAGTGGAGTTAGGTACGACGATTCTAAGTGAAATAAGTCACACAGAAAAAGACACTTATCATAAGCTATCACTTATAAAGGGAATGTAAAAACCGCTACACTTGAACTGAATTACAAAACAGAACAGAATCACACGTTTAGAAAACACACTATGGCTGCTTAACGGGAAAGGTGAGGTGGGGTGATGCATAAAACAAGGGGTTCAAATTCGCTCAGATACCGTTCCATACACCCAATATGTAATAGACAAGACCTACTCCTTGCTCAGTGAACTGGACTCAACACCCCCTATTCACCGCACAAGAATATAGGTGACTAGTAAGAATCTTAAAACCTATGTATTGATATATGTCTGGAAGTGAGTCAAGTGGGTGTAAAGCCGCATAAACACAGCCGTGAAAAGCAACTAAACCCCATTATAAAAATAAATTACTTTTAAAAACCCGTAAAACAAAGACAGTGAAAGAGAGAGAAATTCTTACAAAATTCGTTCAGAGGCTGTGATGCAACCTGGATTGACCATATCTACACGCACAGGTGGATGAGACATAAGGGTGGACACTCTTGGGGCTGAAAGGTTGGGTTAGGTTGGGTGAGCAAACGCAGACCCTTTAAAGTAATACTGCGTGGTACCCATCCCATGGGTCCCAAGTCTCCAGGTTCAAGGGCATCTTCCTACATCGAAAACATGCATGAGAAACTCAGAAGATGGTACACCGTGTGATTTTGAAAGGTTTCTAAAACGCACCTCATTTCTCATCTCCTTGTGCTCGGGTTCGCCATTCCAGCTACTTTACTAGCAATCTCCCTACTTGGAGAATCAGCACCTTTAACCTCCTGTTCTGTACAGGTTGCAATTTGTCCTGAGGATGAACGGGAAGAGGGGCAACCAATGAGAGACTAGATCTAGGTGTTGGGATAGGCACAGGTCACTCTAATTTCCCATCAGGAAGAAGAATTAATCACAGGGTCAGCCTGCCGCCCAGAAGCACAATAGGGCCTGAGGCAATCCCGCGCTTTTGCGGCCAGCTCCCAAAAAAGCGAGTTGAAAAATGGAGCTCAGGGACACTGCAATTCACAAACCTGCAGAGTTATAAATGATAACTCTCATCCACAGATATATTGAGGGAAGGCAACGAAGAGGATTTGAAAGCAAGGCAGAATTGCAGAAAACAGATTTCAGGAGGTAGATTCGAATCGCCTTTAAAGCACATGAAAAGCGGCAAAAGGTCGACAATGAGGCCCTTGGCCAAAAAGGGCGTATGCGTTTTTTCCTGAATATATTCAGGAAAAAACGCATACGCCCTTTTTGGCCAACCAAGCAACCTGGAAAGGCAAATCAGCGCTACAAAGAAGTCTCGCTTCCCATCGGTCAAAAGGGCCATGCTGCAAAAAGTGTCAAAACCAGAAATGCAGGACAGGCCATGGAGAAATGGCAGCCTTGCAACGCTGATGAGCGGGATGTAAATTGCCAACAGCCACTCTGGAGAAGTGTACAGTGTGTCCTGAAACATCGAAAAAACACAGCTTATGGAGCATAGGGCACGTCCACTCATGGGAGTATAAATTGGGAAAACTAAAAATCAGCAAGACACAGGCACCCCAAAGTTTAGGGCTGCTCTGTTGACAAGAACCTCCACTTCATGACACCTTAAACATCCCAGGAAAGAGAAAAATGGATAAAGAAGTTGTGGTCCTTATGTACAATGCAATATCACTCAGACATGAAATCAATGTCATAAGGCTAGTAGAAGCAAGATGAGTGGACTTAGGTACGACGATTCTAAGTGAAATAAGTCACACAGAAAAAGACACTTATCATAAGCTATCACTTATAGAGGGAATGTAAAAACCGCTACACTTGAACTGAATTACAGAACAGAACAGAATCACACGTTTAGAAAACACACTATGGCTGCTTAACGGGAAAGGTGAGGTGGGGTGATGCATAAAACAAGGGTTTCAAATTCGCTCAGATACCGTTCCATACACCCAATATGTAATAGACAAGACCTACTCTTTGCTCAGTGAACTGGACTCAACACCCCCTATTCACCGCACAAGAATATATGTGACTAGTAACAATCTTAATACCTATGTATTGATATCTGTCTGGAAGTGAGTCAAGTGGGTGTAAATCCGCATAAACACAGCCGTGAAAAGCAGCTAAACCCCATTATAAAAATAAATTACTTTTAAAAACCCGTAAAACAAAGACAGTGAAAGAGAGACAAATTCTTACAAAATTCGTTCAGGGGCTGTGATGCAACCTGGATTGACCATATCTAGACCCACAGCTGGATGAGACATAAGGGTGGACACTCTTGGGGCTGAGAGGTTGGGTGAGGTTGGGTGAGAAAACGCAGACCCTTTAAAGTAATACTGCATGGTACCCATCCCATGGGTCCCAAATCTCCAGGTTCAAGGGCATCTTCCTACATCGAAATCTTGCATGAGGAACCCAGAAGAAGGTACACCGTGTGATTTTGAAAGGTTTCTAAAACGCACCTCATTTCTCATCTCCTTGTGCTCGGGTTCGCCATTCCAGCTACTTCACTAGCAATCTCCCTACTTGGAGAATCAGCACCTTTAACCTCCTGTTCTGTACAGGTTGCAATTTGTCCTGAGGATGAACGGGAAGAGGGGCAACCAATGAGAGACTAGATCTAGGTGTTGGGACAGGCACAGGTCACTCTATTTTCCCATCAGGAAGAAGAATTAACCACAGGCTCAGCATGCCGCCGGGAACCAGAATAGGGCCTGAGGCAATCCCGTGCTTTTGCGGCCAGCTCCCAAACAAGACAGTTGAAAAATGGAGCTCAGGGGCACTGCCATTCACAAACCTGCTGAGTTATAAACGATAACTCTCGTCCACAAATATATTGAGGGAAGGCAACGAAGAGGATTTGAAAGCAAGGCAGAATTGCAGGAAACAGGTTTCAGGAGGTAGATTCGAATCGCCTTTAAAGCACATGAAAAGCGGCAAAACGTCGACAATGATGCCCTTGGCCAAAAAGGGCGTATGCGTTTTTTCCTGAATATATTCTGGAAAAAACGCATACGCCCTTTTTGGCCAACCAAGCAACCTGGAAAGGCAAATCAGCGCTACAAAGAAGTCTCGCTTCCCATCGGTCAAAAGGGTCATGCTGCAAAACGTGTCAAAACCAGAAATGCAGGACAGGCCATGGAGAAATGGCAGCCTTGCTACGCTGATGGGCGGGATGTTAATTGCCAGCAGCCACTCTGGAGAAGTGTATGGTGTGTCCTGAAACATCGAAAAAACACAGCTTAGGGAGCGTACGACACGTCCACTCATGGGCGTATAAATTGGGAAAAAGAAAAATCAGCAAGACACAGGCACCCCAAAGTTTAGGGCTGCTCTGTTGACAAGAACCTCCACTTCATGACAACTTAAATATCCCAGGAAAGAGAAAAATGGATAAAGAAGTCGTGGTCCTTATGTACAATGGAATATCACTCAGACATGAAATCAATGTCATAAGGCTAGTAGAAGCAAGATGAGTGGAGTTAGGTACGACGATTCTAAGTGAAATAAGTCACACAGAAAAAGACACTTATCATAAGCTATCACTTATAAAGGGAATGTAAAAACCGCTACACTTGAACTGAATTACAAAACAGAACAGAGTCACACGTTTAGAAAACACACTATGGCTGCTTAACGGGAAAGGTGAGGTGGGGTGATGCATAAAACAAGGGGTTCAAATTCGCTCAGATACCGTTCCATACACCCAATATGTAATAGACAAGACCTACTCCTTGCTCAGTGAACTGGACTCAACACCCCCTATTCACCGCACAAGAATATAGGTGACTAGTAAGAATCTTAAAACCTATGTATTGATATATGTCTGGAAGTGAGTCAAGTGGGTGTAAAGCCGCATAAACACAGCCGTGAAAAGCAACTAAACCCCATTATAAAAATAAATTACTTTTAAAAACCCGTAAAACAAAGACAGTGAAAGAGAGAGAAATTCTTACAAAATTCGTTCAGAGGCTGTGATGCAACCTGGATTGACCATATCTACACGCACAGGTGGATGAGACATAAGGGTGGACACTCTTGGGGCTGAAAGGTTGGGTTAGGTTGGGTGAGCAAACGCAGACCCTTTAAAGTAATACTGCGTGGTACCCATCCCATGGGTCCCAAGTCTCCAGGTTCAAGGGCATCTTCCTACATCGAAAACATGCATGAGAAACTCAGAAGATGGTACACCATGTGATTTTGAAAGGTTTCTAAAACGCACCTCATTTCTCATCTCCTTGTGCTCGGGTTCGCCATTCCAGCTACTTTACTAGCAATCTCCCTACTTGGAGAATCAGCACCTTTAACCTCCTGTTCTGTACAGGTTGCAATTTGTCCTGAGGATGAACGGGAAGAGGGGCAACCAATGAGAGACTAGATCTAGGTGTTGGGATAGGCACAGGTCACTCTAATTTCCCATCAGGAAGAAGAATTAATCACAGGCTCAGCCTGCCGCCCAGAAGCACAATAGGGCCTGAGGCAATCCCGCGCTTTTGCGGCCAGCTCCCAAAAAAGCGAGTTGAAAAATGGAGCTCAGGGACACTGCAATTCACAAACCCGCAGAGTTATAAATGATAACTCTCATCCACAGATATATTGAGGGAAGGCAACGAAGAGGATTTGAAAGCAAGGCAGAATTGCAGAAAACAGATTTCAGGAGGTAGATTCGAATCGCCTTTAAAGCACATGAAAAGCGGCAAAAGGTCGACAATGATGCCCTTGGCCAAAAAGGGCGTATGCGTTTTTTCCTGAATGTATTCAGGAAAAAACGCATACGCCCTTTTTGGCCAACCAAGCAACCTGGAAAGGCAAATCAGTGCTACAAAGAAGTCTCGCTTCCCATCGGTCAAAAGTGCCATGCTGCAAAAAGTGGCAAAACCAGAAATGCAGGACAGGCCATGGAGAAATGGTAGCCTTGCTACGCTGATGGGCGGGATGTAAATTGCCAACAGCCACTCTGGAAAAGTGTACGGTGTGTCCTGAAACATCGAAAAAACACAGCTTAGGGAGCATAGGGCACGTCCACTCATGGGCGTATAAATTGGGAAAACTAAAAATCAGCAAGACACAGGCACCCCAAAGTTTAGGGCTGCTCTGTTGACAAGAACCTCCACTTCATGACACCTTAAATATCCCAGGAAAGAGAAAAATGGATAAAGAAGTTGTGGTCCTTATGTACAATGGAATATCACTCAGACATGAAATCAATGTCATAAGGCTAGTAGAAGCAAGATCAGTGGATTTAGGTACGATGATCCTAAGTGAAATAAGTCACACAGAAAAAGACACTTATCATAAGCTATCACTTATAGAGGGAATGTAAAAACCGCTACACTTGAATTGAATTACAAAACAGAACAGAGTCACACGTTTAGAAAACACACGATGGCTGCTGAGCGGGAAAGGTGAGGTGGGGTGATGCATAAAACAAGGGTTTCAAATTCGCTCAGATACCGTTCCATACACCCAATATGTAATAGACAAGACCTACTCCTTGCTCAGTGAACTGGACTCAACACCCCCTATTCACCGCACAAGAATATAGGTGACTAGTAAGAATCTTAAAACCTATGTATTGATATCTGTCTGGAAGTGAGTCAAGTGGGTGTAAAGCCGCATAAACACAGCCGTGAAAAGCAGCTAAACCCCATTATAAAAATAAATTACTTTTAAAAACCCGTAAAACAAAGACAGTGAAAGAGAGAGAAATTCTTACACAATTCGTTCAGAGGCTGTGATGCAACCTGGATTGACCATATCTAGACCCACAGCTGGATGAGACATAAGGGTGGACACTCTTGGGGCTGAAAGGTTGGGTGAGGTTGGGTGAGCAAACGCAGACCCTTTAAAGTAATACTGCCTGGTACCCATCCCATGGGTCCCAAATCTCCAGGTTCAAGGGCATCTTCCTACATCGAAAACATGCATGAGAAACCCAGAAGATGGTACACCGTGTGATTTTGAAAGGTTTCTAATACGCACCTCATTTCTCATCTCCTTGTGCTCGGGTTCGCCTTTCCAGCTACTTTACTAGCAATCTCCCTACTTGGAGAATCAGCACCTTTAAGCTCCTGTTCCCTACAGGTTGCAATTTGTCCTGAGGATGAACGGGAAGAGGGGCAACCAATGAGAGACTAGATCTATGTGTTGGGACAGGCTCAGGTCACTCTATTTTCCCATCGGGAAGAAGAATTAACCACAGGCTCAGCCTGCCGCCCAGAAACAGAATAGGGCCTGAGGCAATCCCGCGCTTTTGCGGCCAGCTCCCAAAAAAGCCAGTTGAAAAATGGAGCTCAGGGACACTGCAATTCACAAACCCGCAGAGCTATAAATGATAACTCTCATCCACAGATATATTGAGGGAAGGCAACGAAGAGGATTTGAAAGCAAGGCAGAATTGCAGGAAACAGGTTTCAGGAGGTAGATTCGAATCGCCTTTAAAGCACATGAAAAGTGGTAAAACGTCGACAATGATGCCCTTGGCCAAACAGGGCGTATGCGTTTTTTCCTGAATATATTCAGGAAAAAACGCATACGCCCTGTTTGGCCAACCAAGCAACCTGGAAAGGCAAATCAGCGCTACAAAGAAGTCTCGCTTCCCATCGGTCAAAAGGGCCATGCTGCAAAAAGTGTCAAAACCAGAAATGCAGGACAGGCCATGGAGAAATGGCAGCCTTGCTACGCTGATGGGCGGGATGTAAATTGCGAACAGCCACTCTGGAGAAGTGTATGGTGTGTCCTGAAACATCGAAAAAACACAGCTTAGGGAGCATAGGGCACGTCCTCTCATGGGCGTATATATTGGGAAAACTAAAAATCAGCAAGACACAGGCACCCCAAAGTTTAGGGCTGCTCTGTTGACAAGAACCTCCACTTCATGACACCTTAAATATCCCAGGAAAGACAAAAATGGATAAAGAAGTTGTGGTCCTTATGTACAATGGAATATCACTCAGACATGAAATCAATGTCATAAGGCTAGTAGAAGCAAGATGAGAGGATTTAGGTACGATGATTCTAAGTGAAATAAGTCACACAGAAAAAGACACTTATCATAAGCTATCACTTATAGAGGGAATGTAAAAACCGCTACACTTGAACTGAATTACAAAACAGAACAGAGTCACACGTTTAGAAAACACACTATGGCTGCTTAACGGGAAAGGTGAGGTGGCGTGATGCATAAAACAAGGGTTTCAAATTCGCTCAGATACCGTTCCATACACCCAATATGTAATAGACAAGACCTACTCCTTGCTCAGTGAACTGGACTCAACACCCCCTATTCACCGCACAAGAATATATGTGACTAGTAAGAATCTTAAAACCTATGTATTGATATCTGTCTGGAAGTGAGTCAAGTGGGTGTAAAGCCGCATAAACACAGCCGTGAAAAGCAGCTAAACCCCATTATAAAAATAAATTACCTTTAAAAACCCGTAAAACAAAGACAGTGAAAGAGAGAGAAATTCTTACAAAATTCGTTCAGAGGCTCTGATGCAACCTGGATTGACCATATCTAGACCCAGAGCTGGATGAGACATAAGGGTGGACACTCTTGGGGCTGAAAGGTTGGGTGAGGTTGGGTGAGCAAACGCAGACCCTTTAAAGTAATACTGCCTGGTACCCATCCCATGGGTCCCAAATCTCCAGGTTCAAGGGCATCTTCCTACATCGAAAACATGCATGAGTAACCCAGAAGATGGTACACCGTGTGATTTTGAAAGGTTTCTAATATGCACCTCATTTCTCATCTCCTTGTGCTCGGGTTCGCCTTTCCAGCTACTTTACTAGCAATCTCCCTACTTGGAGAATCAGCACCTTTAAGCTCCTGTTCCCTACAGGTTGCAATTTGTCCTGAGGATGAACGGGAAGAGGGGCAACCAATGAGAGACTAGATCTAGATGTTGGGACAGGCACAGGTCACTCTATTTCCCATCAGGAAGAAGAATTAACCACAGGCTAAGCCTGCCGCCCAGAAGCAGAATAGGGCCTGAGGGAACCCCGCGCTTTTGCGGCCAGCTCCCAAAAAAGCCAGTTGAAAAATGGAGCTCAGGGACACTGCAATTCAGAAACCCGCAGAGTTATGAATGATAACTCTCATCCACAGATATATTGAGGGAAGGCAACGAAGAGGATTTGAAAGCAAGGCAGAATTGCAGGAAACAGAATTCAGGAGGTAGATTCGAATCGCCTTTAAAGCACATGAAAAGCGGCAAAACGTCGACAATGATGCCCTTGGCCAAAAAGGGCGTAGGCGTTTTTTCCTGAATATATTCAGGAAAAAACGCCTACGCCCTTTTTGGCCAACCAAGCAACCTGGAAAGGCAAATCAGTGCTACAAAGAAGTCTCGCTTCCCATCGGTCAAAAGTGCCATGCTGCAAAAAGTGTCAAAACCAGAAATGCAGGACAGGCCATGGAGAAATGGCAGCCTTGCTACGCTGATGGGCGGGATGTAAATTGCCAACAGCCACTCTGGAGAAGTGTACGGTGTGTCCTGAAACATCGAAAAAACACAGCTTAGGGAGCATAGGGCACGTCCACTCATGGGCGTATAAATTGGGAAAACTAAAAATCAGCAAGACACAGGCACCCCAAAGTTTAGGGCTGCTCTGTTGACAAGAACCTCCACTTCATGACACCTTAAATATCCCAGGAAAGAGAAAAATGGATAAAGAAGTTGTGGTCCTTATGTACAATGGAATATCACTCAGACATGAAATCAATGTCATAAGGCTAGTAGAAGCAAGATGAGTGGATTTACGTACGACGATTCTAAGTGAAATAAGTCACACAGAAAAAGACACTTATCATAAGCTATCACTTATAGAGGGAATGTAAAAACCGCTACACTTGAACTGAATTACAAAACAGAACAGAGTCACACGTTTAGAAAACACACTATGGCTGCTTAACGGGAAAGGTGAGGTGCGGTGATGCATAAAACAAGGGTTTCAAATTCGCTCAGATACCGTTCCATACACCCAATATGTAATAGACAAGACCTACTCCTTGCTCAGTGAACTGGACTCAACACCCCCTATTCACCGCACAAGAATATATGTGACTAGTAAGAATCTTAAAACCTATGTATTGATATCTGTCTGGAAGTGAGTCAAGTGGGTGTAAAGCCGCATAAACACAGCCCTGAAAAGCAGCTAAACCCCATTATAAAAATAAATTACTTTTAAAAACCCGTAAAACAAAGACAGTGAAAGAGAGAGAAATTCTTACAAAATTCGTTCAGAGGCTGTGATGCAACCTGGATTGACCATATCTAGACCCACAGCTGGATGAGACATAAGGGTGGACACTCTTGGGAGTGAAAGGTTGGGTGAGGTTGGGTGAGGTTGGGTGAGCAAACACAGACCCTTTAAAGTAATACTGCCTGGTACCCATCCCATGGGTCCCAAATCTCCAGGTTCAAGGGCATCTTCCTACATCGAAAACATGCATGAGAAACCCAGAAGATGGTACACCGTGTGGTTTTGAAAGTTTTCTAATACGCACCTCATTTCTCATCTCCTTGTGCTCGGGTTCGCCATTCCAGCTACTTTACTAGCAATCTCCCTACTTGGAAAATCAGCACCTTTAAGCTCCTGTTCCCTACAGGTTGCAATTTGTCCTGAGGATGAACGGGAAGAGGGGCAACCAATGAGAGACTAGATCTAGGTGTTGGGACAGGCACAGGTCACTCTATTTTCCCATCAGGAAGCAGAATTAACCACAGGCTCAGCCTGCCTCCCAGAAGCAGAATAGGGCCTGAGGCAATCCCGCGCTTTTGCGGCCAGCTCCCAAAAAAGCGACTTGAAAAATGGAGCTCAGGGACACTGCAATTCACAAAGACGCAGAGTTATAAATGATAACTCTCATCCACAGATATATTGAGGGAAGGCAACGAAGAGGATTTGAAAGCAAGGCAGAATTGCAGGAAACAGATTTCAGGAGGTAGATTCGAATCGCCTTTAAAGCACATGAAAAGCGGCAAAATGTCGACAATGATGCCCTTGGCCAAAAAGGGCGTATGCGTTTTATCCTGAATATATTCAGGAAAAAACGCATACGCCCTTTTTGGTCAACCAAGCAACCTGGAAAGTCAAATCAGCGCTACAAAGAAGTCTCGCTTCCCATCGGTCAAAAGGGCAATGCTGCAAAAAGTGTCAAAACCAGAAATGCAGGACAGGCCATGGAGAAATGGCAGCCTTGCTACGCTGATGGGCGGGATGTAAATTGCCAACAGCCACTCTGGAGAAGTGTACGGTGTGTCCTGAAACATCGAAAAAACACAGCTTAGGGAGCATAGGGCATGTCCACTCATGGGCGTATAAATTGGGAAAACTAAAAATCAGCAAGACACAGGCACCCCAAAATTTAGGGCTGCTCTGTTGACAAGAACCTCCACTTCATGACACCTTAAATATCCCAGGAAAGAGAAAAATGGATAAAGAAGTTGTGGTCCTTATGTACAATGGAATATCACTCAGACATGAAATCAATGTCATAAGGCTAGTAGAAGCAAGATGAGTGGATTTAGGTACAACAATTCTAAGTGAAATTAGTCACACAGGAAAAGACACTTATCATAAGCTATCACTTATAGAGGGAATGTAAAAACCGCTACACTTGAACTGAATTACAAAAGAGAACAGAGTCACACGTTTAGAAAACACACTATGGCTGCTTAACGGGAAAGGTGAGGTGGGGTGAGGCATAAAACAAGGGTTTCAAATTCGCTCAGATACCGTTCCATACACCCAATATGTAATAGACAAGACCTACTCCTTGCTCAGTGAACTGGACTCAACACCCCCTATTCACCGCACAAGAATATATGTGACTAGTAAGAATATTAAAACCTATGTATTGATATCTGTCTGGAAGTGAGTCAAGTGGGTGTAAAGCCGCATAAACACAGCCGTGAAAAGCAGCTAAACCCCATTATAAAAATAAATTACTTTTAAAAACCCGTAAAACAAAGACAGTGAAAGAGAGAGAAATTCTTACAAAATTCGTTCAGAGGCTGTGATGCAACCTGGATTGACCAAATCTAGACCCACAGCTGGATGAGACATAAGGGTGGACACTCTTGGGGCTGAAAGGTTGGGTGAGGTTGGGTGAGCAAACGCAGACCCTTTAAAGTAATACTGCCTGGTACCCATCCCATGGGTCCCAAATCTCCAGGTTCAAGGGCATCTTCCTACATCGAAAACATGCATGAGAAACCCAGAAGATGGTACACCGTGTGATTTTGAAAGGTTTCTAATACGCACCTCATTTCTCATCTCCTTGTGCTCGGGTTCGCCTTTCCAGCTACTTTACTAGCAATCTCCCTACTTGGAGAATCAGCACCTTTAAGCTCCTGTTCCCTACAGGTTGCAATTTGTCCTGAGGATGAACGGGAAGAGGGGCAACCAATGAGAGACTAGATCTAGGTGTTGGGACAGGCACAGGTCACTCTATTTCCCATCAGGAAGAAGAATTAACCACAGGCTACGCCTGCCGCCCAGAAGCAGAATAGGGCCTGAGGCAATCCCGCGCTTTTGCGGCCAGCTCCCAAAAAAGCCAGTTGAAAAATGGAGCTCAGGGACACTGCAATTCAGAAACCCGCAGAGTTATGAATGATAACTCTCATCCACAGATATATTGAGGGAAGGCAACGAAGAGGATTTGAAAGCAAGGCAGAATTGCAGGAAACAGAATTCAGGAGGTAGATTCGAATCGCCTTTAAAGCACATGAAAAGCGGCAAAACGTCGACAATGATGCCCTTGGCCAAAAAGGGCGTAGGCGTTTTTTCCTGAATATATTCAGGAAAAAACGCATACGCCCTTTTTGGCCAACCAAGCAACCTGGAAAGGCAAATCAGTGCTACAAAGAAGTCTCGCTTCCCATCGGTCAAAAGGGCCATGCTGCAAAAAGTGTCAAAACCAGAAATGCAGGACAGGCCATGGAGAAATGGCAGCCTTGCTACGCTGATGGGCGGGATGTAAATTGCCAACAGCCACTCTGGAGAAGTGTACGGTGTGTCCTGAAACATCGAAAAAACACAGCTTAGGGAGCATAGGGCACGTCCACTCATGGGCGTATAAATTGGGAAAACTAAAAATCAGCAAGACACAGGCACCCCAAAGTTTAGGGCTGCTCTGTTGACAAGAACCTCCACTTCATGACACCTTAAATATCCCAGGAAAGAGAAAAATGGATAAAGAAGTTGTGGTCCTTATGTACAATGGAATATCACTCAGACATGAAATCAATGTCATAAGGCTAGTAGAAGCAAGATGAGTGGATTTACGTACGACGATTCTAAGTGAAATAAGTCACACAGAAAAAGACACTTATCATAAGCTATCACTTATAGAGGGAATGTAAAAACCGCTACACTTGAACTGAATTACAAAACAGAACAGAGTCACACGTTTAGAAAACACACTATGGCTGCTTAACGGGAAAGGTGAGGTGGGGTGATGCATAAAACAAGGGTTTCAAATTCGCTCAGATACCGTTCCATACACCCAATATGTAATAGACAAGACCTACTCCTTGCTCAGTGAACTGGACTCAACACCCCCTATTCACCGCACAAGAATATATGTGACTAGTAAGAATCTTAAAACCTATGTATTGATATCTGTCTGGAAGTGAGTCAAGTGGGTGTAAAGCCGCATAAACACAGCCCTGAAAAGCAGCTAAACCCCATTATAAAAATAAATTACTTTTAAAAACCCGTAAAACAAAGACAGTGAAAGAGAGAGAAATTCTTACAAAATTCGTTCAGAGGCTGTGATGCAACCTGGATTGACCATATCTAGACCCACAGCTGGATGAGACATAAGGGTGGACACTCTTGGGAGTGAAAGGTTGGGTGAGGTTGGGTGAGGTTGGGTGAGCAAACACAGACCCTTTAAAGTAATACTGCCTGGTACCCATCCCATGGGTCCCAAATCTCCAGGTTCAAGGGCATCTTCCTACATCGAAAACATGCATGAGAAACCCAGAAGATGGTACACCGTGTGGTTTTGAAAGTTTTCTAATACGCACCTCATTTCTCATCTCCTTGTGCTCGGGTTCGCCATTCCAGCTACTTTACTAGCAATCTCCCTACTTGGAAAATCAGCACCTTTAAGCTCCTGTTCCCTACAGGTTGCAATTTGTCCTGAGGATGAACGGGAAGAGGGGCAACCAATGAGAGACTAGATCTAGGTGTTGGGACAGGCACAGGTCACTCTATTTTCCCATCAGGAAGCAGAATTAACCACAGGCTCAGCCTGCCTCCCAGAAGCAGAATAGGGCCTGAGGCAATCCCGCGCTTTTGCGGCCAGCTCCCAAAAAAGCGACTTGAAAAATGGAGCTCAGGGACACTGCAATTCACAAAGACGCAGAGTTATAAATGATAACTCTCATCCACAGATATATTGAGGGAAGGCAACGAAGAGGATTTGAAAGCAAGGCAGAATTGCAGGAAACAGATTTCAGGAGGTAGATTCGAATCGCCTTTAAAGCACATGAAAAGCGGCAAAACGTCGACAATGATGCCCTTGGCCAAAAAGGGCGTATGCGTTTTATCCTGAATATATTCAGGAAAAAACGCATACGCCCTTTTTGGTCAACCAAGCAACCTGGAAAGGCAAATCAGCGCTACAAAGAAGTATCGCTTCCCATCGGTCAAAACGGCAATGCTGCAAAAAGTGTCAAAACCAGAAATGCAGGACAGGCCATGGAGAAATGGCAGCCTTGCTACGCTGATGGGCGGGATGTAAATTGCCAACAGCCACTCTGGAGAAGTGTACGGTGTGTCCTGAAACATCGAAAAAACACAGCTTAGGGAGCATAGGGCACGTCCACTCATGGGCGTATAAATTGGGAAAACTAAAAATCAGCAAGACACAGGCACCCCAAAATTTAGGGCTGCTCTGTTGACAAGAACCTCCACTTCATGACACCTTAAATATCCCAGGAAAGAGAAAAATGGATAAAGAAGTTGTGGTCCTTATGTACAATGGAATATCACTCAGACATGAAATCAATGTCAGAAGGCTAGTAGAAGCAAGATGAGTGGATTTAGGTACAACAATTCTAAGTGAAATTAGTCACACAGGAAAAGACACTTATCATAAGCTATCACTTATAGAGGGAATGTAAAAACCGCTACACTTGAACTGAATTACAAAAGAGAACAGAGTCACACGTTTAGAAAACACACTATGGCTGCTTAACGGGAAAGGTGAGGTGGGGTGAGGCATAAAACAAGGGTTTCAAATTCGCTCAGATACCGTTCCATACACCCAATATGTAATAGACAAGACCTACTCCTTGCTCAGTGAACTGGACTCAACACCCCCTATTCACCGCACAAGAATATATGTGACTAGTAAGAATCTTAAAACCTATGTATTGATATCTGTCTGGAAGTGAGTCAAGTGGGTGTAAGGACGCATAAACACAGCCGTGAAAAGCAGCTAAACCCCATTATAAAAATAAATTACTTTTAAAAACCCGTAAAACAAAGACAGTGAAAGAGAGAGAAATTCTTACAAAATTCGTTCAGAGGCTGTGATGCAACCTGGATTGACCAAATCTAGACCCACAGCTGGATGAGACATAAGGGTGGACACTCTTGGGGCTGAAAGGTTGGGTGAGGTTGGGTGAGCAAACGCAGACCCTTTAAAGTAATACTGCCTGGTACCCATCCCATGGGTCCCAAATCTCCAGGTTCAAGGGCATCTTCCTACATCGAAAACATGCATGAGAAACCCAGAAGATGGTACACCGTGTGATTTTGAAAGGTTTCTAATACGCACCTCATTTCTCATCTCCTTGTGCTCGGGTTCGCCTTTCCAGCTACTTTACTAGCAATCTCCCTACTTGGAGAATCAGCACCTTTAAGCTCCTGTTCCCTACAGGTTGCAATTTGTCCTGAGGATGAACGGGAAGAGGGGCAACCAATGAGAGACTAGATCTAGGTGTTGGGACAGGCACAGGTCACTCTATTTCCCATCAGGAAGAAGAATTAACCACAGGCTACGCCTGCCGCCCAGAAGCAGAATAGGGCCTGAGGCAATCCCGCGCTTTTGCGGCCAGCTCCCAAAAAAGCCAGTTGAAAAATGGAGCTCAGGGACACTGCAATTCAGAAACCCGCAGAGTTATGAATGATAACTCTCATCCACAGATATATTGAGGGAAGGCAACGAAGAGGATTTGAAAGCAAGGCAGAATTGCAGGAAACAGAATTCAGGAGGTAGATTCGAATCGCCTTTAAAGCACATGAAAAGCGGCAAAACGTCGACAATGATGCCCTTGGCCAAAAAGGGCGTAGGCGTTTTTTCCTGAATATATTCAGGAAAAAACGCATACGCCCTTTTTGGCCAACCAAGCAACCTGGAAAGGCAAATCAGTGCTACAAAGAAGTCTCGCTTCCCATCGGTCAAAAGGGCCATGCTGCAAAAAGTGTCAAAACCAGAAATGCAGGACAGGCCATGGAGAAATGGCAGCCTTGCTACGCTGATGGGCGGGATGTAAATTGCCAACAGCCACTCTGGAGAAGTGTACGGTGTGTCCTGAAACATCGAAAAAACACAGCTTAGGGAGCATAGGGCACGTCCACTCATGGGCGTATAAATTGGGAAAACTAAAAATCAGCAAGACACAGGCACCCCAAAGTTTAGGGCTGCTCTGTTGACAAGAACCTCCACTTCATGACACCTTAAATATCCCAGGAAAGAGAAAAATGGATAAAGAAGTTGTGGTCCTTATGTACAATGGAATATCACTCAGACATGAAATCAATGTCATAAGGCTAGTAGAAGCAAGATGAGTGGATTTACGTACGACGATTCTAAGTGAAATAAGTCACACAGAAAAAGACACTTATCATAAGCTATCACTTATAGAGGGAATGTAAAAACCGCTACACTTGAACTGAATTACAAAACAGAACAGAGTCACACGTTTAGAAAACACACTATGGCTGCTTAACGGGAAAGGTGAGGTGGGGTGATGCATAAAACAAGGGTTTCAAATTCGCTCAGATACCGTTCCATACACCCAATATGTAATAGACAAGACCTACTCCTTGCTCAGTGAACTGGACTCAACACCCCCTATTCACCGCACAAGAATATATGTGACTAGTAAGAATCTTAAAACCTATGTATTGATATCTGTCTGGAAGTGAGTCAAGTGGGTGTAAAGCCGCATAAACACAGCCCTGAAAAGCAGCTAAACCCCATTATAAAAATAAATTACTTTTAAAAACCCGTAAAACAAAGACAGTGAAAGAGAGAGAAATTCTTACAAAATTCGTTCAGAGGCTGTGATGCAACCTGGATTGACCATATCTAGACCCACAGCTGGATGAGACATAAGGGTGGACACTCTTAGGAGTGAAAGGTTGGGTGAGGTTGGGTGAGGTTGGGTGAGCAAACACAGACCCTTTAAAGTAATACTGCCTGGTACCCATCCCATGGGTCCCAAATCTCCAGGTTCAAGGGCATCTTCCTACATCGAAAACATGCATGAGAAACCCAGAAGATGGTACACCGTGTGGTTTTGAAAGTTTTCTAATACGCACCTCATTTCTCATCTCCTTGTGCTCGGGTTCGCCATTCCAGCTACTTTACTAGCAATCTCCCTACTTGGAAAATCAGCACCTTTAAGCTCCTGTTCCCTACAGGTTGCAATTTGTCCTGAGGATGAACGGGAAGAGGGGCAACCAATGAGAGACTAGATCTAGGTGTTGGGACAGGCACAGGTCACTCTATTTTCCCATCAGGAAGCAGAATTAACCACAGGCTCAGCCTGCCTCCCAGAAGCAGAATAGGGCCTGAGGCAATCCCGCGCTTTTGCGGCCAGCTCCCAAAAAAGCGACTTGAAAAATGGAGCTCAGGGACACTGCAATTCACAAAGACGCAGAGTTATAAATGATAACTCTCATCCACAGATATATTGAGGGAAGGCAACGAAGAGGATTTGAAAGCAAGGCAGAATTGCAGGAAACAGATTTCAGGAGGTAGATTCGAATCGCCTTTAAAGCACATGAAAAGCGGCAAAACGTCGACAATGATGCCCTTGGCCAAAAAGGGCGTATGCGTTTTATCCTGAATATATTCAGGAAAAAACGCATACGCCCTTTTTGGTCAACCAAGCAACCTGGAAAGGCAAATCAGCGCTACAAAGAAGTATCGCTTCCCATCGGTCAAAACGGCAATGCTGCAAAAAGTGTCAAAACCAGAAATGCAGGACAGGCCATGGAGAAATGGCAGCCTTGCTACGCTGATGGGCGGGATGTAAATTGCCAACAGCCACTCTGGAGAAGTGTACGGTGTGTCCTGAAACATCGAAAAAACACAGCTTAGGGAGCATAGGGCACGTCCACTCATGGGCGTATAAATTGGGAAAACTAAAAATCAGCAAGACACAGGCACCCCAAAATTTAGGGCTGCTCTGTTGACAAGAACCTCCACTTCATGACACCTTAAATATCCCAGGAAAGAGAAAAATGGATAAAGAAGTTGTGGTCCTTATGTACAATGGAATATCACTCAGACATGAAATCAATGTCAGAAGGCTAGTAGAAGCAAGATGAGTGGATTTAGGTACAACAATTCTAAGTGAAATTAGTCACACAGGAAAAGACACTTATCATAAGCTATCACTTATAGAGGGAATGTAAAAACCGCTACACTTGAACTGAATTACAAAAGAGAACAGAGTCACACGTTTAGAAAACACACTATGGCTGCTTAACGGGAAAGGTGAGGTGGGGTGAGGCATAAAACAAGGGTTTCAAATTCGCTCAGATACCGTTCCATACACCCAATATGTAATAGACAAGACCTACTCCTTGCTCAGTGAACTGGACTCAACACCCCCTATTCACCGCACAAGAATATATGTGACTAGTAAGAATCTTAAAACCTATGTATTGATATCTGTCTGGAAGTGAGTCAAGTGGGTGTAAAGCCGCATAAACACAGCCGTGAAAAGCAGCTAAACCCCATTATAAAAATAAATTACTTTTAAAAACCCGTAAAACAAAGACAGTGAAAGAGAGAGAAATTCTTACAAAATTCGTTCAGAGGCTGTGATGCAACCTGGATTGACCAAATCTAGACCCACAGCTGGATGAGACATAAGGGTGGACACTCTTGGGGCTGAAAGGTTGGGTGAGGTTGGGTGAGCAAACGCAGACCCTTTAAAGTAATACTGCCTGGTACCCATCCCATGGGTCCCAAATCTCCAGGTTCAAGGGCATCTTCCTACATCGAAAACATGCATGAGAAACCCAGAAGATGGTACACCGTGTGATTTTGAAAGGTTTCTAATACGCACCTCATTTCTCATCTCCTTGTGCTCGGGTTCGCCTTTCCAGCTACTTTACTAGCAATCTCCCTACTTGGAGAATCAGCACCTTTAAGCTCCTGTTCCCTACAGGTTGCAATTTGTCCTGAGGATGAACGGGAAGAGGGGCAACCAATGAGAGACTAGATCTAGGTGTTGGGACAGGCACAGGTCACTCTATTTCCCATCAGGAAGAAGAATTAACCACAGGCTAAGCCTGCCGCCCAGAAGCAGAATAGGGCCTGAGGCAATCCCGCGCTTTTGCGGCCAGCTCCCAAAAAAGCCAGTTGAAAAATGGAGCTCAGGGACACTGCAATTCAGAAACCCGCAGAGTTATGAATGATAACTCTCATCCACAGATATATTGAGGGAAGGCAACGAAGAGGATTTGAAAGCAAGGCAGAATTGCAGGAAACAGAATTCAGGAGGTAGATTCGAATCGCCTTTAAAGCACATGAAAAGCGGCAAAACGTCGACAATGATGCCCTTGGCCAAAAAGGGCGTAGGCGTTTTTTCCTGAATATATTCAGGAAAAAACGCATACGCCCTTTTTGGCCAACCAAGCAACCTGGAAAGGCAAATCAGTGCTACAAAGAAGTCTCGCTTCCCATCGGTCAAAAGGGCCATGCTGCAAAAAGTGTCAAAACCAGAAATGCAGGACAGGCCATGGAGAAATGGCAGCCTTGCTACGCTGATGGGCGGGATGTAAATTGCCAACAGCCACTCTGGAGAAGTGTACGGTGTGTCCTGAAACATCGAAAAAACACAGCTTAGGGAGCATAGGGCACGTCCACTCATGGGCGTATAAATTGGGAAAACTAAAAATCAGCAAGACACAGGCACCCCAAAGTTTAGGGCTGCTCTGTTGACAAGAACCTCCACTTCATGACACCTTAAATATCCCAGGAAAGAGAAAAATGGATAAAGAAGTTGTGGTCCTTATGTACAATGGAATATCACTCAGACATGAAATCAATGTCATAAGGCTAGTAGAAGCAAGATGAGTGGATTTACGTACGACGATTCTAAGTGAAATAAGTCACACAGAAAAAGACACTTATCATAAGCTATCACTTATAGAGGGAATGTAAAAACCGCTACACTTGAACTGAATTACAAAACAGAACAGAGTCACACGTTTAGAAAACACACTATGGCTGCTTAACGGGAAAGGTGAGGTGGGGTGATGCATAAAACAAGGGTTTCAAATTCGCTCAGACACCGTTCCATACACCCAATATGTAATAGACAAGACCTACTCCTTGCTCAGTGAACTGGACTCAACACCCCCTATTCACCGCACAAGAATATATGTGACTAGTAAGAATCTTAAAACCTATGTATTGATATCTGTCTGGAAGTGAGTCAAGTGGGTGTAAAGCCGCATAAACTCAACCCTGAAAAGCAGCTAAACCCCATTATAAAAATAAATTACTTTTAAAAACCCGTAAAACAAAGACAGTGAAAGAGAGAGAAATTCTTACAAAATTCGTTCAGAGGCTGTGATGCAACCTGGATTGACCATATCTAGACCCACAGCTGGATGAGACATAAGGGTGGACACTCTTGGGAGTGAAAGGTTGGGTGAGGTTGGGTGAGGTTGGGTGAGCAAACACAGACCCTTTAAAGTAATACTGCCTGGTACCCATCCCATGGGTCCCAAATCTCCAGGTTCAAGGGCATCTTCCTACATCGAAAACATGCATGAGAAACCCAGAAGATGGTACACCGTGTGGTTTTGAAAGTTTTCTAATACGCACCTCATTTCTCATCTCCTTGTGCTCGGGTTCGCCATTCCAGCTACTTTACTAGCAATCTCCCTACTTGGAAAATCAGCACCTTTAAGCTCCTGTTCCCTACAGGTTGCAATTTGTCCTGAGGATGAACGGGAAGAGGGGCAACCAATGAGAGACTAGATCTAGGTGTTGGGACAGGCACAGGTCACTCTATTTTCCCATCAGGAAGCAGAATTAACCACAGGCTCAGCCTGCCTCCCAGAAGCAGAATAGGGCCTGAGGCAATCCCGCGCTTTTGCGGCCAGCTCGCAAAAAAGCGACTTGAAAAATGGAGCTCAGGGACACTGCAATTCACAAAGACGCAGAGTTATAAATGATAACTCTCATGCACAGATATATTGAGGGAAGGCAACGAAGAGGATTTGAAAGCAAGGCAGAATTGCAGGAAACAGATTTCAGGAGGTAGATTCGAATCGCCTTTAAAGCACATGAAAAGCGGCAAAACGTCGACAATGATGCCCTTGGCCAAAAAGGGCGTATGCGTTTTATCCTGAATATATTCAGGAAAAAACGCATACGCCCTTTTTGGTCAACCAAGCAACCTGGAAAGGCAAATCAGCGCTACAAAGAAGTCTCGCTTCCCATCGGTCAAAAGGGCAATGCTGCAAAAAGTGTCAAAACCAGAAATGCAGGACAGGCCATGGAGAAATGGCAGCCTTGCTACGCTGATGGGCGGGATGTAAATTGCCAACAGCCACTCTGGAGAAGTGTACGGTGTGTCCTGAAACATCGAAAAAACACAGCTTAGGGAGCATAGGGCACGTCCACTCATGGGCGTATAAATTGGGAAAACTAAAAATCAGCAAGACACAGGCACCCCAAAATTTAGGGCTGCTCTGTTGACAAGAACCTCCACTTCATGACACCTTAAATATCCCAGGAAAGAGAAAAATGGATAAAGAAGTTGTGGTCCTTATGTACAATGGAATATCACTCAGACATGAAATCAATGTCATAAGGCTAGTAGAAGCAAGATGAGTGGATTTAGGTACAACAATTCTAAGTGAAATTAGTCACACAGGAAAAGACACTTATCATAAGCTATCACTTATAGAGGGAATGTAAAAACCGCTACACTTGAACTGAATTACAAAAGAGAACAGAGTCACACGTTTAGAAAACACACTATGGCTGCTTAACGGGAAAGGTGAGGTGGGGTGAGGCATAAAACAAGGGTTTCAAATTCGCTCAGATACCGTTCCATACACCCAATATGTAATAGACAAGACCTACTCCTTGCTCAGTGAACTGGACTCAACACCCCCTATTCACCGCACAAGAATATATGTGACTAGTAAGAATCTTAAAACCTATGTATTGATATCTGTCTGGAAGTGAGTCAAGTGGGTGTAAAGCCGCATAAACACAGCCGTGAAAAGCAGCTAAACCCCATTATAAAAATAAATTACTTTTAAAAACCCGTAAAACAAAGACAGTGAAAGAGAGAGAAATTCTTACAAAATTCGTTCAGAGGCTGTGATGCAACCTGGATTGACCAAATCTAGACCCACAGCTGGTTGAGACATAAGGGTGGACACTCTTGGGGCTGAAATGTTGGGTGAGGTTGGGTGAGCAAACGCAGACCCTTTAAAGTAATACTGCCTGGTACCCATCCCATGGGTCCCAAATCTCCAGGTTCAAGGGCATCTTCCTACATCGAAAACATGCATGAGAAACCCAGAAGATGGTACACCGTGTGATTTTGAAAGGTTTCTAATACGCACCTCATTTCTCATCTCCTTGTGCTCGGGTTCGCCTTTCCAGCTACTTTACTAGCAATCTCCCTACTTGGAGAATCAGCACCTTTAAGCTCCTGTTCCCTACAGGTTGCAATTTGTCCTGAGGATGAACGGGAAGAGGGGCAACCAATGAGAGACTAGATCTAGGTGTTGGGACAGGCACAGGTCACTCTATTTCCCATCAGGAAGAAGAATTAACCACAGGCTAAGCCTGCCGCCCAGAAGCAGAATAGGGCCTGAGGCAATCCCGCGCTTTTGCGGCCAGCTCCCAAAAAAGCCAGTTGAAAAATGGAGCTCAGGGACACTGCAATTCAGAAACCCGCAGAGTTATGAATGATAACTCTCATCCACAGATATATTGAGGGAAGGCAACGAAGAGGATTTGAAAGCAAGGCAGAATTGCAGGAAACAGATTTCAGGAGGTAGATTCGAATCGCCTTTAAAGCACATGAAAAGAGGCAAAACGTCGACAATGATGCCCTTGGCCAAAAAGGGCGTATGCGTTTTTTCCTGAATATATTCAGGAAAAAACGCATACGCCCTTTTTGGCCAACCAAGCAACCTGGAAAGGCAAATCAGCGCTACAAAGAAGTCTCGCTTCCCATGGGTCAAAAGGGCCATGCTGCAAAAGGTGTCAAAACCAGAAATGCAGGACAGGCCATGGAGAAATGGCAGCCTTGCTACGCTGATGGGCGGGATGTAAATTGCCAACAGCCACTCTGGAGAAGTGTACGGTGTGTCCTGAAACATCGAAAAAACACAGCTTAGGGAGCATAGGGCACGTCCACTCATGGGCGTATAAATTGGGAAAACTAAAAATCAGCAAGACACAGGCACCCCAAAGTTTAGGGCTGCTCTGTTGACAAGAACCTCCACTTCATGACACCTTAAATATCCAAGGAAAGAGAAAAATGGATAAAGAAGTTGAGGTCCTTATGTACAATGGAATATCACTCAGACATGAAATCAATGTCATAAGGCTAGTAGAAGCAAGATGAGTGGATTTACGTACGACGATTCTAAGTGAAATAAGTCACACAGAAAAAGACACTTATCATAAGCTATCACTTATAGAGGGAATGTAAAAACCGCTACAATTGAACTGAATTACAAAACAGAACAGAGTCACACGTTTAGAAAACACACTATGGCTGCTTAACGGGAAAGGTGAGGTGGGGTGATGCATAAAACAAGGGTTTCAAATTCGCTCACATACCGTTCCATACACCCAATATGTAATAGACAAGACCTACTCCTTGCTCAGTGAACTGGACTCAACACCCCCTATTCACCGCACAAGAATATATGTGACTAGTAAGAATCTTAAAACCTATGTATTGATATCTGTCTGGAAGTGAGTCAAGTGGGTGTAAAGCCGCATAAACACAGCCCTGAAAAGCAGCTAAACCCCATTATAAAAATAAATTACTTTTAAAAACCCGTAAAACAAAGACAGTGAAAGAGAGAGAAATTCTTACAAAATTCGTTCAGAGGCTGTGATGCAACCTGGATTGACCATATCTAGACCCACAGCTGGATGAGACATAAGGGTGGACACTCTTGGGAGTGAAAGGTTGGGTGAGGTTGGGTGAGGTTGGGTGAGCAAACACAGACCCTTTAAAGTAATACTGCCTGGTACCCATCCCATGGGTCCCAAATCTCCAGGTTCAAGGGCATCTTCCTACATCGAAAACATGCATGAGAAACCCAGAAGATGGTACACCGTGTGGTTTTGAAAGTTTTCTAATACGCACCTCATTTCTCATCTCCTTGTGCTCGGGTTCGCCATTCCAGCTACTTTACTAGCAATCTCCCTACTTGGAAAATCAGCACCTTTAAGCTCCTGTTCCCTACAGGTTGCAATTTGTCCTGAGGATGAACGGGAAGAGGGGCAACCAATGAGAGACTAGATCTAGGTGTTGGGACAGGCACAGGTCACTCTATTTTCCCATCAGGAAGCAGAATTAACCACAGGCTCAGCCTGCCTCCCAGAAGCAGAATAGGGCCTGAGGCAATCCCGCGCTTTTCGGCCAGCTCCCAAAAAAGCGACTTGAAAAATGGAGCTCAGGGACACTGCAATTCACAAAGACGCAGAGTTATAAATGATAACTCTCATCCACAGATATATTGAGGGAAGGCAACGAAGAGGATTTGAAAGCAAGGCAGAATTGCAGGAAACAGATTTCAGGAGGTAGATTCGAATCGCCTTTAAAGCACATGAAAAGCGGCAAAACGTCGACAATGATGCCCTTGGCCAAAAAGGGCGTATGCGTTTTATCCTGAATATATTCAGGAAAAAACGCATACGCCCTTTTTGGTCAACCAAGCAACCTGGAAAGGCAAATCAGCGCTACAAAGAAGTCTCGCTTCCCATCGGTCAAAAGGGCCATGCTGCAAAAAGTGTCAAAACCAGAAATGCAGGACAGGCCATGGAGAAATGGCAGCCTTGCTACGCTGATGGGCGGGATGTAAATTGCCAACAGCCACTCTGGAGAAGTGTACGGTGTGTCCTGAAACATCGAAAAAACACAGCTTAGGGAGCATAGGGCACGTCCACTCATGGGCGTATAAATTGGGAAAACTAAAAATCAGCAAGACACAGGCACCCCAAAATTTAGGGCTGCTCTGTTGACAAGAACCTCCACTTCATGACACCTTAAATATCCCAGGAAAGAGAAAAATGGATAAAGAAGTTGTGGTCCTTATGTACAATGGAATATCACTCAGACATGAAATCAATGTCATAAGGCTAGTAGAAGCAAGATGAGTGGATTTAGGTACAACAATTCTAAGTGAAATTAGTCACACAGGAAAAGACACTTATCATAAGCTATCACTTATAGAGGGAATGTAAAAACCGCTACACTTGAACTGAATTACAAAAGAGAACAGAGTCACACGTTTAGAAAACACACTATGGCTGCTTAACGGGAAAGGTGAGGTGGGGTGAGGCATAAAACAAGGGTTTCAAATTCGCTCAGATACCGTTCCATACACCCAATATGTAATAGACAAGACCTACTCCTTGCTCAGTGAACTGGACTCAACACCCCCTATTCACCGTACAAGAATATATGTGACTAGTAAGAATCTTAAAACCTATGTATTGATATCTGTCTGGAAATGAGTCAAGTGGGTGTAAAGCCGCATAAACACAGCCGTGAAAAGCAGCTAAACCCCATTATAAAAATAAATTACTTTTAAAAACCCGTAAAACAAAGACAGTGAAAGAGAGAGAAATTCTTACAAAATTCGTTCAGAGGCTGTGATGCAACCTGGATTGACCATATCTAGACCCACAGCTGTATGAGACATAAGGGTGGACACTCTTGGGGCTGAAAGGTTGGGTGAGGTTGGGTGAGCAAACACAGACCCTTTAAAGTAATACTGCCTGGTACCCATCCCATGGGTCCCAAATCTCCAGGTTCAAGTGCATCTTCCTACATCGAAAACATGCATGAGAAACGCAGAAGATGGTACACCGTGTGATTTTGAAAGGTTTCTAATACGCACCTCATTTCTCATCTCCTTGTGCTCTGGTTCGCCATTCCAGCTACTTTACTAGCAATCTCCCTACTTGGAGAATCAGCACGTTTAAGCTCCTGTTCCCTACAGGTTGCAATCTGTCCTGAGGATGAACGGGAAGAGGGGCAACCAATGAGAGACTAGATCTAGGTGTTGGGACAGGCACAGGTCACTCTATTTTCCCATCAGGAAGAAGAATTATCCACAGGCTCTGCCTGCCGCCAGGAACCAGAATACGGCCTGAGGCAATCCCGTGCTTTTGCGGCCAGCTCCCAAAAAAGACAGTTGAAAAATGGAGCTCAGGGGCACTGCCATTCACAAACCTGCTGAGTTATAAATGATAACTCTTGTCCACTAATATATTGAGGGAAGGCAACGAAGAGGATTGGAAAGCAAGGCAGAATTGCAGGAAACAAGTTTCAGGAGGTAGATTCGAATCGCCTTTACAGCACATGAAAAGTGGCAAAACGTCGACAATGATGCCCTTGGCCAAACAGGGCGTATGCGTTTTTTCCTGAATATATTCAGGAAAAAACGCATACGCCCTGTTTGGCCAACCAAGCAACCTGGAAAGGCTAATCAGCGCTACAAAGAAGTCTCGCTTCCCATCGGTCAAAAGGGCCATGCTGCAAAAAGTGTCAAAACCAGAAATGCAGGACAGGCCATGGAGAAATGGCAGCCTTGCTACGCTGATGGGCGGGATGTAAATTGCCAACAGCCACTCTGGAGAAGTGTACGGTGTGTCCTGAAACATCGAAAAAACACAGCTTAGGGAGCATAGGGCACGTCCACTCATGGGCGTATAAATTGGGAAAACTAAAAATCAGCAAGACACAGGCACCCCAAAATTTAGGGCTGCTCTGTTGACAAGAACCTCCACTTCATGACACCTTAAATATCCCAGGAAAGAGTAAAATGGATAAAGAAGTTGTGGTCCTTATGTACAATGGAATATCACTCAGACATGAAATCAATGTCATAAGGCTAGTAGAAGCAAGATGAGTGGATTTAGGTACGACGATTCTAAGTGAAATAAGTCACACAGGAAAAGACACTTATCATAAGCTATCACTTATAGAGGGAATGTAAAAACCGCTACACTTGAACTGAATTACAAAAGAGAACAGAGTCACACGTTTAGAAAACACACTATGGCTGCTTAACGGGAAAGGTGAGGTGGGGTGATGCATAAAACAAGGGTTTCAAATTCGCTCAGATTCCGTTCCATACACCCAATATGTAATAGACAAGACCTACTTCTTGCTCAGTGAACTGGACTCAACACCCCCTATTCACCGTACAAGAATACATGTGACTAGTAAGAATCTTAAAACCTATGTATTGATATCTGTCTGGAAGTGAGTCAAGTGGGTGTAAAGCCGCATAAACACAGCCGTGAAAAGCAGCTAAACCCCATTATAAAAATAAATTACTTTTAAAAACCCGTAAAACAAAGACAGTGAAAGAGAGAGAAATTCTTACAAAATTCGTTCAGAGGCTGTGATGCAACCTGGATTGACCATATCTAGACCCACAGCTGTATGAGACATAAGGGTGGACATTCTTGGGGCTGAAAGGTTGGGTGAGGTTGGGTGAGCAAACACAAACCCTTTAAAGTAATACTGCCTGGTACCCATCCCATGGGTCCCAAATCTCCAGGTTCAAGGGCATCTTCCTACATCGAAAACATGCATGAGAAACCCAGAAGATGGTACACCGTGTGATTTTGAAAGGTTTCTAATACGCACCTCATTTCTCATCTCCTTGTGCTCGGGTTCGCCATTCCAGCTACTTTACTAGCAATCTCCCTACTTGGAGAATCAGCACGTTTAACCTCCTGTTCCCTACAGGTTGCAATTTGTCCTGAGGATGAACGGGAAGAGGGGCAACCAATGAGAGACTAGATCTAGGTGTTGGGACAGGCACAGGTCACTCTATTTTCCCATCAGGAAGCAGAATTAACCACAGGCTCAGCCTGCCTCCCAGAAGCAGAATAGGGCCTGAGGCAATCCCGCGCTTTTGCGGCCAGCTCCCAAAAAAGCGACTTGAAAAATGGAGCTCAGGGACACTGCAATTCACAAAGACGCAGAGTTATAAATGATAACTCTCATCCACAGATATATTGAGGGAAGGCAACGAAGAGGATTTGAAAGCAAGGCAGAATTGCAGGAAACAGATTTCAGGAGGTAGATTCGAATCGCCTTTAAAGCACATGAAAATTGGCAAAACGTCGACAATGATGCCCTTGGCCAAACAGGGCGTATGCGTTTTTTCCTGAATATATTCAGGAAAAAACGCATACGCCCTGTTTGGCCAACCAAGCAACCTGGAAAGGCTAATCAGCGCTACAAAGAAGTCTCGCTTCCCATCGGTCAAAAGGGCCATGCTGCAAAAGGTGTCAAAACCAGAAATGCAGGACAGGCCATGGAGAAATGGCAGCCTTGCTACGCTGATGGGCCGGATGTAAATTGCCAACAGCCACTCTGGAGAAGTGTATGGTGTGTCCTGAAACATCGAAAAAACACAGCTTAGGGAGCATAGGGCACGTCCACTCATGGGCGTATAAATTGGGAAAACTAAAAATCAGCAAGACACAGGCACCCCAAAGTTTAGGGCTGCTCTGTTGACAAGAACCTCCACTTCATGACACCTTAAATATCCCAGGAAAGAGAAAAATGGATAAAGAAGTTGTGGTCCTTATGTACAATGGAATATCACTCAGACATGAAATCAATGTCATAAGGCTAGTAGAAGCAAGATGAGTGGATTTAGGTACGACGATTCTAAGTGAAATAAGTCACACAGAAAAAGACACTTATCATAAGCTATCACTTATAGAGGGAATGTAAAAACCGCTACACTTGAACTGAATTACAAAACAGAACAGAGTCACACGTTTAGAAAACACACTATGGCTGCTTAACGGGAAAGGTGAGGTGGGGTGATGCATAAAACAAGGGTTTCAAATTCGCACAGATACCGTTCCATATACCCAATATGTAATAGACAATACCTACTCCTTGCTCAGTGAACTGGACTCAACACCCCCTATTCACCGCACAAGAATATATGTGACTAGTAAGAATCTTAAAACCTATGTATTGATATCTGTCTGGAAGTGAGTCAAGTGGGTGTAAAGCCGCATAAACACAGCCGTGAAAAGCAGCTAAACCCCATTATAAAAATAAATTACTTTTAAAAACCCGTAAAACAAAGACAGTGAAAGAGAGAGAAATTCTTACAAAATTCGTTCAGAGGCTGTGATGCAACCTGGATTGACCATATCTAGACCCACAGCTGGATGAGACATAAGGGTGGACACTCTTGGGGCTGAAAGGTTGGGTGAGGTTGGGTGAGCAAACGCAGAACCTTTAAAGTAACACTGCTTGGTACCCATCCCATGGGTCCCAAATCTCCAGGTTCAAGGGCATCTTCCTACATCGAAAACATGCATGAGAAACCCAGAAGATGGTACACCGTGTGATTTTGAAAGGTTTCTAATACGCACCTCATTTCTCATCTCCTTGTGCTCGGGTTCGCCTTTCCAGCTACTTTACTAGAAATCTCCCTACTTGGAGAATCAGCACCTTTAAGCTTCTGTTCCCTACAGGTTGCAAATTGTCCTGAGGATGAACGGGAATAGGGGCAACCAATGAGAGACTAGATCTAGGTGTTGGGACAGGCACAGGTCACTCTATTTTCCCATCAGGAAGAAGAATTAACCACAGGCTCAGCCTGCCGCCCAGAAGCGGAATAGGGCCTGAGGCAATCCCGCGCTTTTGCGGCCAGCTCGCAAAAAAGCCAGTTGAAAAATGGAGCTCAGGGACACTGCAATTCACAAACCCGCAGAGCTATAAATGATAACTCTCATCCACAGATATATTGAGGGAAGGCAACGAAGAGAATTTGAAAGCAAGGCAGAATTGCAGGAAACAGGTTTCAGGAGGTAGATTCGAATCGCCTTTAAAGCACATGAAAAGTGGCAAAACGTCGACAATGATGCCCTTGGCCAAACAGGGCGTATGCGTTTTTTCCTGAATATATTCAGGAAAAAACGCATAAGCCCTGTTTGGCCAACCAAGCAACCTGGAAAGGCTAATCAGCGCTACAAAGAAGTCTCGCTTCCCATCGGTCAAAAGGGCCATGCTGCAAAAAGTGTCAAAACCAGAAATGCAGGACAGGCCATGGAGAAATGGCAGCCTTGCTACGCTGATGGGCGGGATGTAAATTGCCAACAGCCACTCTAGAGAAGTGTATGGTGTGTCCTGAAACATCGAAAAAACACAGCTTAGGGAGCATAGGGCACGTCCACTTATGGGCGTATAAATTGGGAAAACTAAAAATCAGCAAGACACAGGCACCCCAAAGTTTAGGGCTGCTCTGTTGACAAGAACCTCCACTTCATGACACCTTAAATATCCCAGGAAAGAGAAAAATGGATAAAGAAGTTGTGGTCCTTATGTACAATGGAATATCACTCAGACATGAAATCAATGTCATAAGGCTAGTAGAAGCAAGATGAGTGGATTTAGGTATGACGATTCTAAGTGAAATAAGTCACAGAGAAAAAGACACTTATCATAAGCTATCACTTATAGAGGGCATGTAAAAACCGCTACACTTGAACTGAATTACAAAACAGAACAGAGTCACACGTTTAGAAAACACACTATGGCTGCTTAACGGGAAATGTGAGGTGGGGTGATGCATAAAACAAGGGTTTCAAATTCGCACAGTTACCGTTCCATACACCCAATATGTAATAGACAAGACCTACTCCTTGCTCAGTGAACTGGACTCAACACCCCCTATTCACCGCACAAGAATATATGTGACTAGTAAGAATCTTAAAACCTATGTATTGATATCTGTCTGGAAGTGAGTCAAGTGGGTGTAAAGCCGCATAAACACAGCCGTGAGAAGCAGCTAAACCCCATTATAAAAATAAATTACTTTTAAAAACCCGTAAAACAAAGACAGTGAAAGAGAGAGAAATTCTTACAAAATTCGTTCAGAGGCTGTGATGCAACCTGGATTGACCATATCTAGACCCACAGCTGGATGAGACATAAGGGTGGACACTCTTGGGGCTGAAAGGTTGGGTGAGGTTGGGTGAGCAAACGCAGACCCTTTAAAGTAACACTGCTTGGTACCCATCCCATGGGTCCCAAATCTCCAGGTTCAAGGGCATCTTCCTACATCGAAAACATGCATGAGAAACCCAGAAGATTGTACACCGTGTGATTTTGAAAGGTTTCTAATACGCACCTCATTTCTCATCTCCTTGTGCTCGGGTTCGCCTTTCCAGCTACTTTACTAGCAATCTCCCTACTTGGAGAATCAGCACCTTTAAACTTCTGTTCCCTACAGGTTGCAAATTGTCCTGAGGATGAACGGGAAGAGGGGCAACCAATGAGAGACTAGATCTAGGTGTTGGGACAGGCACAGGTCACTCTATTTTCCCATCAGGAAGAAGAATTAACCACAGGCTCAGCCTGCCGCCCAGAAGCAGAATAGGGCCTGAGGCAATCCCGCGCTTTTGCGGCCAGCTCCCAAAAAAGCCAGTTGAAAAATGGAGCTCAGGGACACTGCAATTCACAAACCCGCAGAGCTATAAATGATAACTCTCATCCACAGATATATTGAGGGAAGGCAACGAAGAGAATTTGAAAGCAAGGCAGAATTGCAGGAAACAGGTTTCAGGAGGTAGATTCGAATCGCCTTTAAAGCACATGAAAAGTGGCAAAATGTCGACAATGATGCCCTTGGCCAAACAGGGCGTATGCGTTTTTTCCTGAATATATTCAGGAAAAAACGCATACGCCCTGTTTGGCCAACCAAGCAACCTGGAAAGGCTAATCAGCGCTACAAAGAAGTCTCGCTTCCCATCGGTCAAAAGGGCCATGCTGCAAAAAGTGTCAAATCCAGAAATGCAGGACAGGCCATGGAGAAATGGCAGCCTTGCTACACTGATGGGCGGGATGTAAATTGCCAACAGCCACTCTGGAGACGTGTACGGTGTGTCCTGAAACATCGAAAAACCACAGCTTAGGGAGCATAGGGCACGTCCACTCATGGGCGTATAAATTGGGAAAAATAAAAATCAGCAAGACACAGGCACCCCAAAGTTTAGGGCTGCTCTGTTGACAAGAACCTCCACTTCATGACACCTTAAATATCCCAGGAAAGAGAAAAATGGATAAAGAAGTTGTGGTCCTTATGTACAATGGAATATCACTCAGACATGAAATCAATGTCATAAGGCTAGTAGAAGCAAGATGAGTGGATTTAGTTACGACGATTCTAAGTGAAATAAGTCACAGAGAAAAAGACACTTATCATAAGCTATCACTTATAGAGGGAATGTAAAAACCGCTACACTTGAACTGAATTACAAAACAGAACAGAGTCACACGTTTAGAAAACACACTATGGCTGCTTAACGGGAAAGGTGAGGTGGGGTGATGCATAAAACAAGGGTTTCAAATTCGCACAGATACCGTTCCATACACCCAATATGTAATAGACAAGACCTACTCCTTGCTCAGTGAACTGGACTCAACACCCCCTATTCACCGCACAAGAATATATGTGACTAGTAAGAATCTTAAAACCTATGTATTGATATCTGTCTGGAAGTGAGTCAAGTGGGTGTAAAGCCGCATAAACACAGCCGTGAGAAGCAGCTAAACCCCATTATAAAAATAAATTACTTTTAAAAACCCGTAAAACAAAGACAGTGAAAGAGAGAGAAATTCTTACAAAATTCGTTCAGAGGCTGTGATGCAACCTGGATTGACCATATCTAGACCCACAGCTGGATGAGACATAAGGGTGGACACTCTTGGGGCTGAAAGGTTGGGTGAGGTTGGGTGAGCAAACGCAGACCCTTTAAAGTAACACTGCTTGGTACCCATCCCATGGGTCCCAAATCTCCAGGTTCAAGGGCAACTTCCTACATCGAAAACATGCATGAGAAACCCAGAAGATGGTACACCGTGTGATTTTGAAAGGTTTCTAATACGCACCTCATTTCTCATCTCCTTGTGCTCGGGTTCGCCTTTCCAGCTACTTTACTAGCAATCTCCCTACTTGGAGAATCAGCACCTTTAAACTTCTGTTCCCTACAGGTTGCAAATTGTCCTGAGGATGAACGGGAAGAGGGGCAACCAATGAGAGACTAGATCTAGGTGTTGGGACAGGCACAGGTCACTCTATTTTCCCATCAGGAAGAAGAATTAACCACAGGCTCAGCCTGCCGCCCAGAAGCAGAATAGGGCCTGAGGCAATCCCGCGCTTTTGCGGCCAGCTCCCAAAAAAGCCAGTTGAAAAATGGAGCTCAGGGACACTGCAATTCACAAACCCGCAGAGCTATAAATGATAACTCTCATCCACAGATATATTGAGGGAAGGCAACGAAGAGAATTTGAAAGCAAGGCAGAATTGCAGGAAACAGGTTTCAGGAGGTAGATTCGAATCGCCTTTAAAGCACATGAAAAGTGGCAAAATGTCGACAATGATGCCCTTGGCCAAACAGGGCGTATGCGTTTTTTCCTGAATATATTCAGGAAAAAACGCATACGCCCTGTTTGGCCAACCAAGCAACCTGGAAAGGCTAATCAGCGCTACAAAGAAGTCTCGCTTCCCATCGGTCAAAAGGGCCATGCTGCAAAAAGTGTCAAATCCAGAAATGCAGGACAGGCCATGGAGAAATGGCAGCCTTGCTACACTGATGGGCGGGATGTAAATTGCCAACAGCCACTCTGGAGACGTGTACGGTGTGTCCTGAAACATCGAAAAACCACAGCTTAGGGAGCATAGGGCACGTCCACTCATGGGCGTATAAATTGGGAAAAATAAAAATCAGCAAGACACAGGCACCCCAAAGTTTAGGGCTGCTCTGTTGACAAGAACCTCCACTTCATGACACCTTAAATATCCCAGGAAAGAAAAAAATGGATAAAGAAGTTGTGGTCCTTATGTACAATGGAATATCACTCAGACATGAAATCAATGTCTTAAGGCTAGTAGAAGCACGATGAGTGGATTTAGGTACGATGATTCTAAGTGAAATAAGTCACACAGAAAAAGACACTTATCATAAGCTATCACTTATAGAGGGAATGTAAAAACCGCTACACTTGAACTGAATTACAAAACAGAACAGAGTCACACGTTTAGAAAACACACTATGGCTGCTTAACGGCAAAGGTGAGGTGGGGTGAGGCATAAAACAAGGGTTTCAAATTCGCTCAGATATCGTTCCATACACCCAATATGTAATAGACAACACCTGCTCCTTGCTCAGTGAACTGGACTCAACACCCCCTATTCACCGCACAAGAATATATGTGACTAGTAAGAATCTTAAAACCTATGTATTGATATCTGTCTGGCAGTGAGTCAAGTGGGTGTAAAGCCGCATAAACACAGCCGTGAAAAGCAGCTAAACCCCATTATAAAAATAAATTACTTTTAAAAACCCGTAAAACAAAGACAGTGAAAGAGAGAGAAATTCTTACAAAATTCGTTCAGAGGCTGTGATGCAACCTGGATTGACCTTATCTAGACCCACAGCTGGATGAGACATAAGGGTGGACACTCTTGGGGCTGAAAGGTTGGGTGAGGTTGGGTGAGCAAACACAGACCCTTTAAAGTACTACTGCCTGGTACCCACCCCATGGGTCCCAAATCTGCAGGTCCAAGGGCATCTTCCTACATCGAAAACATGCATGAGGAACCCAGAAGATGGTACACCGTGTGATTTTGAAAGGTTTCTAATACGCACCTCATTTCTCATCTCCTTGTGCTCGGGTTCGCCTTTCCAGGTACTTTACTAGCAATCTCCCTACTTGGAGAATCAGCACCTTTAAGCTCCTGTTCCCTACAGGTTGCAATTTGTCCTGAGGATGAACGGGAAGAGGGGCAACCAATGAGAGACTAGATCTAGGTGTTGGGACAGGCAGATGTCACTCTATTTTCCCATCGGGAAGAAGAATTAACCACAGGCTCAGCCTGCCGCCCAGAAGCAGAATAGGGCCTGAGGCAATCCCGCGCTTTTGCGGCCAGCTCCCAAAAAAGCCAGTTGAAAAATGGAGCTCAGGGACACTGCAATTCACAAACCCGCAGAGCTATAAATGATAACTCTCATCCACAGATATATTGAGGGAAGGCAACGAAGAGGATTTGAAAACAAGGCAGAATTGCAGGAAACATGTTTCAGGAGGTAGATTCGAATCGCCTTTAAAGCACATGAAAAGTGGCAAAACATCGACAATGATGCCCTTGGCCAAACAGAGCGTAGGCGTTTTTTCCTGAATATATTCAGAAAAAAACGCATACGCCCTGTTTGGCCAACCAAGCAACCTGGAAAGGCTAATCAGCGCTACAAAGAAGTCTCGCTTCCCAACGGTCAAAACGGCCATGCTGCAAAAAGTGTCAAAACCAGAAATGCAGGACAGGCCATGGAGAAATGGCAGCCTTGCTACGCTGATGGGCGGGATGTAAATTGCCAACAGCCACTCTGGAGAAGTGTACGGTGTGTCCTGAAACATCGAAAAAACACAGCTTAGGGAGCATAGGGCATGTCCACTCATGGGCGTATAAATTGGGAAAACTAAAAATCAGCAAGACACAGGCACCCCAAAGTTTAGGGCTGCTCTGTTGACAAGAACCTCCACTTCATGACACCTTAAATATCCCAGGAAAGAGAAAAATGGATAAAGAAGTTGTGGTCCTTATGTACAATGGAATATCACTCAGACATGAAATCAATGTCATAAGGCTAGTAGAAGCAAGATGAGTGGATTTAGGTACGACGATTCTAAGTGAAATAAGTCACACAGAAAAAGACACATATCATAAGCTATCACGTATAGAGGGAATGTAAAAACCGCTACACTTGAACTGAATTACAAATCAGAACAGAGTCACACGTTTAGAAAACACACTATGGCTGCTTAACGGGAAAGGTGAGGTGGGGTGAGGCATAAAACAAGGGTTTCAAATTCGCTCAGATACCGTTCCATACACCCAATATGTAATAGACAAGACCTACTGCTTGCTCAGTGAACTGGGCTCAACACCCCCTATTCACTGCACAAGAATATATGTGACTAGTAAGAATCTTAAAACCTATGTATTGATATCTGTCTGGAAGTGAGTCAAGTGGGTGTAAAGCCACATAAACACAGCCGTGAAAAGCAGCTAAACCCCATTATAAAAATAAATTACTTTTAAAAACCCGTAAAACAAAGACAGTGAAAGAGAGAGAAATTCTTACAAAATTCGTTCAGAGGCTGTGATGCATCCTGGATTGACCATATCTAGACCCACAGCTGGATGAGACATAAGGGTGGGCACTCTTGGGGCTGAAAGTTTGGGTGAGGTTGGGTGAGCAAAAGCAGACCCTTTAAAGTAATACTGCCTGGTACCCATCCCATGGGTCCCAAATCTCCAGGTTCAAGGGCATCTTCCTACATCGAAAACATGCATGAGAAACCCAGAAGATGGTACACCGTGTGATTTTGAAAGGTTTCTAATACGCACCTCATTTCTCATCTCCTTGTGCTCGGGTTCGCCTTTCCAGCTACTTTACTAGCAATCTCCCTACTTGGAGAATCAGCACCTTTAACCTCCTGTTCCCTACAGGTTGCAATTTGTCCTGAGGATGAACGGGAAGAGGGGCAACCAATGAGAGACTAGATCTAGGTGTTGGGACAGGCAGAGGTCACTCTATTTTCCCATCGGGAAGAAGAATTAACCACAGGCTCAGCCTGCCGCCCAGAAGCAGAATAGGGCCTGAGGCAATCCCGCCCTTTTGCGCCCAGCTCCCAAAAAAGCCAGTTGAAAAATGGAGCTCAGGGACACTGCAATTCACAAACACGCAGAGCTATAAATGATAACTCTCATCCACAGATATATTGAGGGAAGGCAACGAAGAGGATTTGAAAGCAAGGCAGAATTGCAGGAAACAGGTTTCAGGAGGTAGATTCGAATCGCCTTTAAAGCACATGAAAAGTGGCAAAACTTCGACAATGATGCCCTTGGCCAAAAAGGGCGTATGCGTTTTTTCCTGAATATATTCAAGAAAAAACGCATACGCCCTTTTTTGCCAACCAAGCAACCTGGAAAGGCAAATCAGCGCTACAAAGAAGGCTCGCTTCCCATCGGTCAAAAGGGCCATGCTGCAAAAAGTGTCAAAACCAGAAATGCAGGACAGGCCATGGAGAAATGGCAGCCTAGCTACGCTGATGGGCGGGATGTAAATTGCCAACAGCCACTCTGGAGAAGTGTACGGTGTGTCCTGAAACATCGAAAAAACACAGCTTAGGGAGCATAGGGCACGTCCACTCATGGGCGTATAAATTGGGAAAACTAAAAATCAGCAAGACACAGGCACCCCAAAGTTTAGGGCTGCTCTGTTGACAAGAACCTCCATTTCATGACACCTTAAATATCCCAGGAAAGAGAAAAATGGATAAAGAAGTTGTGGTCCTTATGTACAATGGAATATCACTCAGACATGAAATCAATGTCATAAGGCTAGTAGAAGCAAGATGAGTGGATTTAGGTACGACGATTCTAAGTGAAATAAGTCACACAGAAAAAGACACTTATCATAAGCTATCACTTATAGAGGGAATGTAAAAACGGCTACACTTGAACTGAATTACAAATCAGAACAGAGTCACACGTTTAGAAAACACACTATGGCTGCTTAACGGGAAAGGTGAGGTGGGGTGAGGCATAAAACAAGGGTTTCAAATTCGCTCAGATACCGTTCCACACACCCAATATGTAATAGACAAGACCTACTGCTTGCTCAGTGAACTGGACTCAACACCCCCTATTCACTGCACAAGAATATATGTGACTAGTAAGAATCTTAAAACCTACGTATTGATATCTGTCTGGAAGTGAGTCAAGTGGGTGTAAAGCCACATAAACACAGCCGTGAAAAGCAGCTAAACCCCATTATAAAAATAAATTACTTTTAAAAACCCGTAAAACAAAGACAGTGAAAAAGAGAGAAATTCTTACAAAATTCGTTCAGAGGCTGTGATGCAACCTGGATTGACTATATCTAGACCCACAGCTGGATGAGACATAAGGGTGGGCACTCTTGGGGCTGAAAGTTTGGGTGAGGTTGGGTGAGCAAACGCAGACCCTTTAAAGTAATACTGCCTGGTACCCATCCCATGGGTCCCAAATCTCCAGGTTCAAGGGCATCTTCCTACATCGAAAACATGCATGAGAAACCCAGAAGATGGTACACCGTGTGATTTTGAAAGGTTTCTAATACGCACCTGATTTCTCATCTCCTTGTGCTCGGGTTCGCCTTTCCAGCTACTTTACTAGCAATCTCCCTACTTGGAGAATCAGCACCTTTAAGCTTCTGTTCCCTACAGGTTGCAATTTGTCCTGAGGATGAACGGGAAGAGGGGCAACCAATGAGAGACTAGATCTAGGTGTTGGGACAGGCACAGGTCACTCTATTTTCCCATCAGGAAGAAGAATTAACCACAGGCTCAGCCTGCCGCCCAGATGCAGAATAGGGCCTGAGGCAATCCCGCCCTTTTGCGGCCAGCTCCCAAAAAAGCGAGTTGAAAAATGGAGCTCAGGGACACTGCAATTCACAAACCCGCAGAGCTATAAATGATAACTCTCATCCACAGATATATTGAGGGAAGGCAACGAAGAGGATTTGAAAGCAAGGCAGAATTGCAGGAAACAGGTTTCAGGAGGTAGATTCGAATCGCCTTTAAAGCACATGAAAAGTGGCAAAATGTCGACAATGATGCCCTTGGCCAAACAGGGCGTATGCGTTTTTTCCTGAATATATTCAGGAAAAAACGCATACGCCCTGTTTGGCCAACCAAGCAACCTGGAAAGGCTAATCAGCGCTACAAAGAAGTCTCGCTTCCCATCGGTCAAAAGGGCCATGCTGCAAAAAGTGTCAAAACCAGAAATGCAGGACAGGCCATGGAGAAATGGCAGCCTTGCTACGCTGATGGGCGGGATGTAAATTGCCAACAGCCACTCTGGAGAAGTGTACGGTGTGTCCTGAAACATCGAAAAAACACAGCTTATGGAGCATAGGGCACGTCCACTCATGGGCGTATAAATTGGGAAAACTAAAAATCAGCAAGACACAGGCACCCCAAAGTTTAGGGCTGCTCTGTTGACAAGAACCTCCACTTCATGACACCTTAAATATCCCAGGAAAGAGAAAAATGGATAAAGAAGTTGTGGTCCTTATGTACAATGGAATATCACTCAGACATGAAATCAATGTCATAAGGCTAGTAGAAGCAAGATGAGTGGATTTAGGTACGACGATTCTAAGTGAAATAAGTCACACAGAAAAAGACACTTATCATAAGCTATCACTTATAGAGGGAATGTAAAAACCGCTACACTTGAACTGAATTACAAAACAGAACAGAGTCACACGTTTAGAAAACACACTATGGCTGCTTAACGGGAAAGGTGAGGTGGGGTGATGCATAAAACAAGGGTTTCAAATTCGCACAGATACCGTTCCATACACCCAATATGTAATAGACAATACCTACTCCTTGCTCAGTGAACTGGACTCAACACCCCCTATTCACCGCACAAGAATATATGTGACTAGTAAGAATCTTAAAACCTATGTATTGATATCTGTCTGGAAGTGAGTCAAGTGGGTGTAAAGCCGCATAAACACAGCCGTGAAAAGCAGCTAAACCCCATTATAAAAATAAATTACTTTTAAAAACCCGTAAAACAAAGACAGTGAAAGAGAGAGAAATTCTTACAAAATTCGTTCAGAGGCTGTGATGCAACCTGGATTGACCATATCTAGACCCACAGCTGGATGAGACATAAGGGTGGGCACTCTTGGGGCTGAAAGTTTGGGTGAGGTTGGGTGAGCAAAAGCAGACCCTTTAAAGTAATACTGCCTGGTACCCATCCCATGGGTCCCAAATCTCCAGGTTCAAGGGCATCTTCCTACATCGAAAACATGCATGAGAAACCCAGAAGATGGTACACCGTGTGATTTTGAAAGGTTTCTAATACGCACCTCATTTCTCATCTCCTTGTGCTCGGGTTCGCCTTTCCAGCTACTTTACTAGCAATCTCCCTACTTGGAGAATCAGCACCTTTAAGCTCCTGTTCCCTACAGGTTGCAATTTGTCCTGAGGATGAACGGGAAGAGGGGCAACCAATGAGAGACTAGATCTAGGTGTTGGGACAGGCAGAGGTCACTCTATTTTCCCATCGGGAAGAAGAATTAACCACAGGCTCAGCCTGCCGCCCAGAAGCAGAATAGGGCCTGAGGCAATCCCGCGCTTTTGGGGCCAGCTCCCAAAAAAGCCAGTTGAAAAATGGAGCTCAGGGACACTGCAATTCACAAACCCGCAGAGCTTTAAATGATAACTCTCATCCACAGATATATTGAGGGAAGGCAACGAAGAGGATTTGAAAGCAAGGCAGAATTGCAGGAAACATGTTTCAGGAGGTAGATTCGAATCGCCTTTAAACACATGAAAAGTGGCAAAACATCGACAATGATGCCCTTGGCCAAACAGGGCGTATGCGTTTTTTCCTGAATATATTCAGGAAAAAACGCATATGCCCTGTTTGGCCAACCAAGCAACCTGGAAAGGCTAATCAGCGCTACAAAGAAGTCTCGCTTCCCAACGGTCAAAACGGCCATGCTGCAAAAAGTGTCAAAACCAGAAATGCAGGACAGGCAATGGAGAAATGGCAGCCTTGCTACGCTGACGGTCGGGATGTAAATTGCCAACAGCCACTCTGGAGAAGTGCACGGTGTGTTCTAAAACATTGAAAAAACACAGCTTAGGGAGCATAGGGCACGTCCACTCATGGGCGTATAAATTGGGAAAACTAAAAATCAGCAAGACACAGGCACCCCAAAGTTTAGGGCTGCTCTGTTGACAAGAACCTCCACTTCATGACACCTTATATATCCCAGGAAAGAGAAAAATGGATAAAGAAGTTGTGGTCCTTATGTACAATGGAATATCACTCAGACATGAAATCAATGTCATAAGGCTAGTAGAAGCAAGATGAGTGGATTTAGGTACGATGATTCTACGTGAAATAAGTCACACAGAAAAAGACACTTATCATAAGCTATCACTTATAGAGGGAATGTAAAAACCGCTACACTTGAACTGAATTACAAAACAGAACAGAGTCACACGTTTAGAAAACACACTATGGCTGCTTAACGGGAAAGGTGAGGTGGGGTGATGCATAAAACAAGGGTTTCAAATTCGCACAGATACCGTTCCATACACCCAATATGTAATAGACAATACCTACTCCTTGCTCAGTGAACTGGACTCAACACCCCCTATTCACCGCACAAGAATATATGTGACTAGTAAGAATCTTAAAACCTATGTATTGATATCTGTCTGGAAGTGAGTCAAGTGGGTGTAAAGCCGCATAAACACAGCCGTGAAAAGCAGCTAAACCCCATTATAAAAATAAATTACTTTTAAAAACCCGTAAAACAAAGACAGTGAAAGAGAGAGAAATTCTTACAAAATTCGTTCAGAGGCTGTGATGCAACCTGGATTGACCATATCTAGACCCACAGCTGGATGAGACATAAGGGTGGGCACTCTTGGGGCTGAAAGTTTGGGTGAGGTTGGGTGAGCAAAAGCAGACCCTTTAAAGTAATACTGCCTGGTACCCATCCCATGGGTCCCAAATCTCCAGGTTCAAGGGCATCTTCCTACATCGAAAACATGCATGAGAAACCCAGAAGATGGTACACCGTGTGATTTTGAAAGGTTTCTAATACGCACCTCATTTCTCATCTCCTTGTGCTCGGGTTCGCCTTTCCAGCTACTTTACTAGCAATCTCCCTACTTGGAGAATCAGCACCTTTAAGCTCCTGTTCCCTAAAGGTTGCAATTTGTCCTGAGGATGAACGGGAAGAGGGGCAACCAATGAGAGACTAGATCTAGGTGTTGGGACAGGCAGAGGACACTCTATTTTCCCATCGGGAAGAAGAATTAACCACAGGCTCAGCCTGCCGCCCAGAAGCAGAATAGGGCCTGAGGCAATCCCTCGCTTTTGCGGCCAGCTCCCAAAAAAGCCAGTTGAAAAATGGAGCTCAGGGACACTGCAATTCACAAACCCGCAGAGCTATAAATGATAACTCTCATCAACAGATATATTGAGGGAAGGCAACGAAGAGGATTTGAAAGCAAGGCAGAATTGCAGGAAACAGGTTTCAGGAGGTAGATTCGAATCGCCTTTAAAGCACATGAAAAGTGGCAAAACGTCGACAATGATGCCGTTGGCCATACAGGGCGTATGCGTTTTTTCCTGAATATATTCAGGAAAAAACGCATACGCCCTGTTTGGCCAACCAAGCAACCTGGAAAGGCTAATCAGCGCTACAAAGAAGTCTCGCTTCCCATCGGTCAAAAGGGCCATGCTGCAAAAAGTGTCAAAACCAGAAATGCAGGACAGGCCATGGAGAAATGGCAGCCGTGATACGCTGATGGGCGGGATGTAAATTGCCAACAGCCACTCTGGAGAAGTGTACGGTGTGTCCTGAAACATCGAAAAAACACAGCTTAGGGAGCATAGGGCACGTCCACTCATGGGCGTATAAATTGGGAAAACTAAAAATCAGCAAGACACAGGCACCCCAAAGTTTAGGGCTGCTCTGTTGACAAGAACCTCCACTTCATGACACCTTAAATATCCCAGGAAAGAGAAAAATGGATAAAGAAGTTGTGGTCCTTATGTACAATGGAATATCACTCAGACATGAAATCAATGTCATAAGGCTAGTAGAAGCAAGATGAGTGGATTTAGGTACGATGATTCTACGTGAAATAAGTCACACAGAAAAAGACACTTATCATAAGCTATCACTTATAGAGGGAATGTAAAAACCGCTACACTTGAACTGAATTACAAAACAGAACAGAGTCACACGTTTAGAAAACACACTATGGCTGCTTAATGGGAAAGGTGAGGTGGGGTGATGCATAAAACAAGGATTTCAAATTCGCTCAGATACCGTTCCATACACCCAATATGTAATAGACAAGACCTACTCCTTGCTCAGTGAACTGGACTCAACACCCCCTATTCACCGCACAAGAATATATGTGACTAGTAAGAATATTAAAACCTATGTATTGATATCTGTCTGGAAGTGAGTCAAGTGGGTGTAAAGCCGCATAAACACAGCCGTGAAAAGCAGCTGAACCCCATTATAAAAATAAATTACTTTTAAAAACCCGTAAAACAAAGACAGTGAAAGAGAGAGAAATTCTTACAGAATTCTTTCAGAGGCTGTGATGCAACCTGGATTGACCATATCTAGACCCACAGCTGGATGAGACATAAGGGTGGACACTCTTGGGGCTGAAAGTTTGGGTGAGGTTTGGTGAGCAAACGCAGACCCTTTAAAGTAATACTGCCTGGTACCCATCCCATGGGTCCCAAATCTCCAGGTTCAAGGACATCTTCCTACATCAAAAACATGCATGAGAAACCCAGAAGATGGTACACCGTGTGATTTTGAAAGGTTTCTAATACGCACCTGATTTCTCATCTCCTTGTGCTCGGGTTCGCCTTTCCAGCTACTTTACTAGCAATCTCCCTACTTGGAGAATCAGCACCTTTAAGCTCCTGTTCCCTACAGGTTGCAATTTGTCCTGAGGATGAACGGGAAGAGGGGCAACCAATGAGAGACTAGATCTAGGTGTTGGGACAGGCACAGGTCACTCTATTTTCCCATCAGGAAGAAGAATTAACCACAGGCTCAGCCTGCCGCCCAGAAGCAGAATAGGGCCTGAGGCAATCCCGCCCTTTTGCGGCCAGCTCCCAAAAAAGCGAGTTGAAAAATGGAGCTCAGGGACACTGCAATTCACAAACACGCAGAGCTATAAATGATAACTCTCATCCACAGATATATTGAGGGAAGGCAACGAAGAGGATTTGAAAGCAAGGCAGAATTGCAGGAAACAGGTTTCAGGAGGTAGATTCGAATCGCCTTTAAAGCACATGAAAAGTGGCAAAACTTCGACAATGATGCCCTTGGCCAAAAAGGGCGTATGCGTTTTTTCCTGAATATATTCAGGAAAAAACGCATACGCCCTTTTTTGCCAACCAAGCAACCTGGAAAGGCTAATCAGCGCTACAAAGAAGTCTCGCTTCCCATCGGTCAAAAGGGCCATGCTGCAAAAAGTGTCAAAACCAGAAATGCAGGACAGGCCATGGAGAAATGGCAGCCTTGCTACGCTGATGGGCAGGATGTAAATTGCCAACAGCCACTCTGGAGAAGTGTACGGTGTGTCCTGAAACATCGAAAAAACACAGCTTAGGGAGCATAGGGCACGTCCACTCATGGGCGTATAAATTGGGAAAACTAAAAATCAGCAAGGCACAGGCACCCCAAAGTTTAGGGCTGCTCTGTTGACAAGAACCTCCACTTCATGACACCTTAAATATCCCAGGAAAGAGAAAAATGGATAAAGAAGTTGTGGTCCTTATGTACAATGGAATATCACTCAGACATGAAATCAATGTCATAAGGCTAGTAGAAGCAAGATGAGTGGATTTAGGTACGACGATTCTAAGTGAAATAAGTCACACAGAAAAAGACACTTATCATAAGCTATCACTTATAGAGGGAATGTAAAAACCGCTACACTTGAACTGAATTACAAATCAGAACAGAGTCACACGTTTAGAAAACACACTATGGCTGCTTAACGGGAAAGGTGAGGTGGGGTGAGGCATAAAACAAGGGTTTCAAATTCGCTCAGATACCGTTCCATACACCCAATATGTAATAGACAAGACCTACTGCTTGCTCAGTGAACTGGACTCAACACCCCCTATTCACTGCACAAGAATATATGTGACTAGTAAGAATCTTAAAACCTATGTATTGATATCTGTCTGGAAGTGAGTCAAGTGGGTGTAAAGCCACATAAACACAGCCGTGAAAAGCAGCTAAACCCCATTATAAAAATAAATTACTTTTAAAAACCCGTAAAACAAAGACAGTGAAAGAGAGAGAAATTCTTACAAAATTCGTTCAGAGGCTGTGATGCAACCTGGATTGACCATATCTAGACGCACAGCTGGATGAGACATAAGGGTGGACACTCTTGGGGCTGAAAGGTTGGGTGAGGTTGGGTGAGCAAACGCAGACCCTTTAAAGTACTACTGCCTGGTACCCACCCCATGGGTCCCAAATCTCCAGGTTCAAGGGCATCTTCCTACATCGAAAACATGCATGAGGAACCCAGAAGATGGTACACCGTGTGATTTTGAAAGGTTTCTAATACGCACCTCATTTCTCATCTCCTTGTGCTCGGGTTCGCCTTTCCAGCTACTTTACTAGCAATCTCCCTACTTGGAGAATCAGCACCTTTAAGCTCCTGTTCCCTACAGGTTGCAATTTGTCCTGAGGATGAACGGGAAGAGGGGCAACCAATGAGAGACTAGATCTAGGTGTTGGGACAGGCACAGGTCACTCTATTTTCCCATCAGGAAGAAGAATTAACCACAGGCTCAGCCTGCCGCCCAGATGCAGAATAGGGCCTGAGGCAATCACGCCCTTTTGCGGCCAGCTCCCAAAAAAGCGAGTTGAAAAATGGAGCTCAGGGACACTGCAATTCACAAACCCGCAGAGCTATAAATGATAACTCTCATCAACAGATATATTGAGGGAAGGCAACGAAGAGTATTTGAAAGCAAGGCAGAATTTCAGGAAACAGGTTTCAGGAGGTAGATTCGAATCGCCTTTAAAGCACATGAAAAGTGGCAAAACGTCGACAATGATGCCGTTGGCCAAACAGGGCGTATGCGTTTTTTCCTGAATATATTCAGGAAAAAACGCATACGCCCTGTTTGGCCAACCAAGCAACCTGGAAAGGCTAATCAGCGCTACAAAGAAGTCTCGCTTCCCATCGGTCAAAAGGGCCATGCTGCAAAAAGTGTCAAAACCAGAAATGCAGGACAGGCCATGGAGAAATGGCAGCCTTGATAAGCTGATGGCCGGGATGTAAATTGCCAACAGCCACTCTGGAGAAGTGTACGGTGTGTCCTGAAACATCGAAAAAACACAGCTTAGGGAGCATAGGGCACGTCCACTCATGGGCGTATAAATTGGGAAAACTAAAAATCAGCAAGACAGAGGCACCCCAAAGTTTAGGGCTGCTCTGTTGACAAGAACCTCCACTTCATGACACCTTAAATATCCCAGGAAAGAGAAAAATGGATAAAGAAGTTGTGGTCCTTATGTACAATGGAATATCACTCAGACATGAAATCAATGTCATAAGGCTAGTAGAAGCAAGATGAGTGGATTTAGGTACGACGATTCTAAGTGAAATAAGTCACACAGAAAAAGACACTTATCATAAGCTATCACTTATAGAGGGAATGTAAAAACCGCTACACTTGAACTGAATTACAAAACAGAACAGAGTCACACGTTTAGAAAACACACTATGGCTGCTTAACGGGAAAGGTGAGGTGGGGTGATGCATAAAACAAGGGTTTCAAATTCGCACAGATACCGTTCCATACACCCAATATGTAATAGACAATACCTACTCCTTGCTCAGTGAACTGGACTCAACACCCCCTATTCACCGCACAAGAATATATGTGACTAGTAAGAATCTGAAAACCTATGTATTGATATCTGTCTGGAAGTGAGTCAAGTGGGTGTAAAGCCGCATAAACACAGCCGTGAAAAGCAGCTAAACCCCATTATAAAAATAAATTACTTTTAAAAACCCGTAAAACAAAGACAGTGAAAGAGAGAGAAATTCTTACAAAATTCGTTCAGAGGCTGTGATGCAACCTGGATTGACCATATCTAGACCCACAGCTGGATGAGACATAAGGGTGGACACTCTTGGGGCTGAAAGGTTGGGTGAGGTTGGGTGAGCAAACGCAGACCCTTTAAAGTACTACTGCCTGGTACCCACCCCATGGGTCCCAAATCTCCAGGTTCAAGGGCATCTTCCTACATCGAAAACATGCATGAGGAACCCAGAAGATGGTACACCGTGTGATTTTGAAAGGTTTCTAATACGCACCTCATTTCTCATCTCCTTGTGCTCGGGTTCGCCTTTCCAGCTACTTTACTAGCAATCTCCCTACTTGGAGAATCAGCACCTTTAAGCTTCTGTTCCCTACAGGTTGCAAATTGTCCTGAGGATGAACGGGAAGAGGGGCAACCAATGAGAGACTAGATCTAGGTGTTGGGACAGGCACAGGTCACTCTATTTTCCCATCAGGAAGAAGAATTAACCACAGGCTCAGCCTGCCGCCCAGAAGCAGAATACGGCCTGACGCAATCCCGCGCTTTTGCAGCCAGCTCGCAAAAAAGCCAGTTGAAAAATGGAGCTCAGGGACACTGCAATTCACAAACCCGCAGAGCTATAAATGATAACTCTCATCCACAGATATATTGAGGGAAGGCAACGAAGAGGATTTGAAAGCAAGGCAGAATTGCAGGAAACAGGTTTCAGGAGGTAGATTCGAATCGCATTTAAAGCACATGAAAAGTGGCAAAATGTCGACAATGATGCCCTTGGCCAAACAGGGCGTATGCGTTTTTTCCTGAATATATTCAGGAAAAAACGCATACGCCCTGTTTGCCCAACCAAGCAACCTGGAAAGGCTAATCAGCGCTACAAAGAAGTCTCGCTTCCCATCGGTCAAAAGGGCCATGCTGCAAAAAGTGTCAAAACCAGAAATGCAGGACAGGCCATGGAGAAATGGCAGCCTTGCTACACTGATGGGCGGGATGTAAATTGCCAACAGCCACTCTGGAGAAGTGTACGGTGTGTCCTGAAACATCGAAAAACCACAGCTTAGGGAGCATAGGGCACGTCCACTCATGGGCGTATAAATTGGGAAAACTAAAAATCAGCAAGACACAGGCACCCCAAAGTTTAGGGCTGCTCTGTTGACAAGAACCTCCACTTCATGACACCTTAAATATCCCAGGAAAGAAAAAAATGGATAAAGAAGTTGTGGTCCTTATGTACAATGGAATATCACTCAGACATGAAATCAATGTCTTAAGGCTAGTAGAAGCAAGATGAGTGGATTTAGGTAGATGATTCTAAGTGAAATAAGTCACACAGAAAAAGACACTTATCATAAGCTATCACTTATAGAGGGAATGTAAAAACCGCTACACTTGAACTGAATTACAAAACAGAACAGAGTCACACGTTTAGAAAACACACTATGGCTGCTTAACGGGAAAGGTGAGGTGGGTGAAGCATAAAACAAGGGTTTCAAATTCGCTCAGATACCGTTCCATACACCCAATATGTAATAGACAACACCTGCTCCTTGCTCAGTGAACTGGACTCAACACCCCCTATTCACCGCACAAGAATATATGTGACTAGTAAGAATCTTAAAACCTATGTATTGATATCTGTCTGGCAGTGAGTCAAGTGGGTGTAAAGCCGCATAAACACAGCCGTGAAAAGCAGCTAAACTCCATTATAAAAATAAATTACTTTTAAAAACCCGTAAAACAAAGACAGTGAAAGAGAGAGAAATTCTTACAAAATTCGTTCAGAGGCTGTGATGCAACCTGGATTGACCTTATCTAGACCCACAGCTGGATGAGACATAAGGGTGGACACTCGTGGGGCTGAAAGTTTGGGTGAGGTTGGGTGAGCAAACACAGACCCTTTAAAGTACTACTGCCTGGTACCCACCCCATGGGTCCCAAATCTGCCGGTCCAAGGGCATCTTCCTACATCGAAAACATGCATGAGGAACCCAGAAGATGGTACACCGTGTGATTTTGAAAGGTTTCTAAAACGCACCTCATTTCTCATCTCCTTGTGTTCGGGTTCGCCATTCCAGCAATTTTACTAGCAATCTCCTTACTTGGAGAATCAGCACCTTTAACCTCCTGTTCCGTACAGGTTGCAATTTGTCCTGAGGGTGAAAGGGAAGAGGGGCAACCAATGAGAGACTAGATCTAGGTGTGGGGACACGCACAGGTCACTCTATTTTCCCATCAGGAAGAAGAATTAACCACAGGCTCAGCCTGACCCCGGAACCAGAATAGGGCCTGAGGCAATCCCGTGCTTTTGCGGCCAGCTCCCAAAAAAGACAGTTGAAAAATGGAGCTCAGGGGCACTGCCTTTCACAAACCCGCTGAGTTATAAATGATAACTCTCGTCCACAAATATATTGAGGGAAGGCAACGAAGAGGATTTGAAAGCAAGGCAGAATTGCAGGAAACAGGTTTCAGGAGGTAGATTCGAATCGCCTTTAAAGCACATGAAAAGTGGGAAAACGTCGACAGTGATGTCCTTGGCCAAACAGGGCGTATGCGTTTTTTCCTGAATATATTCAGGAAAAAACGCATACGCCCTGTTTGGCCAACCAAGCAACCTGGAAAGGAAAATCAGCGCTAGAAAGAAGTCTCGCTTCCCATCGGTCAAAAGGGCCATGCTGCAAAAAGTGTCAAAACCAGAAATGCAGGACAGGCCATGGAGAAATGGCAGCCTTGCTACGCTGATGGGCGGGACGTAAATTGCTAACAGCCACTCTGGAGAAGTGTACGGTGTGTCCTGAAACATCGAAAAAACACAGCTTAGGGAGCATAGGGCACGTCCACTCATGGGCGTATAAATTGGGAAAACTAAAAATCAGCAAGACACAGGCACCCCAAAGTTTAGGGCTGCTCTGTTGAGAAGAACCTCCACTTCATGACACCTTAAATATCCCAGGAAAGAGAAAAATGGATAAAGAAGTTGTGGTCCTTATGTACAATGGAATATCACTCAGACATGAAATCAATGTCATAAGGCTACTAGAAGCAAGATGAGTGGATTTAGGTACGATGATTCTAAGTGAAATAAGTCACACAGAAAAAGACACTTATCATAAGCTATCACTTATAGAGGGAATGTAAAAACTGCTACACTTGAACTGAATTACAAAACAGAACAGAGTCACACGTTTAGAAAACACACTATGGCTGCTTAACGGGAAAGGTGAGGTGGGGTGATGCATAAAACAAGGGTTTCAAATTCGCTCAGATACCGTTCCATACACCCAATATGTAATAGACAAGACCTACTCCTTGCTCAGTGAACAGGACTCAACACCCCCTATTCACTGCACAAGAATATATGTGACTAGTAAGAATCTTAAAACCTATGTATTGATATCTGTCTGGAAGTGAGTCAAGTGGGTGTAAAGCTGCATAAACACAGCCGTGAAAAGCAGCTAAACCCCATTATAAAAATAAATTACTTTTAAAAACCCGTAAAACAAAGACAGTGAAAGAGAGAGAAATTCTTACAAAATTCGTTCAGAGGCTGTGATGCAACCTGGATTGACCATATCTAGACCCACAGCTGGATGAGACATAAGGGTGGACACTCTTGTGGCTGAAAGGTTGGGTGAGGTTGGGTGAGCAAACACAGACCCTTTAAAGTAATACTGCCTGGTACCCATCCCATGGGTCCCAAATCTCCACGTTCAAGGGCATCTTCCTACATCGAAAACATACATGAGAAACCCAGAAGATGGTACACCGTGTGATTTTGAAAGGTTTCTAATACGCACCTCATTTCTCATCTCCTTGTGCTCGGGTTCGCCTTTCCAGCTACTTTACTAGAAATCTCCCTACTTGGAGAATCAGCACCTTTAAGCTCCTGTTCCCTACAGGTTGCAATTTGTCCTGAGGATGAACAGGAAGAGGGGCAACCAATGAGAGACTAGATCTAGGTGTAGGGACAGGCACAGGTCACTCTATTTTCCCATCGGGAAGAAGAATTAACCACAGGCTCAGCCTGCCGCCCAGAAGCAGAATAGGGCCTGAGGCAATCCCGCGCTTTTGCGGCCAGCTCCCAAAAAAGCCAGTTGAAAAATGGAGATCAGGGACACTGCAATTCACAAACCCGCAGATCTATAAATGATAACTCTCATCCACAGATATATTGAGGGAAGGCAACGAAGAGGATTTGAAAGCAAGGCAGAATTGCAGGAAACAGGTTTCAGGAGGTAGATTCGAATCGCCTTTAAAGCACATGAAAATTAGCAAAACGTCGACAATGATGCCCTTGGCCAAACAGGGCGTATGCGTTTTTTCCTGAATATATTCAGGAAAAAACGCATACGCCCTGTTTGGCCAACCAAGCAACCTGGAAAGGTTAATCAGCGCTACAAAGAAGTCTCGCTTCCCATCGGTCAAAAGGGCCATGCTGCAAAAAGTGTCAAAACCAGAAATGCAGGACAGGCCATGGAGAAATGGCAGCCTTGCTACGCTGATGGGCGGGATGTAAATTGCCAACAGCCACTCTGGAGAAGTGTACGGTGTGTCCTGAAACATCGAAAAAACACAGCTTAGGGAGCATAGGGCACGTCCACTCATGGGCGTATAAATTGGGAAAACTAAAAATCAGCAAGACACAGGCACTCCAAAGTTTAGGGCTGCTCTGTTGACAAGAACCTCCACTTCATGACACCTTAAATATCCCAGGAAAGAGAAAAATGGATAAAGAAGTTGTGGTCCTTATGTACAATGGAATATCACTCAGACATGAAATCAAGGTCATAAGGCTAGTAGAAGCAAGATGAGTGGATTTAGGTACGATGATTCTAAGTGAAATAAGTCACACAGAAAAAGACACTTATCATTAGCTATCACTTATAGAGGGAATGTAAAAACCGCTACACTTGAACTGAATTACAAAACAGAACAGAGTCACACGTTTAGAAAACACACTATGGCTGCTTAACGGGAAAGGTGAGGTGGGGTGAGGCATAAAACAAGGGTTTCAAATTCGCTCAGATACCGTTCCATACACCCAATATGTAATAGACAAGACCTACTCCTTGCTCAGTGAACTGGACTCAACACCCCCTATTCACCGCACAAGAATATATGTGACTAGTAAGAATCTGAAAACCTATGTATTGATATCTGTCTGGAAGTGAGTCAAGTGGGTGTAAAGCCGCATAAACACAGCCGTGAAAAGCAGCTAAACCCCATTATAAAAATAAATTACTTTTAAAAACCCGTAAAACAAAGACAGTGAAAGAGAGAGAAATTCTTACACAATTCGTTCAGAGGCTGTGATGCAACCTGGATTCACCATATCTAGACCCACAGCTGGATGAGACATAAGGGTGGACACTCTTGGGGCTGAAAGGTTGGGTGAGGTTGGGTGAGCAGACGCAGACCCTTTAAAGTAATACTGCGTGGTACCCATCCCATGGGTCCCAAATCTCCAGGTTCAAGGGCATCTTCCTACATCGAAAACATGCATGAGAAACCCAGATGATCGTACACCGTGTGATTTTGAAAGGTTTCTAATACGCATCTCATTTCTCATCTCCTTGTGTTCGGGTTCGCCTTTCCAGCTACTTTACTAGCAATCTCCCTACTTGGAGAATCAGCACCTTTAAGCTCCTGTTACCTACAGGTTGCACTTTGTCCTGAGGATGAACGGGAAGAGGGGCAACCAATGAGAGACTAGATCTAGGTGTTGGGACAGGCACAGGTCACTCTATTTTCCCATCAGGAAGAAGAATTAACCACAGGCTCAGCCTGCCGCCCAGAAGCAGTATAGGGCCTGAGGCAATCCCGCGCTCTTGCGGCCAGCTCCCAAAAAAGCGAGTTGAAAAATGGAGCCCAGGGACACTGCCATTCACAAACCCGCAGAGTTATAAATGATAACTCTCGTCCACAAATATATTGAGGGAAGGCAATGAAGAGGATTTGAAAGCAAGGCAGAATTGCAGGAAACAGGTTTCAGGAGGTAGATTCGAATCGCCTTTAAAGCACATGAAAAGTCGCAAAATGTCGACAACGATGCCCTTGGCCAAAAAGGGCGTATGCGTTTTTTCCTGAATATATTCAGGAAAACACGCATACGCCCTTTTTGGCCAACCAAGCAACCTGGAAAGGCAAATCAGCGCTACAAAGTAGTCTCGCTTCCCATCGGTCAAAAGGGCCATGCTGCAAAAAGTGTCAAAACCAGAAATGCAGGACAGACCATGGAGAAATGGCAGCCTTGCTACGCTGATGGGCGGGATGTAAATTGCCAACAGCCACTCTAGAGAAGTGTACGGTGTGTCCTGAAACATCTAAAACACACAGCTTAGGGAGCATAGGGTACGTCCACTCATGGGCGTATAAATTGGGAAAACTAAAAATCAGCAAGACACAGGCACCCCAAAGTTTAGGGCTGCTCTGTTGACAAGAACCTCCACTTCATGACACCTTAAATATCCCAGGAAAGAGAAAAATGGATAAAGAAGTTGTGGTCCTTATGTACAATGGAATATCACTCAGACATGAAATCAATGTCATAAGGCTACTAGAAGCAAGATGAGTGGATATAGGTACGACGATTCTAGGTGAAATAAGTCACACAGAAAAAGACACTTATCATAAGTTATCACTTATAGAGGGAATGTAAAAACCGCTACACTTGAACTGAATTACAAAACAGAACAGAGTCACACGTTTAGAAAACACACTATGGCTGCTTAACGGGAAAGGTGAGGTGGGGTGATGCATAAAACAAGGGTTTCAAATTCGCTCAGATACCGTTCCATACACCCAATATGTAATAGACAAGACCTACTCCTTGCTCAGTGAACTGGACTCAACACCCCCTATTCACGGCACAAGAATATATGTGACTAGTAAGAATCTTAAAACCTATGTATTGATATCTGTCTGGAAGTGAGGCAATTGGGTGTAAAGCCGCATAAACACAGCCGTGAAAAGCAGCTAAACCCCATTATAAAAATAAATTACTTTTAAAAACCCATAAAACAAAGACAGTGAAAGAGAGAAATTCTTCCAAAATTCGTTCAGGGGCTGTGATGCAACCTGGATTGACCATATCTAGACCCACAGCTGGATGAGACATAACGGTGGACACTCTTGGGGCTGAGAGGTTTGGTTAGGTTGGGTGAGCAAACGCAGAACCTTTAAAGTAATACTGCGTGGTACGCATCCCATGGGTCCCAAATCTCCAGGTTCAAGGGCATCTTCCGACATCGAAAACATACATGAGAAACCCAGAAGATGGTACACCGTGTGATTTTGAAAGGTTTCTAAAACGCACCTCATTTCTCATCTCCTTGTGCTCGGGTTCGCCATTCCAGGTACTTTACTAGCAATCTCCCTACTTGGAGAATCAGCACCTTTAACCTCCTGTTCCCTACAGGTTGCAATTTGTCCTGAGGATGAACGGGAAGAGGGGCAACCAATGAGAGACTAGATCTAGGTGCTGGGACAGGCACAGGTCACTCTATTTTCCCATCAGGAAGAAGAATTAACCACAGGCTCAGCCTGCCGCCCAGAAGCAGAATAGGGCCTGAGGCAATCCCGCGCTCTTGCGGCCAGCTCCCAAAAAAGCGAGTTGCAAAATGGAGCCCAGGGACACTGCCTTTCACAAACCCGCAGAGTTATAAATGATAACTCTCGTCCACAAATATATTGAGGGAAGGCAACGAAGAGGATTTGAAAGCAAGGCAGAATTGCAGGAAACAGGTTTCAGGAGGTAGATTCGAATCGCCTTTAAAGCACATGAAAAGTCGCAAAACGTCGACAATGATGCCCTTGGCCAAAAAGGGCGTATGCGTTTTTTCCTGAATATATTCAGGAAAAAACGCATACGCCCTGTTTGGCCAACCAAGCAACCTGGAAAGGCTAATCAGCGCTACAAAGTAGTCTCGCTTCCCATCGGTCAAAAGGGCCATGCTGCAAAAAGTGTCAAAACCAGAAATGCAGGACAGGCCATGGAGAAATGGCAGCCTTGCTACGCTGATGGGCGGGATGTAAATTGCCAACAGCCACTCTGAAGAAGTGTACGGTGTGTCCTGAAACATCTAAAACACACAGCTTAGGGAGCATAGGGCACGTCCACTCATGGGCGTATAAATTGGGAAAACTAAAAATCAGCAAGACACAGGCACCCCAAAGTTTAGGGCTGCTCTGTTGACAAGAACCTCCACTTCATGACACCTTAAATATCCCAGGAAAGAGAAAAATGGATAAAGAAGTTGTGGTCCTTATGTACAATGGAATATCACGCAGACATGAAATCAATATCATAAGGCTAGAAGAAGCAAGATGAGTGGACTTAGGTACGATGATTCTACGTGAAATAAGTCACACAGAAAAAGACACTTATCATAAGCTATCACTTATAGAGGGAATGTAAAAACCGCTACACTTGAACTGAGTTACAAAACAGAACAGAGTCACACGTTTAGAAAACACACTATGGCTGCTTAACGGGAAAGGGGAGGTGGGGTGATGCATAAAACAAGGGTTTCAAATTCGCTCAGATACCGTTCCATACACCCAATATGTAATAGAAAAGACCGACTCATTGCTCAGTGAACTGGACTCAACACCCCCTATTCACCGCACAAGAATATATGTGACTAGTAAGAATCTTAAAACCTATGTATTGATATCTGTCTGGAAGTGAGTCAAGTGGGTGTAAAGCCGCATAAACACAGCCGTGAAAAGCAGCTAAACCCCATTATAAAAATAAATTACTTTTAAAAACCCGTAAAACAAAGACAGTGAAAGAGAGAGAAATTCTTACAAAATTCGTTCAGAGGCTGTGATGCAACCTGGATTGACCATATCTAGACCCAAAGCTGGATGAGTCATAAGAGTGGACACACTTGGGGCTGAGAGGTTGGGAGAGGTTGGGTGAGCAAACACAGACCCTTTAAAGTAATACTGCGTGGTACCCATCCCATGGGTCCCAAATCTCCAGGTTCAAGGGCATCTTCCTACATCGAAAACATGCATGAGAAACCCAGAAGATGGTACACCATGTGATTTTGAAAGGTTTCTAAAACGCACCTCATTTCTCATCTCCTTGTGTTCGGGTTCGCCATTCCAGCTACTTTACTAGCAATCTCCCTACTTGGAGAATCAGCACCTTTAACCTCCTGTTCCGTACAGGTTGCAATTTGTCCTGAGGATGAAAGGGAAGAGGGGCAACCAATGAGAGACTAGATCTAGGTGTTGGGACAGGCACAGGTCACTCTATTTTCCCATCAGGAAGAAGAATTAACCACAGGCTCAGCCTACCGCCGGGAACCAGAATAGGGCCTTAGGCAATCCCGTGCGTTTGCGGCCAGCTCCCAAAAAAGACAGTTGAAAAATGGAGCTCAGGGGCACTGCAATTCACAAACCTGCTGAGTTATAAATGATAACTCTCGTCCAAAAATATATTGAGGGAAGGCAACGAAGAGGATTTGAAAGAAAGGCAGAATTGCAGGAAACAGATTTCAGGAGGTAGATTCGAATCGCCTTTAAAGCACATGAAAGGTGGCAAAACGTCGACAATGATGACCTTGGCCAAAAAGAGCGTATGCGTTTTTTCCTGAATATATTCAGGAAAAAACGCATACGCCCTTTTTGGCCAACCAAGCAACCTGGAAAGGCAAATCAGCGCTACAAAGAAGTCTCGCTTCCCATCGGTCAAAAGGGTCATGCTGCAAAAATTTTCAAAACCAGAAATGCAGGACAGGCCATGGAGAAATGGCAGCCTTGCTACGCTGATGGGAGGGATGTAAATTGCCAACAGCCACACTGGAGAAGTGTACGGTGTGTCCTGAAACTTCGAAAAAACACAGCTTAGGGAGCATAGGGCACGTCCACTCATGGTCGTATAAATTGGGAAAACTAAAAATCAGCAAGACACAGGCACCCCAATGATTAGGGCTGCTCTGTTGACAAGAACCTCCACTTCATGACACCTTAAATATCCCAGGAAAGAAAAAAATGGATAAAGAAGTTGTGGTCCTTATGTAAAATGGAATATCACTCAGACATGAAATCAATGTCATAAGGCTAGTAGAAGCAAGATGAGTGGATTTAGGAACGACGATTCTAAGTGAAATAAGTCACACAGAAAAAGACACTTATCATAAGCTATCACTTATAGAGGGAATGTAAAAACCGCTACACTTGAACTGAATTACAAAACAGAACAGAGTCACACGTTTAGAAAACACACTATGGCTGCTTAACGGGAAAGGTGAGGTGGGGTGATGCATAAAACAAGGGTTTCAAATTCGCTCACATACCGTTCCATACACCCAATATGTAATAGACAAGACCTACTCCTTGCTCAGTGAACTGGACACAACACCCCCTATTCACCGCACAAGAATATATCTGACTAGTAAGAATCGTAAAACCTATGTATTGATATCTCTCTGGAAGTGAGTCAAGTGGGTGTAAAGCCGCATCAACACAGCCGTGAAAGGCCGCTAAACCCCATTATAAAAATAAATTACTTTTAAAAACCCGTAAAACAAAGACAGTGAAAGAGAGAGAAATTCTTCCAAAATTCGGTCAGGGGCTGTGATGCAACCTGGATTGACCATATCTAGACACACAGCTGGATGAGACATAAGGGTGGACACTCTTGGGGCTGAGAGGTTGGGTGAGGTTGGGTGAGCAAACGCACAACCTTTAAAGTAATACTGCGTGGTACGCATCCCATGGGTCCCAAATCTCCAGGTTCAAGGGCATCTTCCTACATCGAAAACATACATGAGAAACCCAGAAGATGGTACACCGTGTGATTTTGAAAGGTTTCTAATACGCACCTCATTTCTCATCTCCTTGTGCTCGGGTTCGCCATTCCAGGTACTTTACTAGCAATCTCCCTACTTGGAGAATCAACACCTTTAACCTCCTGTTCCCTACAGGTTGCAATTTGTCCTGAGGATGAACGGGAAGAGGGGCAACCAATGAGAGACTAGATCTAGGTGTTGGGACAGGCACAGGTCACTCTATTTTCCCATCAGGAAGAAGAATTAACCACAGGCTCAGCCTGCCGCCCAGAAGCAGAATAGGGCCTGAGGCAATCCCGCGCTCTTGCGGCCAGCTCCCAAAAAAGCGAGTTGCAAAATGGAGCCCAGGGACACTGCCTTTCACAAACCCGCAGAGTTATAAATGATAACTCTCGTCCACAAATATATTGAGGGAAGGCAATGAAGAGGATTTGAAAGCAAGGCAGAATTGCAGGAAACAGGTTTCAGGAGGTAGATTCGAATCGCCTTTAAAGCACATGAAAAGTCGCAAAACGTCGACAATGATGCCCTTGGCCAAAAAGGGCGTATGCGTTTTTTCCTGAATATATTCAGGAAAAAACGCATACGCCCTTTTTGGCCAACCAAGCAACCTGGAAAGGCAAATCAGCGCTACAAAGTAGTCTCGCTTCCCATCGGTCAAAAGGGCCATGCTGCAAAAAGTGTCAAAACCAGAAATGCAGGACAGGCCATGGAGAAATGGCAGCCTTGCTACGCTGATGGGCGGGATGTAAATTGCTAACAGCCACTCTGAAGAAGTGTACGGTGTGTCCTGAAACATCTAAAACACACAGCTTAGGGAGCATAGGGCACGTCCTCTCATGGGCGTATAAATTGGGAAAACTAAAAATCAGCAAGACACAGGCACCCCAAAGTTTAGGGCTGCTCTGTTGACAAGAACCTCCACTTCATGACACCTTAAATATCCCAGGAAAGAGAAAAATGGATAAAGAACTTGTGGTCCTTATGTACAATGGAATATCACGCAGACATGAAATCAATATCATAAGGCTAGAAGAAGCAAGATGAGTGGACTTAGGTACGATGATTCTAAGTGAAATAAGTCACACAGAAAAAGACACTTATCATAAGCTATCACTTATAGAGGGAATGTAAAAACCGCTACACTTGAACTGAGTTACAAAACAGAACAGAGTCACACGTTTAGAAAACACACTATGGCTGCTTAACGGGAAAGGTGAGGTGGGGTGATGCATAAAACAAGGGTTTCAAATTCGCTCACATACCGTTCCATACACCCAATATGTAATAGAAAAGACCGACTCCTTGCTCAGTGAACTGGACTCAACACCCCCTATACACCACACAAAATATATGTGACTAGTAAGAATCTTAAAACCTATGTATTGATATCTGTCTGGAAGTGAGTCAAGTGGGTGTAAAGCCGCATAAACACAGCCGTGAAAAGCAGCTAAACCCCATTATAAAAATAAATTACTTTTAAAAACCCGTAAAACAAAGACAGTGAAAGAGAGAGAAATTCTTACAAAATTCGTTCAGAGGCTGTGATGCAACCTGGATTGAACATATCTAGACCCACAGCTGGATGAGACATAAGGGTGGACACACTTGGGGCTGAGAGGTTGGGTGAGGTTGGGTGAGCAAACACAGACCCTTTAAAGTAATACTGCGTGGTACCCATCCCATGGGTCCCAAATCTCCAGGTTCAAGGGCATCTTCCTACATCGAAAACATGCATGAGAAACCCAGAAAATGGTACACCGTGTGATTTTGAAAGGTTTCTAAAACGCACCTCATTTCTCATCTCCTTGTGCTCGGGTTCGCCATTCCAGGTACGTTACTAGCAATCTCCCTACTTGGAGAATCAGCACCTTTAACCTCCTGTTCCCTACAGGTTGCAATTTGTCCTGAGGATGAACGGGAAGAGGGGCAACCAATGAGAGACTAGATCTAGGTGTTGGGACAGGCACAGGTCACTCTATTTTCCCATCAGGAAGAAGAATTAACCACAGGCTCAGCCTGCCGCCCAGAAGCAGAATAGGGCCTGAGGCAATCCCGCGCTCTTATGGCCAGCTCCCAAAAAAGCGAGTTGAAAAATGGAGCCCAGGGACACTGCCATTCACAAACCCGCAGAGTTATAAATGATAACTCTCGTCCACAAATATATTGAGGGAAGGCAACGAAGAGGATTTGAAAGCAAGGCAGAATTGCAGGAAACAGGTTTCAGGAGGTAGATTCGAATCGCCTTTAAAGCACATGAAAAGTCGCAAAACGTCGACAATGATGCCCTTGGCCAAAAAGGGCGTATGCGTTTTTTCCTGAATATATTCAGGAAAAAACGCATACGCCCTTTTTGGCCAACCAAGCAACCTGGAAAGGCAAATCAGCGCTACAAAGTAGTCTTGCTTCCCATCGGTCAAAAGGGCCATGCTGCAAAAAGTGTCAAAACCAGAAATGCAGGATAGGCCATGGAGAAATGGCAGCCTTGCTACGCTGAGGGGCGGGATGTAAATTGCCAACAGCCACTCTGGAGAAGTGTACGGTGTGTCCTGAAATATCTAAAACACACAGCTTAGGGAGCATAGGGCACGTCCACTCATGGGCGTATAAATTGGGAAAACTAAAAATCAGCAAGACACAGGCACCCCAAAGTTTAGGGCTGCTCTGTTGACAAGAACCTCCACTTCATGACACCTTAAATATCCCAGGAAAGAGAAAAATGGATAAAGAACTTGTGGTCCTTATGTACAATGGAATATCACGCAGACATGAAATCAATATCATAAGGCTAGAAGAAGCAAGATGAGTGGACTTAGGTACGATGATTCTAAGTGAAATAAGTCACACAGAAAAAGACACATATCATAAGCTATCACTTATAGAGGGAATGTAAAAACCGCTACACTTGAACTGAGTTACAAAACAGAACAGAGTCACACGTTTAGAAAACACACTATGGCTGCTTAACGGGAAAGGTGAGGTGGGGTGATGCATAAAACAAGGGTTTCAAATTCGCTCAGATACCGTTCCATACACCCAATATGTAATAGAAACGACCGACTCATTGCTCAGTGAACTGGACTCAACACCCCCTATTCACCGCACAAGAATATAAGTGACTAGTAAGAATCTTAAAACCTATGTATTGATATCTGTCTGGAAGTGAGTCAAGTGGGTGTAAAGCCGCATAAACACAGCCGTGAAAAGCAGCTAAACCCCATTATAAAAATAAATTACTTTTAAAAACCCGTAAAACAAAGACAGTGAAAGAGAGAGAAATTCTTACAAAATTCGTTCAGAGGCTGTGATGCAACCTGGATTGACCATATCTAGACCCACAGCTGGATGAGTCATAAGGGTGGACACACTTGGGGCTGAGAGGTTGGGTGAGGTTGGGTGAGCAAACACAGACCCTTTAAAGTAATACTGCGTGGTACCCATCCCATGGGTCCCAAATCTCCAGGTTCAAGGGCATCTTCCTACATCGAAAACATACATGAGAAACCCAGAAGATGGTACACCGTGTGATTTTGAAAGGTTTCTAAAACGCACCTCATTTCTCATCTCCTTGTGCTCGGGTTCGCCATTCCAGGTACTTTACTAGCAATCTCCCTACTTGGAGAATCAGCACCTTTAACCTCCTGTTCCCTACAGGTTGCAATTTGTCCTGAGGATGAACGGGAAGAGGGGCAACCAATG